>NW_028186845.1:664818-752993 GCF_003343005.1 Rhea americana | reverse complement strand
AGGGACAGTATCGTATTCCCAGTGTTACATACAGGGAATTCRATCTTGGGAGCAACGGACTTGGTCAGAGCCAGGTTTGAGTTGGGGCAAGGAACTGAGCTCTTCCYTGTGTACTCAGAGAGGTCTGGATCTTATTTAGAGCCAGCGGATACAACTGCAGAAATTTAATTAACGTTATAAAACCTTTTAAACAGAATTTGTGGCAGAATTGCCAAATCTGCCCTTCAATGGGTTGGATGCCTAARTAGCCTCCGTAGGGAACTGTCAGAAAATAACAAATATTTCTTTGCCCAGGCTGTTGTGAGGACCATGGAGGAAATCAATCTGGCACTCTGTCCTCCTTCAGGGTAGCCTTGAACCMTAAAGAGAAAATTAATTGGCAGCCAACTCCCAAAACAAAAATCTAGGGACGCTCCAAGGAGCTGGAAGTTGCTTGGATTGAAGCTGGGAGAAAGGTGATGAGGTACCTCAGCCCCCCACAGGAGCACCACATCGTGATGGGCCATCTGGGCCATCAACATCATCTGCAGGTGATGGATTTGGTCCAGGGCTATGGGGAGCCCTGAGCAGAGTGAGGTGCATAGGAGGTCTCCTCCATTTGCAAAATGTGGACAGCAGTTGTTTATAACAAGGAAGAGTGACCATCTGCAGCTGTGGCAGCCTGGAAAAATAATAGTAAAGGAAGTGGCAGGTGGAGAAAAATATGCACCCAGTAAGTTCCTCCACAGGGATGAAAGGCAAAATGAAAGGGGCAGATGGAATTGCTCTGTTGAGATAATTATGATACCTGCATTTTTCAAGGACTCCCTTCCACTTYGTCTTAGAGGAGGGACCTCATTCCTGGCAGGCCAGCATGCCACAGGAACAAAATTGCTTTCTTCTGCAATTGTATCATCAAAATCCAGACGGGACGTGCTCAAGCCATCCAAAAAACAGCTTAACAAAAATGGCACTTCTTTTGGAATTAGACAGAAATAGAGGTGTTATATTAATAGATCATTGCCAGATGTCAGACAGCTTTTTTGTCTCCCTTGGGCCGATATAATACAGGAGAAATTTCTATCTTGCTCATGGAGCCCCTTTTCACCATCCCCTTCTTAGATACCATTTCTTAAAAAGACTTCACTGAAAGGTACAAGTCTAACAGAGAATACAAAAAGGGAAAGTGTAATTTAGTGATGGATTAATTTAGTCTCAAGGAGTATTATTATTAATGTCTGAGATCCTGGTGTTTATTGACAGGTGCATTTGCTCTACCCATGCAAAGACCCTGCTTGGGGTCGGACAGTCCTGGGTTAGAGCTGCGCCTGTCTCTGTCATTGCCGCGGGGGTAACAGTGGTGGAAAGAGAGAAAACCCTCTGCTCTGGGGATCACCCAGGCAGCGGCTGAAAGAAGTCTCGGTCTGCTAACGAGCCGAGCACCTCTCATCTGTGTTGGGAGGCAGCAAACAYGGAGTGAAAGCTGCTTTTGCCTAATGCTTATGGGGGTCTGGGCAAAAGCCACCTCCAATCAGTTGTCTACAGCAGGTTGGGGTAGAAATACATCAGCCCTGAGGCCAAGAGCTGGCATAGAGGGAAGGCACATTCCCAGATTTCCTTACCTTCAAGGGGCCTATTAGAATAACGGAGATTCTGTTCTTCATTAGCAAGCACAAAGGAAATTAGTTGTTTCCACAGCATCAAAACAGCTAAATCAAGCTCAGTGTGCTTCAGTATCCTTAGGCCTGACTTGCTGGTGTCCAGCACTGTGGAGAGACAGTGGGAGCAAGAACTAACCTTTGGAAGAACAGACACTGAAGCAGCTGCAAACAAATCCTTTAAGGACTCTCCTGACATAAATAAACATGGAAAATAAATGATGTCCCCGGCACTCTGCCCTCAACTGATGGGAAACAAGCTGCATTAACATAGTAGTTCAATAACCTGGAAGAGCTTCAAAAGAGAACTGCTTGCAAGTCCCATGAGCTAATTCGAGCAGGGGAATGGGAAGTGTTGTCTGTAACCRTACAAAACAAGATTATAAAATGTGACAGAGCACTTAACAATGGGGTGAGAAAGTGCGCAAAAATCGAATTATGAGTGATGATATTTTTCGTATGAAGACAAGCAGAAAGGAGAGGGGGTATGTGGGGTGCGTGTAAYGCTGAAGGCTAGGGAAGGACCCTGGGTTTCTCTGCTATACTTTGCAGCTGTGACCTGGGAGAGTTGCTTACATCTTCCATCCATCATACAAGTAGCAACAGTGCTTTCTGCAGGGGAATGCACTGATGATTAAGATGAGGGCACATAAAATCTCTTGGGAGTCTTCAAGATGTAAATTCCATCCCTAAAGGTGCAGAAATAAGTGCCCAGCATATGAAACAGGCTCTCTTTTTTGTCTTTATTGTGTTTGAGCTTTTTAGGAGTCATCTCTGGCTTCTGGGCACAGGGAGCTGAAGCAGATGCAAGATTCATAACAGCCTGATTGGGATCAATGTGCTAAATTGGCTGCATGAGTACTGGGCTGAGAAACGCGTCTAAGAGACCCTCTGCTTCCCTGGTGCAGCCTATTTTTCTTAGGGAAACCCTGGCCTTGTGCATAGTGGTGTGCTCRTGCAGCACGCGGGGCTTTGCTCAGCACTGGGGATGGGTGATGACAGCGCGTCCTGTCCCCAGAGGCACGTGTGTAGCTCTGGCCGCCTTCATCCCAGCAGAGAAATTTTGGCAGGTAGTTAGTAGTTGACAGCATCCACAAGTACCTGTTAAACACTAAGCACTGCTCTTCAACTAATTGCCAGGTTAACACGCAGGTCCTGGACTTCAGAGGGTCTGTGATTACGTAGCCAGTCCTGGGATGGGGACAAGAAGAGATGGGGAAGCAACGGCGAATGTCTGGCTCCATAAAGCATTCATTTTCCGGGTGTCCTGCATAGGCACGGGTAGGCACGGTGCTGTGGCGTCCAGTGTGGAGAGGCTGCCGACGCTTGGGGTTGTTGGGTCTTGAGGTGCTTGAGTAAATGTTTAATGATGTGGGAAGCGAGCCCTCCACCGCATGGGAAGGGTCGATCGAGGCCAAGCTGCGCCAGGCACACCTGTGAAATGACTTTTACTTTTCCCCAGACGCAGGCACCTTTCCTCTCTCGAAGAAAACAATACGGATTTTATTTTTCAAAGTGGTAATTTGTCAGATTGCAGAGCAGAGACCTGTGAGAATGAAAAGCTCACTTTCATTATAGGAACCTCCCCAGGCTTTCACGGGTTTTGTCTAATTCCCACAGTCCCCTGGAGCCATTTAGAAGTGACAAACCACTTCTCATCTGGCAGAGGSAGAACCTGGCACTTGCTGGGCTGACAGAAGAATTTCTGCCTGTAGGTTTTTCCCTTGCTTTCTGCCCGTGCTGGAGATTGTGTTGGGGAAATGCTGCACATCAGTGTGTCGGACACTGTTTCCAGCATTGGGAGATGTGGCTTGCTCTGCCACCTCCTCCCCATGACCTTATGCAGTCAATCTCTCACCCACGTTGTCCTATTCTACAGATGGGAAAATGTTGATTCTGTTCTTCTGGGAAGTCCTTTGACAAATGGAAAGCGTTGTGCTATTGTGCTTTATAACGACTGGTGGCCACCGTGCCTTTCGTCGTGCAGTTGGGGCGAGATGTGTTCCTCACCCTGCGTAGCTGTTCTCCTCTCTTCTCTCCAGCGGACRTGGTGGTACACCTGCTCAGCTGCAGCGTGGGCTGAGAGTGTTTGCGGTGTCCCTAGCAGAGACCGTTGCATATCTGATTTCAGACCGCTGCCTTCCTCTATTGCTGAGTGCGTCGTGCTGCATGCTGAGCTGTATGATGGGGCAAACCAACCCCCTGCTCTGGAGACGTGCCGAGGGGGGAGCAGAGTGACGTGTCGGTTGAGTGCCTTGCAGGGAAGCCCTTGGAAGGTGGGRTTGGAGCAGAGGGCCACCGCTGTCGGCGCCCAGTGGCGGCCGTGCTGCTGCGCCGCTGCCGGGAGGGCGAGACGGGAGCGGGCGCCCGCGCGAGATACGGCAGCGTCTCGGGGCTCCTGCCGCGAGCCCCCGGCTCCTCCAGGCTGGCTGGGGTTTTTTCATCTCTGGGGGCAAACGCAAGCAGTAATGCCACCCTGAGGGGCAAGAGCAGAAGGAGGAGAAAAGGAGCGGCGTGGGGCATCGCGGGGAGGAGGGCTGCTCTCCCCAGCGCAGCCGTCGTGGGCGGCCGCCCCGGCTCCGTGCGCCGCAGAAGGCCCCGAGCTTTGCTGCCAGCCCGTCCTGTCCTTCCCTCAATCCCGTCTGCCTCCTGCTTCCCACCGCGTCAGCCTGCCTCTTGCTCCGGCCTTTAATTAGACAGGACAGGGCGTTACCGTGGATATTCAGCGCTCCCTGAAAGCTCGGCTGTTAGGGAAATGTGATGGCTCGGAGGGGTTACCGCTTCCTTCATTTAAACTGATGCCATCCTCCGGCTTCGCCAGAAAATTCCCTTTGTTCGTTAAAGGACCTGTCTGCTCAGGCCCGGATGGCTGCTTTTCTCTCGGCTTTATTCCTTGGTGCGCTGCCAGCTTTGCGGCGCGGGCTGGGGGCCGGGGCAGGGCGGCGGGACGCGCGGGGCCAGCGCGCAGGCGGCGCCGGGGAGCCCCGGCCGGCAAAGCGGGCGCGGAGGAAGCGGCTCCGGGCAGCCGCGGGGCGGACGGCACCCAGGACCGTACCCACCTGCGAGGCCTCGCCGGGGGGAGGGAGCCGTCCCGCTCCCCGCGGAGCTGCTGCCCACTGGCTTTCCCCAGCTGCCTGCCCAGAGTCTGCGTCTCGCCGGCCCTGCCGAATCGATGCACTTGGCCGCTCTGTCCTGTCACTCGCATCTCCGTGGGGTCTTGCGTGGGCCCTTGCTGAGCTCAGGAGGCTCCTGTCCTTTCCCAAAGGGGTTTTAATCGTTTTGGGACAGCTTCCGTGAGATTTAGGCCACCTCGTGACAGYGCTGTGTCTTTCTTGCTACAAATGAGCCAAGGCACTTTAGCAACAGCTTTCTGTTGCTAAACTCTGTAAGTAAGATATTTTTWAAGCCACTCTAAGGATAGCAAAAGCACAAGGCCAGCAGCTGGTGGGGGTACGGTGCTCAGKGCAACCCGGTGCGTTACCACCGCTCAGCTGAGTTACGGTAGCTTCCTGCTGGTTGCAAGCACTGCACAGAGTCTCCTGAGTTACCTGGGCAGCAGCTTACGTGCGTCGTTAAAGTTCCTGTGTTTGACAGCCTTTTCCTCTTTCTAACATTGTGCTAGCACTGCTCCTTTTGTTTTGACCTTGTATTAGCTCTTGATTTCTATAGATGTAGTAGAGTTGTTCCGTGCTTGTAGCGATAAGGACCTGTGCCCGCAGCAGGGACTAGCCCAAAGAGTCCTCGGGCACTTTGGCCCACGTGTGTAATGGAAACGAGTTGGGGTTGGGACTTGCCAAATATTTAGCTGATGCAATAGGAGTCCAGGACAAGAGGCAAAGGAAGCTGTGCACGGCTGAGAGCAGTGGGAGAGCTTTGGGCAGGCTGGGGGAACATCGCCGCCCTTGCTGGCATGGTTCCCCGGTGCTGGGCTGAGCTATTTGAAGGGAAGAAAGCCAGATTCAGAATTGCCACACCACTCAAGGAAGGCATTTTACTATCAATGAAGGCCTAAATAATTTTACATAGTGACTTTTAACATTCAGGTCCACTTGAGAAAAGCTGTTGTTTGGAAGAAGGGATGGTCTATTAAAGCACCGCTCAATCAAGCCAACTAACAGCAATTCACTGCTGCAAAGGTTGTAGAGGCAAAGCAGTGTGGACTTGCTCAATCATGCATTTTGCAGCCCTTTTTTCTCTCCACCTAAAGCTCCTTTCACAGGAGAGATTCGTGAGAAAAGCAAATCTCCAAAAGTTTATTTGGTGACTCAACTGATCTGTGTCTGTTTTGATGTCTTCATGTGGAAGGAAGCTCAGAATATTCTCACAGAATCACATTTTAACTTAATTCCTTTGCTGCTGATAACATCACAGAAAGATCAGTGGTCTCTTCATTGAGAGGGTGGGAGTGTATTTTATGGAATCAACCTCTTGCTCATTTTTACTGCATGAGAGGACACTGTTGTCAATGCCATCGTGGGGCTGAGCCTCCCGTTTCTATGTTTTCTGAGAGAGCGGCTGGTGCGTGTCCTAGGTGTGTGTTGCCTTTTTCTGTAGGAGGGCAAGTTTGGGGCCTGAGGAACAAGGCATATTCGTACTGCAAATGCCACCTCCGTGTGATCAGGGTTCTGGTGGGATCAGCTGTTGAGGTGCCAGACACCTTCTTCCAACAGCCACCATAATTAATGGTTCCCTCTTATCTGGAACTTGACTCCTTTCCTTACAAAAAGCAGCACTGACACACACACACACTCACACACGCACACACACACACACACACACCCTCCCCAGGGAAGGTTTTGGAAGACTGTGTCTGATGACTGACATGAATTTTCCACCAGCTGAGCAGCATGACAAGGGTTTCATCCCCCCAAATGTCTTCCCTGTGGCGCATTCAGCCAGCACCTGAGGTGTCTCCTGGTGACSCCCCAGTATTAGCAATTTGCCCCTGGGCTGCAAATGCCAACTGCCTGCTCCARCCACAGGATCTGCATGCGTGACAGAGCTGTGGACTCACACAGGTCCCATGCAGGAGGCACCGCAAAGCCTTGCTCCAGTAACGGGAGCAGCGTTCTTCTCCCCGTGAGCTATCGRAAGGGCCAAAGAAAGCTGTGTTGTGGCTAAGCCAGGTAAAGCATGTAGCTCCTGAGGTACCGGCACTACCAACCTCTCCAATCCCCCTCACTTGCTACTGCTGTTCCTGGGGGTATGACCCCCTCTTTGCATCCCTCTAGGCTAGAGTTTTAAAGCTGGAAGCTTGTTGCCAGCCAGGTGCAAGCAGGACAAAAGAAGGTGTTTCAGGTGCAAAAAATGCATCTTGTGTGGCTAATGCAATAACCCCTTGCAAGCACGTGAAATTTATACCTCATCTCTGCGGAGGGGCCCAGCACACAAGTTCGCTAGTGTTTTGTCTCAGCTTCCCTTGATCACACCTCACACCTATGCTTGGATAAACCTCCTTAATTTCTCTCTCTCTCCGTCTCTGATTTTTATCTGAGCCAGAGCAAACATATATGTCATTTTTCCTAAGAGAGGAAGAATCCTCAGGCTTATTTATCTCCCTAATGATCTACATTAATCACAATTCCTCCCCCATGACCACCAGCCCTGTAGGACCAGAAATGCAAATGTCTAAACCTAGCAGTAATTACCTTTTCCCTCTCTGTCCCACAGGGCTTCACAGCTAGATCTTCTCCCACCTTGCTACCAGTCCTCTGTTTTGCAGATGTTCAGCACTTAAACTTCCTGCTTCTGCATCAGCCCTAAAGATGAACTTCTGCACTCAAAAGCTTATCTTGATCTGTTTGTGGGGTTTCGGGTTTTTTCTGCCTCTGGACRTTAATCAAGTCAAGCATTACCTCCTGAGAAGGTGCAGCACATGAAGGTGCAAATCTGTTCCCTCGCCAYGGGGATGTGAGCACCACGGCTGCTGCTGTGCAAGGGGCTGTAGAGCTGCTGCCGCTCCCCCAAGCTCCGGAGTTGCAGACTGGTGTCACCCCAGCAGCGCTCGGCAGAGGGACTCGAAGCCAGGCCGCGACAGGGTACAGGGCAGTAAGACCTCCGCATCTCTGGAGGTCCGTCTCTGTCTTGCATTTGTTACTGGTTGATCAACAAAATGGCACCTTGTGCCCTGGTCCCTGGCACATTTCTGCTTTCCCTTCCCCTGATGCCTCACTGACTTCCCAGAAAGGACTCTTGACAATAACTTTTTATCGCCAGGTGATGAGTGCACTTAATTTAATTCCTTGCCCATTATTCCAARGCAATTGCAAGGCAAAAGCCTCTCATTAGAGCGCTTGGCCACAGCATGGGCCAGGCTTCAACACACTGCGTTATTGGTCTCCCTGCTGAGGTAGCTGCTTATTCAGGAGCATGCCAGAGCTCTGGGGGCGGCTGGTCTCATGGCAGCACTGAAAAGTAATTGCCAGGCTTTTTACGACTGACCTGCTAATGAGGCAGACTCCAAATACGAGTACGTTCACCCCAGACACTCCCTATTCTGCACTTGCTGGCTACAGGGATCAGGAGATCTTTAAGATATTAGTTTTGACCTATAAATCCCTAAGCAGTTTGTGACCTACCTACCTGCGAGGCTGCTGCTGCCGCCCCAGGCTGTAGCACTGCAGCTGAAGTAAGCAGACGCGCATTCGCGCGGCGGGCCGTGATGGGGCACGCTGTCCTTGGCRAGGGCTGGGGTTCGTGTCCTGCTGGGCAGGCAGGGCGGTTTGGGCTCACCGCAAGCCAGCTGTGATGCTGCTGTGGTTTAGTTATGGTGGAAAATTATTTGCAATGTACTAAATTATGTTAAGAGTGTCTGAATGCATGTTCTTGTTTATTAAGTATTTGTATAAATCCACCTCAACGCCCCTGGTGCAAGCTCCCACATATCCCCGTTCCACCTGTGCTCCTGTGAAGGGAGCAGCATGCTTTTCCCATGGTGACCTCTTGGGTTTTGTTTTCCCTTGGTTTGGGCACATCTTTGCCCTTGTAAGACTGAACGGTATATGCTGCCCTGGTTGCATCTGCGATGTGAAGCAGTCCAGAGCTATTTACTGCAGAATCTTGGCATCTGGGCAATTTTGCTGTTATGCAAAATTTACCACTGCACAAACAAAATCTGGTTTCCTTCCTTTAGCCATAAGGCTGGTGACTGATAGCTTTCTCCTATTCCGCTGTGTGTAGGAGGCAAATTGATTTCCTAGGAGGATACTTCTACCCTGCGTCGGCTCATGATTCAGAGTAGTCCCGCATCATGCTCCCTGAAGCCATCCGAAAGGATCGGTTGTTGGGTTTGATGGGTTTTGCATTGGCTGTTCACGGCCTTCAGGAATGTCCTGTAGCTGCTCAGACCTTTGCCTTCCCACCTGTTACAACAGGAGTCTTCCATCTTTCACAAAAGGCTTTCAAGTCMTCTGATGAAATGTTTTACATAAAAACAGGTACCGGTGATTGCTTCGTGAAAATGGACCTTTTGGGGCTGGAGGTGACACAAGCCAGTGAAGTAGGCGTGCACCGCTCTGGCGTGTGGCAGCCAAAATGCAGCCGCAGGGAGCTGGTGCCAGCCAGGAGGGGAATTGCAGAGGGAGGGAGCGGAGGGGCGGCCGGCAGGCCATGGGGACCGCGGCGGTTTCTGTCCCTTCGGTGAATCCGCGCGGTGAGGAGGCCACAGGCAGTGCCAAGCCTCCCGAAATGCGTGCCCTGGGCAGGCTCGCCAGCGGCTGCTGGGGGCTAGCCAGCGTGCCAAATTCCTGAGCATGAGGGAGGGCTCGGAGCAGGGATTTTGCTGTGAGCCTGCCTGTGCCTTGCCTCCCCACTGCTCAGACGCCGTCAGGCCGGCGGCCCTGGCCCACCTCCGCTACGGCAGCAGAAGCAGCGCCAGGTCTGCATTACTCAGCCATCAGCAGAGAGCCAGCGTTCCCGATAGGTGAGCAGTGAAACAGCTAACGACTCCTGCCATTTGACAAATGTTTCCTGACACAGCCTGGGAGGTCATCTCATTTCCCCCAGAGCAATTTGTCTTCCCTTCCCCAGAGCTTTTGCATTCAAAGTGCGTCTTGGCGTCTGTGGCTTTGCTGGAGCCAAGGGAGACGGCAGAGCTGCAGGCTCCTGCGAGATGCCGCCTTTAGCTGCTGGGTACCTTTCGCGGGGTCTAGAGGGCAAGGCAAGATTGAATTCAGCTCGTTGTGYGCTCTCCGCTCAACATCTGCTCCAAATGCGGGCAGCCCAGAGAAGCTGGCTTTGGAAAAGGCCCTCTCCTGCTGATGCCTGCACACTTGATAGGGTGAAAAACAAACAAAGGGTCTTGGAGAAGAGTCTGGGGTTGGTGCGGCATGAGAGGAAACCCTTGACCCGTGGAGGCAGCAAGAGAGTGGTCCTAGGTCCGTATGGGGCCATGGCAGTGGGACCAGCCTCTGTCACTGCCAGAAGCCTTCATCCTGCTTTTCCCTGTGGGAAAGGGAGCAAGGCACAGTGAGAAATTCTGAAACCCTCTGCAAAAAGAAATTCAGAACTGGCGCTAGAAGAACTCCCCAAATGCCGTTTCTTTCCTCCTTTCCCTGCACTGCACACCAGGAGCAGCCCAAATCTGGGCCAAGCCGACACCGCTCCGGTTCTGCGAGCACAGCGCCCAAGTGGGCCGCAGCCATCGCCTGCGCAGGACGGGAAGCGCTGGTGGCATGGTGCAGGGGCTGCTGCCCGTGCCTGGGGCTCGTCTTGCAGACGTGGAACCCCTCCCGTCCCCGTCCCTCCCTGTCGTTGGAGCAAAATCCCCCCTCTGGTTTGGTTAAAGCAGCCTGGCCCGCTGCGCGGTGGCACTTCAGTGGAGAATTAGCTTTCTGAGCACTCCTGTTGAGAATAACTGGTCTGTCACTACCCATTTGCCAATATTTTGAGTCAGATTGAATGTGACAGCTGAAGAATTTGCATAGACAAAAAATCCTGATCCAGAGAGCAACTCYCTCCCTAGAAACACCACAACAGAACTTTGCTCTGTTGATCTCTCCCTCCTCGAGAGAGGTCCTGCCAGAGCCCACCAGGATGGACATGGGCAACATGCAGCAGGCAACCTGGAWGAGGCGTTTGCTTGGTGGATCTGTGTTTCTCAGTCTCTGCAAAGAGCGTTGCGCTTAATATTGGATGTGCATTGAGCACAGGATTGAAACTGCTGCAAGCTCCAGGCAGTTTTGTCCAGGAATCAATATTTTTTTGGCCTATACTAACTAAAATACTAACTTCAGCCATTTAAAACAAAAGAAAACAACCAAAACCAAAACAGTCTCTAAGCAACCAAATAAACAAGACCTCTAAACCAAGATCAAGTAAGACGGAATAGTCTTGCATTTTAATATCAGAAGAAATGCAGTTTCTTAGCTTTATTTCCCTTGTGAGAGGGCTAAGTCACTTCCAGCCTACACCAGCCAATGTAGGCTCATTTCTGAGGACATATTCTGTTAAAGGTGCAGATAAAAGTGGAAAGAAGCAGCAGGAGCCCTTGGAGCAGAGCAAAGGGGCTTGCACGTCCCTGGAAAGGCAGGACGAGGAGTTGGGTGGCTGCGTTAGAGGTTTCAGCAAAGGGAAGCTGCTGAAAAGCAGTGGGGGAAAGGCTGGAGGCAGCTAAGGGACATAGGAATTGGTGCCGAAGGGCTGGACTGGTCACTGCTGGTAGAGGAGATGATGCTGGTTGTAGGCAGCAAGGGCGGCCCAAAGGTGGTTGATGGGTGCAGAGTCCTCAAGTGTCACTTGCACTTTTTCTGCAGCAAAGCCAAAGTCTYTGGGAGAAATAAGAGGTGAGAACTAAGTCTTGGAAAAGCTAGGCACTGTTCTAGGAAGAGCCATGCCATTCAGAAAGCCAATGTGTTTTGGAAACAATTCATTTCGTGATTTTTTTCTCCTTCTTGTGCTGTGAGATGGTTGGGGTTTGTCCAAATAGCTCCCATGCGAATGAGAGATGGGGGTCTGCATTTCACGTTTCATAATCTGTGTGATTTGATTAATTCAGCTGTATGCTAGAACCGCATGAAATTGGCCAATTTTGCTGAGGTTTAAAATAGGTTATATCCATCTCCTAATGTCAGTTTTGCAAATAACCACTTGGCGGCTTCTTAAAATGTGAAAGATAGGGGATAGGCTGCATACTGCCAAGGAGAAGGCATATTTAAAAGAGATAATATGTCTTCTGTGTGAGCTCAAATGAGGAAATAGATGTTTGTAAAGCTCTCTAAAGCATGGTTATGTCAAGAGCAAGAAGATCACATTTGTTTTTCATTTGCATGCAAGGTGAAGAAAGGACAAGGCTTTTTTYCCTTCTCCTCTGACTGCTTACAATCTGCCACCATGAAAACTGGTGATAATTGCTGCGAAATGTCCCTACCAGCTCAAGGTGTAATTTTGAACCCTGAGTAGCTTTCGCTCTGAGAGAAATTCAAATAACCTGATTTTGACACCTTGGCAACTCATCACTGGCACAAACAGGGAAATGGAGAGTGGGTGCCAGCCGCAAAGCGGCGTCGATGCGGGCTTCGCGCGACCCTGCGAAAGGGCACCCGTCGCCTGTGCAGACACCCAAGTGACTCGCTCGTCGATTCACCTTTCTTTTGGCCATCAGTAGTAATTGGCTTTTGCACCTCTGGCTGGGAAGTGCTTTAAACACTTGTTCTTTTTTTTTCCCCCTTTCCTTTCCAGAAGATTTTCTTATTTTTSAACGAAGAAATATGAGAATATGTTTGGAGCTGTAGGATGAACTTTTGGTAGCAGCAGGGAGGGGAGGCCGTGTCCGCGGTCCACGGCTCCTTGTTGTGTGCTGGCGTGTGTGGCACGCTGCCTGCTTCGAGCTCAGCAGCCTCGCGGCGCTGGGGGGCAAGCCGTGTTTGCACCCCGCTCCCGGCTGTGGCCCACACGTGGGGCGGCTTGCGGAGCCGTGACCGGCCGGTGGCGGGCTCCGTGCAGCCAGTCTGGTAGGACGCAGCCTACTGCCCCATGTTTCTGCACGTCTACAAGTCTCCGTCTGCCAGCCTCTCTGGAGCAGAGGAAATGCCTCTGTAATTACCACGGCTTTGATTTTCCCAGCGCAGATTTCCCTTGGTGCCTTTGAGGTCCTGCCTGCACAGATAAGCCCSTCTGCCTAGGCTGCTGTCCCAGCAGGGCCAGGGCCTCCCTCGCCTCCCCTGCCTCCATCACCATGCAAGACRCCGGCTCAGGCGGGTGGAGGACACYGTATGTCACCTCTGCAGTGCTCTTTCATGTGAACATCTCGGRGGGGGRGGKTGCAAACGTTAATTAATCCAGCCTGCCARCTCTATCAGTAGGAGAATTCTAATAGTAGCTCCTCTTAATAATGCATAAACTGCATTGGGGTGGGTATTGGTGATTTTGAAAGCACCTCAGCTGGTGATTTTGGGGCAGGGTGGCAGGGATGGAGCCCCCAGGCAGGAGAGTGCATCAGGACGCATCATCCCAGGGCCACGGTGCAGAGCAGGCATCCCCTTTGCTGCTCGTCCCTTTGCAACTCCTTCT
Organism: Rhea americana; assembly: GCF_003343005.1. NCBI lineage: Eukaryota > Metazoa > Chordata > Aves > Rheiformes > Rheidae > Rhea > Rhea americana. Next base: position 739,848 of record NW_028186845.1, on the reverse strand, counting down.
GGTCTCCTGGTTTCCCGGCTTACCTTGTAGCTATGGTGCTACGAGGCTGTGCTTTCACACCAGCACAAACTGGGATTGGGAGCTCCACTCGTTTGAAGGCGTGTGGGAGTTCGTGCCCCGGCTAGGGGATGCCGTACGGCTCTCTTGGGCCGGCACAGGCAGCGCGGGGAGGTGCCCCCCTTGCTGGCAGTGCAAGGCACTGGTTTGGTTTGTGGGAGGGATTTGGAGRAAGCTCATGGTTCAGATGAGCACTGAGCTTACCATCCGGATCCGCTGCCCACACTTCATTTTGAAGCCATTGGCTGTGAATAGATGCTTCGGCACTGTGTCATTGCACCAATTTTGTCTGTTTTCAGCACTCAAAATCATTACGTGTTTAATACTAGCGATGATTTCATTAGTGCCACTTGCAGAATCTGATGTTAGGTTGGAACACATCTTTACTTCTGATCTCCCTCTARGCACAAAAGGATTGAGCTGTGAGCGTGCTGCCTTCTGTGCCATGCACGGAAAGGTRGAGGGAGCAAAGTGTTGCTGCACAACAGGAGGGTGCACCTGCCTCCCCTTTCCAGGGGAGCACATTTGCCTCCACCTCYCCAGCTTTGCTTCTGAGCAGGTATCCTTACATTTTGCACTTGCAGTTGCCTTGCACTGAACATTTAAGTAACAGGGGGACTGCCCTGTAGGGAAGCTTACTGGAAGCTAAATATCCATTTGCCTGCGGGGGCACTGGTGCGCTCGACGCACATTTGCGGTAGGAGTGCTGGGTCTCGGGAATTCCCTGCATCTTTCCCCTTTCACAGAGTAATGCAAAAATAATCAGCTTAAGCACATCCTGCCTCAGTCACGGGGAAGGGAAAGGGTACGCTCTGATGGCAATCACACTGATCCCATCTGATAGCTTAAAAGCACTGATTCAGCAATCAGTAAAATAAGCGCTTGTGTACTCTGCTCAGTAATGATTAATTTATTCACATGCCTAAAACTAAGCACCTGCTTAAATCCCATTGACCTCAGCRGGTCTTAGACAAATGCTCATTGCAGCAGGTTGAAAAATAGAGATAGTGCTTGCACTTCTAGGCTCTATTGTTTTGACCTATACATTTTTAATAGTAAGTCCTGCTGTGGGAATAAATGCAGTGAAGAAATGAAAAATAAAAGCCTGGCTGTGAAAATGCCTGTGGTGAAAGTCTTGTTAGTTCCATTAGGATAAGGATTTCACCTACAAATTTGTCTTAATTTTACTTTATTGGAAGCAAAAAGGGAGGAAACTACATGAAAAATTGTGGTGCAGTGCTGTATGTATTGTATAATTAAAAAAGCTAATAAACATTGTTAGAAAAATCTASTTGTTAATTAAGCAAATGGTGATTATGGGCTAGGAGTACTACCAGCATTTCCTCCCAGTGTAGCTGGGAGAGGAGGATCTCACCTGGCCTTTCCTGTGGTTATTTAGAAGGGGGCTGTGGTGGTCAGCACTTGGTATCAGTGTTTGAGACCATCCCTAACAGTACTTCTTCTCTTTGCTCAGYGCAGTTTGACACAGTTTAATGACACTTCTCCATCCTAAACTTGGTGTCTTGGTCCCAGAGAAAACCAACAGGGCAACGTTCTCCATGTAGCTGGCTGTGAGTCTCCASGGCAGAGGAGAACCGTCTGGCTGAAGGTTTATTTTCTTTCTCACTGTTCGGCTCTTAGGCTCGTGTTGCCAACTCGCTAACGGGCTCTCCTGTCCTTGACGTGTGCCAAAGACCTCTCTTGTATATTGATGGCCACCAAGAGATGTTTTTCTCTCACAAGCTCCTCTGTTACAGCTTCTAAATGAGCATGTGTAGCTTGGAGGAGCTATATAGTGTTACCTTCTGGGTACACTGGCACAATGTTAAAATGCCAGATGCTGAGAGAGATTCCAGTATCCCTGTTTTAAAACTGCTGCTCTTGGAGGAATTGGTGCCTTTTTATGTATTGAATTATTTATAAATATTTTTATTGGTGACTGGATTTAAGGATTAAAATGTATATGTGAAATAAAGGTTTTCAATAATGAAATAAGATAGCAAAAAGATAAAGCCATTATCTGCATAATTAAAATGATGAATAGCTATTGGATTTTACGTAGCTGCTTCAGCATCTCAACTAGTTTATTAGACTGGCTAATTAGCCTGGAAACTCTTGCCAGGTTGGGTTTGTGTGCGTCTTCCTGCTCTTGCTGAAGATGCTGCAGAGCCATCGGAGCAGCAGCCTGCTCTGTCCCTCAAGGATGTTAACTCCTGCTTTTCCGCACCTGCCCTGTTCCTCCTGTTATTTCTGGGGCTCAGACAGTGGGACAAGACAGAAGGAATAAATATTAAAACCATTTAATGATCTTTTCTGTTGGATACTTTCCTTAACATATTCCTGGCTCTAGGTTTCAAGGAGCTTGCAGCCTTCTGAGGGCACRTTGGTAAAGTTTTTCTATGAGAAATATGAAGTATTTTCTACTTGTCTATTAACTAATCTGTTCCTTGGCATGGCACAGGGTGAAGCTCACACGTGGTGCCGCGGCGGGAGAGGTTGGGAGCACGTCCCTTTGGGTGGGGAATGCTCCCTCCTCGCCCGCAGACGCAGGGCTCAGAGCGTGCCGCCGGTGGGTGCCTCTGCGTGCAACTCAGTCGAAACTCCTTAAACAATATCACGGGGCTACGGGATCATGCATCAGCCACCTAAAATGCAGCATCTTCCCCCATCATGCATTTACTACCTGCGGCAGGTTGCCTCCCCTATGCGGTGGCTGGGATTGCTGTGGATTCATGGTCCCACAGACATGCTCTTGGATGGAGAGGCCCTCTGCCTATGGCCTCCTCCAGAGAAGTAACTGGCCCTGCCAAGAACAAAAGGGATGATTAACTATCCCAGCTAATTAACCAAGGTGGTGGGGAAGAGCAAAGTCTGAGGCTGCTGCTCAGGTTTTCTCAGGAGGCTTCTGGAGATCTGAGGTCAAAAATGCCACAAAATGAGCTTGAATAATGATGTCCTCAGACCACTCTTTAATTAAAGGAAAACGTGTTTTTCGCCACTTGCTGTATCAAGTCCCAGCTGGAGCCTGCAATGTGGTGAGTGAGCACATGAAAAGAAACAATCTCCTGCAAATTTTTCATTTTCCCTTGAAGCCCAAAGCCCCCACAGTAGCTAGACCCTGTGCTCAGCCATGCTTCCAGTTTCCATTACCTTAAGCAACATGAAAGACGTCACTGCTAAGCCTCCCAAGTTCTGAGAGAATAATTTAAGCTTCTTTAACCTTTCCACATAAGATCAGTTTCAAAAGAAGTCTTGCTGTAAAGTCCACTGTTACATAACGTTAAAATGCTCTTACGCACTCCAGGTCCAGCTGTGCTAACGGGAAGCCTCCAGCCTCCTGCTCCGACTTCCCGGCTGTTCCTCGCCTTGCCACTTCTCACCATTTTTCATGTCCCCACAGGCTGTGCCTGCCCAGACACTAGGAGACRCTGGCTTTGCCTCTGCAGCCCCAATCCAGAGGGGGCATTTGACTGTGTCTGGTCTCCGGGTGGCTGTGCCAYCACAGGCACAAATTAGCATGTGCCGATCTCCCTGCTGTGACCAGGGCTTGTTGCGCCAGCCAGGGAACGTCCGGCTTGTGTCTGTCCGCTCTCCACGGCAGTCAGTGCTGCGAGCAAAGGGCAAGTGTAGCCCTGGAGCAGCARCGAGAGCACAAAGCAATGTGCTGAGATGGTTTTTCTTGCTGTCCAAGTCAAGCATGTCTTGTATTTACTGTGCTTATATTTGTTACGCTAATAACATTTGTTACGGATAGTTTTCCTATCCAAAGAGCTTGCTTGCATTTCCTAGTAGGAAATGCAGCTGTTTGTCTCTCTGTTGATGTACTTACTGTTGGAAAACCTTTGGTGTCAGGTTGCCCAAGATGGCAAAACTTTATGTCAGATGCTTTGGATGCCACCAGGAGGACAAGCTCTGGTATGGAAGGTGACTGTGATGCCATGCAGAGGCTGTGTCCCAAGGACCTTGCCTTGAACAACCACCAAGACACGGTGGGGATAGGACCGAGGCATCACTGCTTGCCACGGAGTGCAGRCTTGTTGGATGCTCCTTGGGGTGTGCTGGCTTTTGCAGGTGGGCCGAGCTCCTGAACATGTGGCCCTCCATGTTCCTCCGTGAAGGTCAGACTTTTCACAATACCATTTCCCCTTTTAAMCTGCACTCACTTTAGAAATTTCTGCAGTGTAGCTTTCTCTTGCAGCTTTCCACTTAGGCCTCTCTTTGTTGGGGTTTCTCTGCTGACATCTGTCTGCAGTTATCAAGCAGTCTGTGATGCTTCTTATCAACATGTGAAAGCTTTCTTCTCCCCCTCTCTGCCTGTTTAATCATCCTCCTCGCATGCTGCTTTTTGGCACATGCCAGGGCTTGAAGAGRTTGCCTTATGGAGCCTTTTCACAGTAACACTCAACCAAACTGGTCCTGAAGTTGCTTTGTCCATCACTTGCGCTGTGAGAGCCTCGAAGCTACTTAAATACTCCCTGCAGTAAAACACGGCTGCTTGTAATATAGTAACTTATACATGAAGTGAACAAAAAGTCCATTAAAATACGCCCTGCTGAGCTGGTGGGCTGGTATTGTAGGCATCTGGTTGCTGCTTGCTTTGTGGTCACGGCTTTTAGTCAGATTAAATTGTGTCAGAGCAATCTGAATATATTTTCTTCTGTTCCTCCCTCTCCATCCATTTGTCAGTGGATGTCTTTAGATGACATGTTTATACTCCCTCCATGTGCAAAGACTGCCTGTGTTTTAGGCGAGGTCTTACTGGAATGAAGGAGAATGCAGAAAGAAGMAGCAGCTTCTCAGAATTCTCTCACTTGGGGTAAAGCGGAGATTAGGGTGTCCAGATCTGAGGGGGAAATTCTGGGACCTTTCGAACCRTGGGAATTCTGCCCCTGGTGTCAGAGGCGCAAAGATTTCACGCTCGCTTTGCTTGCCATGTTTCTCCCAAGATCTGCCCTAACATAAAATGAGAAATTATGAACCGAGGTGGCTTTGAAAGGATAATGCAGGAGTTGCCAGGATCAGCAGATCTCCGCAAGCTGGAGGTGTACACTACCTTGATGCAAGGACACTTGCTGCACCTTCCCAGCATCTCCTGTTTAATTACACTTAAAAATGAAAACAACTGTGGGTCTAGCAGTGAACCTCCTTCCTGGCCAGGAGTACAAATGRCAGATGTGTTTATCCAGGCCACTCAAGTGGACGGATAGACTCGGGTGCAATAGCTTAGCATCCCAGTCCAGGAACCTGGGCTAGGCCTGGGATCAGAGCTACACCAATCTGATGAACGGGCAGAAAGAAATATAATGTGCTAGCGGCTGGCACTCTCTCCCTCTGGGTCAATAAATCCTGCCTGACGTTTGTACCATCTCCTTTATTCCACTTGCCTGGAGAAGGCTGTGCTGAGTCAGGGTCCCAGAAGAAATGCCTTTGCCATAATTGCTCTAATCAGGATCCAGCAGGAAAGCGTTSCTGCTTGACTGCTAGGAAAGCCTTCAAACACACAGGAGCAAACTTGTTATTTTTGACAGTGCTGTTAGATTAGTTTGGGAAGAGCAAAATTAGATAAGATCTTGCTGTAGTGGAAGTGCCAGATTGCACTCTGTGCTGGCCCCCCAGAGAAAGTCCGTTTATAGCCATGTAATTGAGAGAAAAATACAATCTTTTAACTTTTGCTATCCTCACTGCTACAGGAACTTCCTCTTTATCTGCACTTCTGCAGTAATGAATAAAGAGGTGCTTCCAGCACGGGGTCCTTAAATACAGCTCTCCAAGTACTCTTATGGGCTCTGCCATTGGAGACCAGGTCTCTGGCAATCCTGGGCTATAAATCGTGAGGATACAGTATTCCAGGAATGTGACAAGAGGGAGCTTATCCCAACCTTTTCAGGAAGCTCAATTAATGTAATATATTTTGGCTCCTGTTTGCTTTTTTAACCTCTCCACTGCAATAATTAGTGATTTATGGATGCAGCTTTCTTCTGCATGTTTTTAAGTCTTGTTTTCTGCCCCCTTTCCTMGAGCTCTGGTAGCAGGGAGGCATTCAGGAGTGAGGCATTTTTTGATGGGGATGGTTTCAGACAGGAGAAGAGGGTGTTTCTCACATCTTCACTGATACTTGGCGCTGGGTCTCTGAAAGACTTCTAAATAGAAACCTAATRTCTAAGTATGCTAATAGTTGAAGACAGCTATTACAGAGGAAATAAAAGCCCCCCCAAAAAAATCTAACAGTCCCAAGATGAGTGGTTCCATGTGTGTTATGCAGTCCCTAACTTTGTTGTRTCCTAAAGCCCCACATTTGTGGGGAAATGAGAGCTCCTAGGCCATCAAGGGCAGGTAAGGTAACCTGGACCTGCTTGCTTTCCTTATGGACTTCTCTTTATTTGGGCATGCTGAAGAGAGTAATGGTCTCCTTTCTTCCATATGCAGTTGGACTGGCACAATTTGTGACTCTGTCTGGAGCCTGCCTAGCGATTGTGGTATCTAACTGGCCAGCACAAGAGTCTTCAAGGGTCCTCATGCAGTCCATTAGCAATATTCTTCCTAATTAAGGCAGAAATTAAAGGAATAGCTGGCAAGAAGAGCATGCCCTTAGCAATCGTGTATGCTACCTGCTTCACCCAGCACCGATAAAATCAATTGGGGTTTGGCAGGACTTCAAGGGAGGGGGGCCTGGCAGGGTCCCGGTGGTGCTGGAGCAGGCAAGAGCTCGGGTCTTGCTGCTCCAGGTCCAAGTCCCTCCTTGGCTCTGCTACCTCCAGGGAAGGGCAAACATGCTTCCTTCTCTCTGCCAGCCGCATATCTAACAGTTTATGAAATGCTGCTTCTGAAAGAAAAAATTCCTTCCTGGCTGTTGTCAGTCAGTAATTAGGGCCTGATATATATGAGAGGATATGATTTCTTTCTTTTTCCTCATGCCATTATCTGGGTTTGCATAGCTTGAAATATTCCGGATACTCATAAAATTATCCTGGCCTTTTTAAAAGTCAGTACTAGCTCCTTAGTAAAACCATGAGCCTACAGGCTGGAAAAGATGCAAGTCTTGCTAACTTAGTGAGAAGGCATTAATTCACAGCACATATACATAACGATGGTGTCCTTACTTGCAGGGAGTCCTGCCTGCAAGATATCTTCCCTTGTCTACAAGATGGACTTTGGACATCTTTTATTGTTCTGAAAGCTCAATTTGATGGAAAAATTGTCCAAAGCCAAGTGAGGTCTTTATTAAAGCAAGAAGAGAGATGTGTCAAAATTAAGTGCCAAGGTGACTAAGACTGGCCAAGGTTGAATAAAGCTTCTTCTCTCTAGGTTGCCTCTTTAAAGCCAGCCCACCTCTCCTGCGGAGACGACGACTGTGATGACTGCTTTTTTGCCAACGGGGGGTAATTTTAGTCATGCTCCAGATCTCGGAGGTTGAGCCACCTTTTACGGAAGGTGAAAGTCAGATTCACCCTATCTAAAACGCTCTCCTCTGCTGCTGTTGAGGCTGGTGGGCTCTACGGAGGGGCCAGGCGCTGCACGGACCCTAACGCCGATGGTCCCTCCTGCCCAGGTGGCAAGAACTGAGGAATCATATGAGATTTGTACTCCTGCCACAAGCAGTAGCCCAATTAGAGGCTTTAAGTCTCCGGGGTTGTCCAGCTGGCTCCATCTGTGAGTGTTAAGCGCTCACATAACGCTGTGTTTGGCGACGCAACTCAAAAGCCAAGGACGAGCAGGCGCGGACACCGCGAGGCGGCGTAGAGCCGGGAGCGGGGGCCGAGCTGCCTCCTCCCGGCCCCGCTGCACGCCGGGGGCCTCCCCGGAGCCGGCGAGGGACCCCGGGACAGCCCGGGAGCTGCCGAGGACCGGCGTGCCGCAGCTGCTCTGCTCGGTGACTCCCCACCGTGCCAGGCGGCGGCCAGTGAGCCCACAGCTCCTTTGTACAGCAGGACAGCGACGGAAAAGGTACCAACTATGCTCATTTAAAAACGAGAGAGGAAGAAAGGCAAAGGAAAGCCTTCTTGCTAAATCCTCCTCCTTTTCTGTGCAGCCAGCTCTGACATAACCTAATTACACGCAGCCGTTCGCATGCATCCCCGTTCACAGATTACCCATGCAAACGCGGTTTCCTTCTAAAAATTTACAGGACGCTCTCTCAGGCGAACCCATTACTTTTCCCAAGGGACTTATAAATGATGACATTAAGTACAAAAAAGCAAGCAAAACAGAGGCTGTGGGGGCTTCGTTAACCATTACGGCCCTGTGCGTGCTGGCATTGCGCCAGCTGACGGCATTGCTACTCCAGCATCTCAATAGCAATGTTCCATCAACTGAAAATCTGGCTCTTCTTTTTTTTTATCTTTGAGGATGTATTTGCAACATAAACATTGTTTTATTATTAACTTGAGGCTTTAACCAGGAAAACAGGCTAGACGATAACACATAATGTATAGCACCACTATGAATAATTACTGAGAGGCTCTGAGGATCAGCGGTGAGGGCATCTGCCGGGACTCTGGGGACATCAGCACTCCCTGCGGTGTGACCTCGAGCCCACCTTTTCTCCTTCTCATTTCGCTCCCTTGTGCCTTGTCTCTTGTCAGCACGGAGCAACGTCTCTGGGGTAGGACTGGCTCTGGCTGTCTGCGTGTAGCATTTGTGCGCGACTGTGGGGTGACRGGGTCACTTAGGACCCGGAGATGCTACCACCTACTGAAATGCATTATTATTTGTACTCACTGGCTGTAAGAAGATTAATTTTCACGCCTCTAGRTTAAGCAGTTAAAGAAATAGGTGTTGAGCAATCAATGCAAAAACCTAAATTTGCATTAATTTAGGATTTTACATTTTGATTTCTTGTATTTCACAAAGAATAAAATTGACTCAGTTTAATAGCTTGATCACTGAAATTGTCCTAATTATGCTTTGAAAGCCACATCCCTTTGAGGGGCTGTGTCCTACCTTTGCTGCCACTGCAGTTGTTTTGCTTGGGGACAGCTGTCTGCTAAAGTGGGTTAATTGCACAACTGCGGATCAGCTCGCACTGAGCTGTCTGCATCTTCGCGATGGAAGAAAATAAAGGATAATATCTACACTGATAGCTGTGGCACCGTGTAGAAAAAAACTAAACAAAACAAAGCTGGTTTGCTCTCATGGGTAGACARCTCTCCGTACCTAGCCTACTTGAAGCTGTCTGAAATCTCTCTSTGTTACATTTAGAGTCTGCAGCTAGATGTACCCAAAACATCTTCTAAAAGGCAAACCTTGAATTTGTAGAAGGTTGTGGGTATCGAGAGAGGTTAAATTGTCCTATTTCCTTTGCTCGAGAAGGAATAACACTTATTTACTAATATTTTTATAGCTCTSCTGTGCCAGCTGCAGTTTGAGCACAGCAGTGTTTTTCCTTTCCCAAGGAAAGCAGGAGGAATTTAAYGATGATAAGGAGGAACAAGGCTTCAGCGTGCTCGTTACTGAAAAGGAAGTCTTCACCTGCAATTCTGAGCAAGCTTGTTGCATGGTCAAGGCAACATCTCAGTGAAGCAGTCAGTAGTACCTGGCCCTGGTGCTTTGCTTTATTCYCTCCAAGGACCCACTTGTCCTGTAGTTAATCTCCTCAGCCTTTCTGGTAGGTTTTGTTGGCCTTTCTCCATAATGGCGKGTGTCTCAGCACCGCTGCTTGGAGGCCTGAGTGCCAGGGCGCCGTAGACTTTGCCGCGCGTCACTTCTCCTCCTCCGAGCAAACGTGTGCAGCTAGAGTCTGGGGCGTTTAGCAGCGTGAGCTTTGGGAGTGGATGTGTTAGCAAGTCGTGGGCAGTTACTCTAGTCCAACCAGCAGCCCCAACAGCCTCGCTGTGCAGCTGCAGGATGACTCTTGRTTACCTGGTTCCACGTGGTTCAGCAGATGAGATCGCTCTCTTGGTATGTAGGGCAGGAGACAGCAGGCCTGGACAGTTGGCTCCCATAGAGTTAACAAATGGTGCTTGATATATGTGACCGAAGAGCCTGGCAGCCCGCTCAGCATGCCGGGGCATGCTTCTGCTCCTGATAAAGAGCCGTCCCGGTGCTGCAAGGAAAGTGACTGTGCTCGTGACATGATGCAGATGGTCACTTTGACATTTTCAATCAAATTTGTTGACAGAGCTTGTGTCATGAAGCTGAATGAGTCAAAATATATGGGCCTTAAAAAAAAAAAAAAGGAAAAAGGGGAAAACAAACCTGGTGTGATTAAATGTATCCAATTTACCAGATGGATTTTCTGCTCTGCTGGGCAGGATGGTCCGTTCCAAGAGTTTTGCTGCATTTCACATTCTGTTTACGTAGGAACGCAGAAGTCCTCTCCATTTAATGAATTTGATTTGTATCAAAAGTTAGCCTGCGTATTTCCTGACATAATAAGTCTCAGGCAAGGGACCGTGGGGTAAACTTCCACATAAATAAACTTCGGCAGCGGAGTGGCCGCACCTGCCCCGTCCTGCGACAGCCCCCGACATCCACCGGCCTTGCGGAGGGGAAGCATGTTTTTAGCAAATGGTCAGACGAGATAAAAAATGTCCGTCTGCTTTTATTGCTTCGGCTGTAGGTTATAGGGGMGAGAAGAAGAACAGGCCAAGAGTGAAAGGAATTGTGGCCGAGGATTAAAAATAAATGTGCTCGCGGAAACGATTGGATTAGATCTTTTTAGCGCGGTCTCAGTATGGGGCTGGGAAGCTGAAACCCCTTAATCTCAGTATCTGTCTGCCACTGCAGCTCCGTCCGATAGGTATGTAAAGTGTGGCTGTTTACGTGCAGAAAGGTGAAGGATGCCTCCAGCTGTGTCAGCCTCTACCAACACCACAAGGAGACCACAGCAGATTGGGGATATTTTCCCATTAGAGCTTTTTAAATATGTAAGTTTTGTAATCTTTTCATTTCATCATTTGCCGCGCGGCGGGGGAGAGATGGTCTTTGTGCATAAACGATCCTATTTTCAGCCGGGCAGGGAAGGGGACGTGCAAAGGCGCAGGCTGGAGGGCGGGGGGGGAGAGCGCGCTCGTTCGTCGCCAGCCCGGAGCGTCTCGTGATGCGCAAAATCACACGCTCTGGCTTTAATTCGCACGTCGGTGCGACGAGGAGGGCAGCGAGCGGAGAGACCCCGTTACAGCTGGGATCAGACTTGGATCCAAGGCGCCGTGTCGGTCACAGTGCCGGGCCACACGCTGCCCCGCGCGTCGCCGCTCCGCGCCGGGAGCGTGGACGCGAGAAGTCAGGGGTGCCGAGCTCGGCCTCGCTCGCGGAGACGTTTCCGAGCAGCCTGCGGCTTCACGCGCCCTGCCTCAAAGCTGCCCCCTTCTCCGCGCGGCGCACAGCCGCTGCAGGCATTTCCCCTTCCCGCTGATGAGCGCATTCCTACGCTTTCCTACGGGCAAGCTGGAAGATTCCCAAAATAGGGGCATCGGTGGTGATGCTTCAGCCGGTAACGTGTCGGGGTTGGGTTGGATCAAGCAGTGCAGCCCTTTGCTCTGAGCGCTCTGCTCTGCCGGCGGGGTGATGAACTGTTCTGGGGGAGCAGAGGTGACACGAACCGTTCGAGGTCTTGCTTCCAGAAGCGGGATGGGGTTTGGGCACTGGTTCTTTCCTCTGAGGAACGAGCTGGAAGCCAGTCTGGGATTCCCACACTGTGCGGCTGGATTCRGCGATGGATGATGTGAGAACGAACTCGTGTCTGCAAAGCACAGCCGTTTGCTGCTGCTGGTAACCCAGCGACACTCCGCTTTGCTGTGCGTGCCTCAGTTTCTCCACTGGTAGAAACTGGGACCRGTAAGTGTTGCGTGAGGGTCCTGCRCTTTGSAAACGCCTGCAGAGAGCAAYGCGCAGGGCGCTGCAGCCCCTCGGCGCGGCCCCGGGGCTGGCGGGCGTCCGTCCCGCCGGGCAGCCAGGGCTCTCGGACCCTCGCGCCGCTCCCACCGGCTGCCGCGGAGAAAGAGGGACGCGYCTCTGTGTCGTGGTGCAGGGCGGCCGAGCGCGCGTGGGACAGCCCCTGCCCCGGCGTGGGTCACACGCGTTTCTAGCTATGTTAGCATTAGCTAAAATCATGCAAAAACTCCCCTGTCGGCAAGCCCTTAGGTGTAATGAGGCCGCAGGTGTGAACCCTTGTGCTCCTTGGGGCAGCRGAGATGGGTGTCAGCTGTGCGTTGCTGGGAAGCACCCATGGGCCCTCGTGGTAAGGGTGAGGGCTGGTGCGGTTGTCCTGGCCTCTCGGTCTCGCTCTGCTGTTGCTCGTGAGCCAGTTCCTGCTCTTTGCCCGGCTGCTGTGGTCTGGTACGTCCATAAGTGGTGCTGCACAATCYGATGCAATATGTGAAGCCTGAGAGATAACAGTGGGTGTATGTAGGTGTGCATTTATTATTATTTAAATTAGCACTTGGGGGGAAATGAAAGAAGTGCTGGTAAAAGCAAGTTTTGCATTGTGTGGTTCAGCTAGTTTCCCAAAGTCAGATACTGCAAGATTTTAGTCACTTGGGGTAAAAATGTTCTCTGTGTTTTTGTTTTGTTTTTGCTTTGTTACGGCTGCTTTCTGCAAAATGGCTTTAGTCATAGGCTGTGATTAAAACAAGTTCCCATTGAGAGCAGAGTCTTCCTGGTAGCCCCAGGAAAGTGCCCTGGACTAGTGAGAGCAAGTTAAATTATTCATCGCCATAAGTTTGTTTTAATAATTGAAAACTTTTTGTTATGTTCTGTAAATTGTCCAACACTTCATCATGATTCAAGGGGCTTTTTGTCTGTGGTTGTTCAGGAGGTGATTTTTTTTCCAGCTTGTACAGCCTACAGGTTACTGGTGAAGTACTTCTGAAGGGTTCCTGCTGCTTAATTTTCCACCTTAGGGCTGGTCACCTGAGAATTGTGATATTATTTCTTCTTTTTGATTTAATAGCCTTGCTCATAAACAGAAGACTTTTTTTTTTTTTTTCCTGTTCACTGGTTACCCACAGCATCAGTAATTGTTCAAGACACTTGTACAGCTAATAGAAAAAGCCTGTCAAGAAGAATAGCTCATTGTAATATTTCTCTTTTAAAGAGATTGTGGGAAGCAGCAAATACATTTTTACTGTAGTTGCATGGATCTGGGGACAAGAGGCATAAGCAGGCTTAATTGTCCCACAAATGGATGCTCTATTTCACACCTCAACAAAACTTCTGTTTTATTGATTCTTTAATGTCGCAATATTTTTTTTTATTGCTTAAAACTGAATGGGAAGATGCAACCAAGGCCTGCTCTAAAGGCTGCTCAAGTAAGCATAAGGACCGTGGCTGTTGTTAACAGACCTCGGATCAGACCGGAGCGCAGAAGGTGGTGTAGGAGCTTTTGGATTTCCAKTCTGCAGAGGACTATAGGATTTCTGCTATCTCTTGAAAGGAAAATTGAGCCATACTGTGAGCACCTTTAAACAAGCGGTCCGTGTCCTGAGGTTAATCTCAAAACCAAGTGCACCTAGCTGGAGGGAAGCCTAGTGCTGCAAAGGGCGGGGGAGAGGCCAGGGGCCGGGCAGCTAAGGAGCGGGGGGAGGACGTTCGGCCGAGCTGACTTACCAAGCTGAAATGCTGTCGGCACCTCCGAGTGGGAATGCAGTTAAGTCACGCTGGAGGTCCAACTCTGAAGCCTGGGATGGAGGCTGAGCGGGGAGGAGGGACACGGACCGGCCAAGGCAAACCCTCCCGTTACTGGCTCTGCTGCAGAGAGGGAGTCCAGCCCGGACTCCATCCTAAAGGAGATGCTGTCCTAATAGAAGATCTAATAAATGGAGTTGGCGAGAGGTTTGTTCTGATGTATAACAGTCTGTTCAGTGAGCTACCAGACGTGGTTTGTTTAATGACTGAAACCGAAAGACRGGGAGCTCATCTCAGTGAGACCGGGAGAGAACGTAGATTAACGCTATTGTTTTCTCAATGCATCATTGCACTGYGAGCAAGTGTGCTGTTCAGGTCCATTGAGATGGGTAGACTCCTTAGGAGAAAACAGGACCTCTGAAGTCACCCTGTATGAGAGCCTTGCCTTGTATCCTCAGTTTGGTAAARAGCAATTAGTGTTTCTTTAAAAATATTTTATCATTTCTGTGCTCATCTTGGTCCCAACCCAGCTGGAAGACAGAAAGTATTTGAAAGTTGTCTGTAAAGTTTGCTTTGGTGATGTCTGCAGCCCACTGAATACTCAAGAGGCTTGGAGATTTTGATGGAACGTCCAAACATCTGTTTGCTGAGATGAACCAAATCTCTGGAGCGTGGCTTCGTCAGAGCGCAGAGGAAGACCTGCCACGTAGATCGGCTGCCCGCTGTCCTGCACAGCCTGGTGCCGGGAGGGACCGAGAAACGGAGACTCCTAGCACAAGATGTTCCTGCTGGAGGGGATCCCTGCAGGACGGGAGACCATCTGCCCTCCTGCCAACCCTCCACAGGCGGCGATGAGCTGAGGCGGAGGAGCGCAGGGAGGGGACGGATCGAAGCACTCCCTGTTCCTGCTGTTGCTTTAGCAGATGTTTCCTGAGGAGCATTTTCCAGCTGGCTCCRTTCACAGCAGCCCCCAGGCTGCTTCAAACTCCACCAAGCCTGGTGCGAAATCATCCTGAGAACCAGGGAGAACCACAGACATGCCCGTGTCCTGTGCCGTGCCCGTAAGACCTTGAATTTGCCAAGTCTTAGTCTTAATGTTTCTTCATAGAGATTATTYGACTGTAGGGAAAACGGAGCAACCCCACTTCTTAATTTAGCAGGGAAAGCTCTTCCCTCGGTTACATGTGGAAGCAGAGTTAATTTACAAATGCAGRAGAAGTATACTCGGTGTCATTTAATTTAACCCTTTCGTGCTGGGTGTGGCGTGAGATGCTGATGCGATGCTGCCCAGAGGCGAGTTGGGACGCGCTGCCATCAGCGCTCCATTACAAACACGGTGCTGAGGCTCAGCCTTGGTAGCAGTGGTGCAGGTGCTCAAAGGGGTTTTTTAAAGCAAGTCCAAATTCTACTGCCAGTACTTAAGTACCAGATGTTGCAATGATAGTTACTTACTGTGAGACCCAATAAAATACAACATTGGTGGTGTTTACATCTCTCCAGCGGTGCTGCTGGCCACTGGGGCCGTCGGAGGACTAGAATTCGTCACATTTAGTGTGAGCACGAAYGCTTTCCTTTCTCATAAACAGATCTCTCGGCTTTCAGGGGGAATCAAACCTGGCATTTGCTGTTTAGCTTTCCTCCAAGCCAACCCATGTCTTTCCCACGCCGCAGGCTGGCCTCTCTTGGGCATCTGGGGGAGCTGCCGGGTAGCAGGTCGTTGCTTCCCAGCCCCGTCGTGGCCGTGGCAGGGACAACGTGGCCCTCAGGCTCTACCTTGTTGGCACCGGTGGGATCGCCTGCCTCAGGAGCAAAACCACRACCCAACTTTTGTAGCTTCTTTAGGCGAGAAAGCAGAACAGAAAGCATCTGGCTGGTGGCATCTGTCACCTAGTCATGCCGCCGCCACGGGAGGGTGGTTTGAGCCCATGGCAAATGCGGCTCCAGCTGCAGCCTGTGCGAGAGGCACAGGGCTGTTTTCATAAGGTTTGTGCAGCCACAGGTCACCTGGTTTTGAACTGTTTTTTCTAGCGAGATGAAAGAATTCAAGTTTGGTCATTTACCTGTAATCCCATTGTAGTTCAATAGACTATTACATGTCAGAGATTTCTTCTTTTCTTTTTTAAAATCACTAATTAATGACAAAGGGTGTTTCACCATGACAGACAGCATTATGCAAAACCGAGGCTGATTTAAATTAAAAAAAAAAATCCCATTGAAACTCTTTTTTTGACGGTCATAGGAAGTTTCAGTTAAAGAAAAATTTTAACATTGTTCATTGCCCTCGAATGGAAATTTTGGAGATATGATGAAAACTCCCCAATGTATTAAATCTCCACCCAGAAAAATACATTTTCATATTGAAAATACAAAAGAAATTGTGCTTAGTTTTTTTTTTTTGTCAGTTTTTCTTATTCAGGAAAGAAACATAAACCAGCTCCAGTAAACATTGTTCTGTGCTGCCTGYTGTCTATGGATGAGCATTGATTCTTTGATCTTCAGTTCAAAGAGGTTGAAAATGCTCTTTCTTTGGTCCACAGAGAATTTCTGCTTCTACAACATCCCTTGATTAATTTTGCATCTCTGGAAAAGTTCTCGGTATMCATCTAACCAAAGAGACAATTATACCTTGCGTTAACATCTGCCACTGAGTGGGTGAAGGTTGTTCCCAATCAAGACAATCTTATTTTGTGCACATCTGCACTTTGGAGTAAGTCGTTCCTTGAACCCCAGGAGAACAGGCAGCGTAACGTGAGCAGGACCCCGCAAACGAGCGTTTAAGGTTACCACGAGACCTGATCACGTACGACTAAGTGGCGTACGCCGGCTGACAAGCGAGCGGTGCCGGAGCTGAGGTGCTCTCGCTGCTGGTTCCTTCCTGACCTGGATGCGCCRGGGGTCCTCAAGCGATGCGACTCTTCTGCTGCAAGCCTTGCCAAGGGACCTGCTGTCTGCAGACGTTGTAGGCTGTGCCCTTTTGCAACGCCACTGTTGTTAACCTAATCGAACATTTAGGGCAGGAGGAGGGAGAGGAAATCATTAGCAGTTGCATTCACTTCTCCCTTGAATTCTGTTCACAGCGTCAGCTGGAATTAAAGAGCTGTTTGGATTCGAGTGAACTCCTCCAGCATCAACTAATGAAACTGTTCCCACAGTTCAGCTGGGGAGGCGACCAAAATCCTGGTTGTAATCCAAACTGCAGTTTTTCACCTACTGAATATGAATTAATCAGCTGATTTTGYGTATGCGATAGCTCATTAGAGAGGTGTGTGTCAACCTTTGGAAGGTTTTAGTGGCTTTGCGTGGCCCGTAGCCGCTGCGTCGCAAGAACAGTCCTCGGAGTACCGCAGCACCGTATGCATTGCTCTAATTAACGGGCATTGTTCCTAGGGTCATTTGAGCTGAAAATTACTGTAAAARTTTGAGTACTGTATAAACCTTCTAAAACTTTGAAGAAAAACTCAGATGGCCAARGGCAATTTCCCTTCAATCTAGCTTGTGGTGGTGTTTTTTTTTTTCCTTTCTTTTTTCTTTTTTAAAACTTCCACCCTACGTAACAGTTTCAGTGGAGATAAAGTGAAGTCTAATTCAGAAGTTAGTTCTGGCTGCTTGAGTTGTAGCTTTATTTTACTAACCTGGCTCATAAATTTTGTCGGAAGCTGCGTTTGAGCTTTCTTCGCGCGCGYGCGTGAAGGGAGGCGATGCCGACCAAGACCTCGCCGCGGTCTTGGCGAGTTCCTCCCGCGCAGGGCAGCCGCGAGCGGCAGAGCAGAGGAGGCCGCCGGGCTGCCAGTTCTCCTTGCCAGTCTGGATGTACGTGGAAGACGACAAAGCGGGAGCCTCGGACGCGGCGGGGCGAGGAGCCGCTCGCTCGCCCGCCGCCCTTCCCCGCGGCCGAGGGGCCGCTGGAGGGAACCCGGCTGCGGCAGGGCCGGCGCCGAACCGCTCGCCGTCCCGCGGGGCCCCCAGCGCCCCCACTGCTCGCTGTGGGCTTTTCCTGTGTGTTTATGCAACACGCAAGTGAAAAAACACCCTTTTTTTTTTTCCCCACCTCCCTTTTTTTCTTTTTTTTTCTTTTGGCTAAGCTTTAGAAATGCGATTATTACAAGGCAGCAAAAGCACTAACAGGCTCGTGTGGAATTTTTCTGTTTGCCCTGGTTTCTGTTGGGCTGTTTATGCTCTCATTATGCTGAACTATTTTGTGTACTTGTAAATGCCAACCTGCGACCCTTATGAAGAGATCAGCAAGAAGAAAACTTGCTGACTGAGTCTCTTCTATTTTTTTTTTTTTTTTTGCCTGTGGCTGTTGAACGAGCCCATCGGCTTATATAATATTAATGTTTGTAAAAGCAAACCTACAGAGCTCATAAATCTTCCATAAAAGAGGGACAATATCTACATTTATTTCAAAATGAAGCAGGTAGCTAGGTGCTAGGACAAAGGGGTATTGACACAAAGGAAGTGGATATCTGAAAGGAATGGAATTACCGTTTTAATCTGAAAATTGGCTCTGTTTAAGCGATAGCCAGAGGTTTCACTGTTGCTGGAACCAGCATTTTGCTCTGGGTACGGACATCACTCGACCCAGTAGAGCCCAGTCCCAAGCTGCCGCCATGGCAATAGTGCGTCTGTCCYGAGCGTTCGTTTCAAATTGACTGAGGGGGGRAAAAAAAAAAAGTCTGAAATTCAAGCAGCATTTGTTCACAGGGGAGGGGAGGGATTTGTTAGCATTTTTCCTAACTCCATGTCTGGTCCAAGAAAAAAAAAAACATAAATTCTGCAGTTGTGGATTCTGTTAACTGTTTTTTTTAGGGCRTTAAGCAGGTTCATAAGTCTCTGCCACAGCAGTATGGGAACCTAGATGAGAAAAAATAATATAGCTTATATAAACATGCACCTGGAGCAGCTTTGCAGAGAGTGACGCTGTTGGATCAGAGTTAACACAGTCACTTTTCAAAGGCAAACTGCACTTTAAAGCAGTTACTTTAAAGCATGTTTTATTGGGTACCACCTGCAGCRGGACTGGAGAGGAAAAATGGGGCRGAGYGCTAGAGGGGAGGGAAAAACCTCTRKTTTTACAGAGCAGCCCCTCGTTTCTTGTGTCACGTTGTCCTTAGGGGTTTGTCACCGCTGTCCCGTCCCCGGCGGGTGCTCGTGAGACGGCAGCGCCCCGGGAGCCCGCGGGGGGCTCGGGGCGCTCAGCCGCGACGCCTTGCTCCCCGCCGGCGCAAAAGCGAGCGGTGCCGTGGGGGGAACGTGTTTCCGTGCATCTCCAAAACTTTTTGTTTTGCTAGCTGACGTGCCACCTTTTGACTCGCCTGATGGAAAACTTAAGCYGCTGCCCCACGAGGCGAGACCGTTGCGGCCGCTTTGCCCGCGCTGCCGGAGCGGAGCCCGGCCGACGCGCAGTCCTGTGCGGGGCCGGCGGGCGCCGGGGTGCCGTGCTGTCGATAGCCGTCACGGCCCTGCTTTCTAGGGGAGATAGCTGTGCCTGTCATCCGCTCGCTGCTGATCAGCACGAAGGATCCTGCTGGCAGCTGTGTTTACCCGCCGCAGTGTAAGGAGAGGTTCCGGTGAATGGGCATCTTCAGATGCTTTCGCCGTGTAAGCAATTCCTCCTTTTTCTTTCCCCAGAGCCTGAGCACAAAGGTAAATCCCTAATTCTGGGCTGRTTGATGGGGGAGCTGGATCAGAAGATCCTTTGTGGACTCGGGCATGGTCCATCCCCGCTTCTCCCACATTGTCTTTGCAAGCTCTTGGAGAAAGAGGAAGAATCTGTCATGCGGGTCCTCTCCTGGTGGTGGCAAGGTGTTGGCAGTATCGCTGGGTCTGACTGGCAGCCYCGAGGACTTGGGTGAAACACAGTGGGAACTGCCTGCCCTGGAGAGTTTGCGGTGTGATCAGATGAGGCCAATGAGAGATGGGAGGCCAGGAGATACTATCGCATGGATTTCACAGATGAGGAATTGGGGGATGGAGGCACAACTAGGTGGTTCTCAGGAGAGCTCAGCATGAGCCCCAGACCAAGTTACGTACCCTTAGCACGAGGTGTGAAGCGAAGCTGTGTTCGTTTCCAGCTCATCTCAGAGATGGAAGCACAAGGGAGATACTGGYTCAGTCTGAAATTTTTGATGAAGTAATTTTTTCCTTTCAAAAACAGGGATTTGCTGAAGCTGAATCTTGGAGGATTAGGTCAATTTGTTTAACTCAGCACATTTCTAAGCAAAATTTTTTATCATGTCGACTCAATGACTTGGGCAAGAAATATGTTTAGGGAATTGTAATATTTCAGCTCAAATCTAATGAAACTCTTTCATTTAAACATYTAAGCTGATGAGGGTTGAAAAAAGCTTTTCATTTAAAAAAGCAGTGGAAATAAGGGAATTCTTTGTAGTGATCTTCCTGAAAAAAAATTCAAATTTTTCATTTATAAAAGTTAGAGTTTATCTTTTGTCCTAATTAAGGACAGAAAATATCAGAAAAGCTTTCACAGGACACACAGATAATCAGCCCGATAATTCTRGCTGGTCTTCCTCGTCTCCAAATCCAGCTGCATTTTCCCTAATCAAATTTTCTGCCACAGCAGAGGTATAATGTAAAAGTTCAATATTATGGATCAACTAGATTATGAGGAGAGAATAAACTGGCCAGGAGTCTTACAATGGAAGAGAGATGAATAACAGTGATATAACAGAGGTCTATAATATTATGAATATTATGGAGAACCTGAATAAGGAATAATTTAACATGATGGTCTAGGTGAAAAATGATGTACAGGAGAATCGCTACTTGCAAGGCATATCAGATGGATAGCTCCTTGATATTTGCCCCTTCCATACATCTTTTCTTTAGGAAGCCTCCACTTTGCTCTAAGCTGCCTGGGTGTTAACACTCCTTCCCTTACTTTGGATTAAGGCAGAGGGCAACTCTTTCCCTTGCTGTAGCTAGATCAGTGGGGCCATGGCGAGACCAGTCCCTCTCCTCTTTTTTTGCCTCTCCCTGCCTGCAATGGTGCATTTGCTTTCCCCGGTCTTTCGTTTCCACCTCATTCTCTGGGCAGGCCTGAGCAAAGCTAAATTATTTAAATTTCTAGTGTACAGAAGACTCCACTATCATTAGAGGACAAATGACGCTGTCTCCGTGGTGGAGGAGAAACCAAATTAAACCCTACTATTTTTCATGTTTGATGGGCTGACTGTAGAGCTCCACGTCATAGCTGATTTCTCATGAACAATTGGGAGCAAATTGTGTATCTAATTTGTCACAAATGTTTTTGCTATGCAAAGGGACAAATAACATCAGTGAGAGAAGATAGAGAAGAGAGTGCTTGACCTGGCCTTCAGGCTAATGGTGAGAGGGGACATGAGGAAGGCTGCGAAGCTGCTAACGTGGTCCCGGTGAGATGGTCACTAGTGGAGTTGTGCCATTGCATTAAACAACAAGAAATGGCAACGTAAGCAGCTTTCTCTGGCTGTAATAGTACGCCAGCAGCCGGCTATGAGAGAGGGTGAGGAAGGGACTGAATTGCCARTGAGAAAACCCAGTACAGGACACCCCGTTCCTCGGTGGAGAACTCTTAATGCTGCTGACATAGCAAGCTCAGAAAGGTCTATAATAAAGCTTTGTAAATATGAAATCCTTTAACTGGACTGCAGGAGAGAGGCTGAGGATGCTGTGGCATTTAGGGTGGCTGTGACAGGTAATACCGAGAGGAGAGACATTCAAATCTTAGTAATAAGCAGGCACCGACTTTTGGCGTTGATCTGACTAAATACATTTGTGACGTGTTGACCGAGGTGAAAGTCTAGATCAATACCAGTCTTGAAGAAGCTCAATATATCAACGTTTATTTGATACAGATAAAGGAAATAGAAGGTAGGTATTTACGGTATTCTTTACATGTGGTTTTATTCTTCATTGATTCTTCTGCCGAGATAGAAGATAGGAACAAGAACAAATGTAAGGAAGGATTTAGAAAGACAATTCACAGACCATTTAAGAAGCTCTTGTAAGAAGGAGATTTATGGTATTATTTTCATCAGTTTTAGGTTAACAAGAGGAAGAGAAGCTCTCTATGAAAGTGCATTGTCCGTTGAAAGACAAATTTCAATCAAATAATAGTCCTGGTTCTAGTCAGGCGCTCTTGGCAGTGCGATTGCTGACGTGTGGCTGTGCCCTGCTCGCTGTGTGGAGCTTGTTTGGGTTTTGGCAAGGATGGATCAGTGGGTATTTTGCAGGCCTCCTTTTTTTCTGATTGTAGAAATATAGGTACCTGGGTCTAAATGCTTTAAGGCACCTGGCAGAGGGGTGGTTAAAAGCGTGCTGAAATGCTAGAGAGGACAGCACAGAGAGAAAAGCCATTTATCCTCTTAAATAAATCAGTCAGTCCTGTCTGGGGTTGTGGGTGATTCAGATTTCAGCTTCCTCCATTAAACAAATCCTGGCATTCCTGGTGCTGCTTGGGTGAGCATGACCGTGTCCCATTTATCCAGCTGAACAAATAATCTAAACTTGAGAACCACCGTCTCTGTTATCAGTGGGATATTTTTACAGCGCTTTTTTAAGATTTCATTTATGCCTTTATTCTGTAACAAGGCTTATCAATCACCATGAATGACTTTCTAATGTAGGTCAAATTTTAGCCTAAAGCTCTCAAACAGTGTTTCGTTGTGCGGCTGCGGACGCCGCGTAGGAGCTCCCAGCCCCCCAAGAAGATCTCCCTTGCTGGCGTAGTCGGAGGCGAGCGGCACAGAGCAGAGCTCCCTTTCGTGGCAGTTCGGCTCCCGGAAACTGGGATCTCTGCATCTGAAGGGTGCACGTTGCCTGGAAACTGAGGGGAAGAGACAAAGCCAAGGTCCCGCAGCACGTGTGACGTGGTCGCCCCCGGGGAAGCGCCTCGTCRTTTTGAGTCTCCGTGGCGTTTTCTCTGCAGGGCTCGGTTGTGTGCAAGCRTCGCGGTCGCCTGTTCTGGGCCTCGGATGACTGCTGCTGCGCTGGGGTTTGTCTAGCTGGTAACCGAATTGCTTCTGGCTGCTGCTTAAGCAGCCTGTGAATTTCAGCAGGAATTTGGCTCCAGCCTGTGGCTAAGGGGAGGTATTAACTTTCTCCCACAACTGTTGGTTCAGTTTGGTCTCTGTGAATGTCAGTGCCTGATGTCCAACTTCATGGTTGGACTTTGTGTCAGATCAAAATTCTGCAATGAAATTCAAGGTGAAACAGTTCAACCTCAGCCACCAGGCTGCATTCAGGGGACTTCTAGCACCTGGTATCTGCTCAGATCCAGCCATCAGGTATTAGGGAGAACCCCCCTCCTCCTTTTTCTGGAGCTGTGCTTCCCATGGCACATGCCATCTGAGCAGCCTGCAGGAAGCTCGCTGTCCTTTGGATGCCCAGGTTGCCTTACCAGGTGAAGGGAGTCTCTGCCCTTGGTGTCTATGCCATCTTGCAAGCTAAGGCACAGTGAGAGGACCCAGGTCCTTCAGCTCCTGGGGGCCCAAAACAGGCRGAGGAAAGGAACTGAAAGTTGCAGCAAGACAATTAATGTCACAGCAGGGCAACTTAGGTGCAGCCACCAGAGGAGATACCTGAAGGTGTCCTGGGGGGAGAGGTGGACCACTTTAAGGACTGTCCCTGGAGTGGAAGAGGTGCAAAGGGCATCTGGCCATCACCCTCTTCTCTGAGCCTGAAGGCACRAGGAAAGATCCCCATCTCTCACTGCTTATGGGAAGATGTGACCTTACAGTGATACCTGCTGGGGTCAGCRGGAAGCTTGAAGCACAGGGATCATGGTCAGAGGGGGTTGAACAAAGTAAGTTGAGCAAAATGCACCTGTTCACTAGCCTAAGTTGGAAGTCAGGGAGGTTCCTCTGTTGAACCCAGAGACTCTTCCTCAAAACTGCCATGAGTTTCAAATTTGAAATGAAGCCTCAAGTGAGGTGGGATTTGCCTGGCTCCGGTCCTCCCTTTTGGGCATTCTGTTGTGCTCTGTGCTCAGCCCTGCAACARGTTTCCCCTAAGAACTGCCAGTGTCCAAGAGAAGAATAGAAGATGACTGTATAGTCCCTCAGGTTAGGACTCTGCTCTTGCCATTATCAAAGATAGTTTGCAGCCAGACGGGAAAATTAAATGTCAACATTGGAATGCATGAAGGTCGTCGGATCCCATTACTTAAGTAATGTATACAGATCTGTTGTGACACATTCATTTGTTAACACAGACCACACGGTTCAATAGGGAAGTCAGGTATAAACATGTAAATGGGAAAGGTATTTCCATGCGGAACGGACGGGACCTTCAGCACCTCTGTGTGTGTGTGTGTATATATATATATATGTATAACATATATATATACATTTCTTTCCTTTTCTTTTCTCATCACGCCTTCTACATGTTTCACAGGACTGGCTGACAAAATTTGGTTATCTGCCTCCTCCGGATCCTGTCACAGGACAACTGCAGACCCAGGAGGAGCTCACGAAAGCCATCACTGCCATGCAGCGGTTTGGAGGTCTCGAAGCAACAGGGATCCTAGGTCAGTTCGAAATGAACCTTTTATCTGTGGTGCACAGGGATGGCTGGGTGCAGAGGTGGCTCTGAATAAGTTTGAGGAGGAGAGAGGATTGCGTGCTCCGGTAGCAGTGCGTTGCGGAGTGGCAGTGTTTGCGGGAAGATCTAAYGCGTGTGTAACATACGGCTCCGTTAGCAGTTGTAAGAGTAATTAYATGGCTCAGGTGCTTTGTTGCCTTGTGCTTTCAACAACCTGAGGCAAGCAATTATTTCACCAGATCCACGAACCCTTGGGGTTCCTATCATGCTTAAAATAGCTCTTGATGTGTTCAAAACAAAAAAAAGGGGGGGGGAAGTGGGAGGGAGGAAGGCAGAGAAACTAAGGCTGGTAGGTCATTTTGTTCAAAGCCTTAATTGCAGCACCAAACTCAGTGAAACAAAAATTCTGRTGTAACCCTCCAAGTTTGTGCATGCAGCTCTTCCTGTATCCTTCATTAGGAAAAGTAGCAGGGGAGGGAGAAGGATCACCGCAGCACCACCCTGGCCACAGCTCCTCTCGCCCCCTGCTCCTGCCCATGGTGTTTTTGCAGTGAACGGCTGCACGTTCTCCTAGTTCTCCTCGGAGAAAGCGAAGCCAGGGCCACTTGCAGCTGCACAGGAGTGGCCTCATGGTTCAAGCATGAGGCTTGCATGTTCAGGAGTCCATCCTGGTGGCTGCCAGGGATTCCCTGTGTGACYTGGGTGTGCATTTAACCTGCTGCTACCTCTGCTTCTGACTCGGGAAGGTGGAGATGTGGAGCAGCTGTGGATGGGTGGAAAAGCTTCTGTTGTTCCTACTGGGTATATTGAGTTGCAAGGGGTTGTCACAGTGCTGGAGCAAGGCAGTCTTTCTGGTTAAGCATTTCACAAGCTGGGTGCTCCAACATTGCCCGCTGTGCAAGGGCTACTTGGGTTCCCACCATGCTCTCAGGCTCTTCCTGGGATCACCATGGCTAGGAGCCAGGCCCAGTGCCCCTGCTGGGTTTGGCSAGCCCTGGTAGCCCCAGGTTGTTGGCCCAAAGCCCTTGGCTGCACCACTTGCTGGCCCAGGCGGCTGGCAGGGGCTTGGTGATGGGTGAGTTTTGCCTGGGCTGGTGACYGCATCTGGCTGTCATGAAGCACCCACAAGCGTGGACTATCTGAATCAAAGCCAGGCTGAAGTGATGCATGTTCCCTTACTCGGCCCTGCYTCATTTTTCTCAACATTTGCATTGAAAGAAGAGAGGGAAGAAGAAAGCGAGCGTTATCCGTGCCCTGTCAAAGGCTGCTTGTTTGCTCTCTTCCTCTCCCGGCTGGCGAGCAATCGGCCCTGTTGTGCCYGGGAAACCGCCGAGCCCGACGCCGGCCAGCCTGCGACCTCCCGCAGCGCGGTCAGCTTGCTCTTGCTGCTGCTATTTAGGAGGGAATTAGAGAGAAGCTGCTAATTAGCAGGCGCGCCTGCCCTGCCGGCTCCCGGAGCTCCCTGGCCGCCCTGCCTCCCCTCGCGCTGTCGCCCAGCCCTTCCCTCCCTGCTCTTCATTAAGCAGCTACAACTRTTTTTTCAGTCTGCTTTGCTGCAAGCTGCAGGAGGCCTGGGAGCAGGCACTGACTCACCTTCCAAGGGGAGYGCCAAGCACCTGCTGGTTTGGGAGTGGAGTTCAAAGTGGGACTCGCAGGCAACCYGGAGTAGATGGTGGGTTTGGGTTTGAGCTTGAAAATAAAGTGCTTAACTAAAGACATGAAACCAGCACTGGAAACTGGTGATTTCAGATCATCCGCCTGCTTGTCAGCAGAGGAGACTGTTCCTTCAGTTTCAAAACTTAAAAACTTAAAACGTGCTGAATTTTCTCTTGCCATCAACAAAGCTCTCAGTTTCCCCTAACACAGTCGCTACCGTTTAACCCAGGTGCTAGTCGGCGGGCCAGGAGAGCACACAGGAGCGCTGTCCCCCTGCGCAGCCCCGTCGACGTGCTCTTGCAGCCGAAGGCCGGCTCGGGTGGGCGCCCCGGTTCGGCCGGGGCCGCCGGCGGCGCGGGGAAGCCACCGCTCCCGGGTCGGCGAGCCCCCAGCGTGGCTCCGGGCCCGTCGGACGCGCAGCAGCCTGACTCGCTGCCTCGCTCACCGCTGCATCCGGAACGCCTCGCTTCCCCTCTCCCCAGGGGGATTTTTAACCCACGTTTCCCAGCTCTGGGAGCAGACGCAGTGGAATTATTTTCAGCACATTATTTCCATGTTTTTTTTTTCCTTTAATGTAGATGAAGCCACGCTGGAATTAATGAAGACCCCTCGCTGCTCTCTCCCTGATCTTGCTGCCTCGGAGACCAGGCAGAAGCGGTATGCTCAGGCCGCGACCAAGTGGAACAAAAGGAACTTATCTTGGAGGTAGGAATCAGCCTTCCGCACACTAAATGTTGCAGCCGAGAGCTGGCGCGCGCGGCCGAGGTCCGCGCGCGGCTCCGGCGAGGCTCAGCGTGGCTCTGGTGGAACGTGTCCTTCCATGCTCCCAGGACCCAGCACGGTCTCTATTTGAACTCTCCTGCTGCCGATCCCAGCTGGGATTCCCAGCGTTTGCAGCAGGTTTGGCTCCCTGGAGCGGCACGGCCGAGGGTGGATTTGGTGGTGCGCGAGCTGGGCACCGTTTGCTGTATTGCAGCGTTGCAGCACTTGTTTAAAGCTTAAGTGCCTGGGGACACTGCTGTCTCTGGAGCGGCTGCCACAGGTTTGGCTGGGTGCAGGTTGTTCTTGTCTTGTCCCACCTGGGATCAGAGGTTAGGAACGTTTTGTGCGTGATGGGGTGATGTGGTCCCTTTCTTCTAGCCCCTGTCCCAGAGGGGGCTTTTCCCCATCAAGTCCTTGGGTGACGAGTGTGGCAGTGTCTGAACATGGGAAATGTGGGAGCTTATGTCCAACTCCCAAGCCCACTGCTTGGAGCTCCCCTCGATTCGCTGCCCAACCGAGACCCGTGCTTCTGGAGGCTGCTTCTTCCTCCAGCAAAGACCATGTGCAATATTGGTCATTCTTCAAAGAGCAGCTGAAGAAAGCCAAGCACCATGAGAGGCTCACRCTGTCCTGAAGACACATGCTCGTGGCACGGAGGGGACGCCTTACCAATAGGACACTTTGATCCTGACATTGTCCCCCGAGCACGGCAGTTACCAGTCTTGCCATGCCTGTTCCTGTTGACAGATGATGAGACCATGGCCTTAACGGGGATATGGTCTGCTTGCAGCCTCTCCTGCTGGGACCTTGTTCTGGGGGAGAATAAGTGTATTTCAGCTGCTAGCTTCAGGAACAAACAGTTGTGGCTTATGGAAGAGCTTTGATAATAGTTTGGGAGAGGGTCCTAAGGCATTGGGATTTCTGTGCTTTTACCCATCAAGTGAAGAGAACAGCCCAAGGAATGACCCCACTGAGTTATAATCACAAAAGCACTTGGAGCAGGACCGCTGCTGCAGCCAGAGTACGTGGTCCGGGTGAACCTTGCAGCTGCTGCTGAGCTGTGCATTGCTGTYGCACCACTAACAGTTTGCAGGGCGGCTGCCCAACTCCAGCCTGGGTAAGTCTAGACAGAGCTGCAATCACGGCAGGGCTTGAGCGTGGTGACTCTCACGGCAGGATTMGAGCCATGCTGATGTTATGTCCTTCATCTCAGGCTCGAGAGCAACATAAGAAGGGAAATAAGGTCGATTTGTGGTGGTGGACTCAGCCYCGGGACACAAACTCTCTTCACTTCCCCTCTGAGGCTGAGTGGTTCTGCTGCAGAGGTTGCCATAAAAAAGGGTTTTAGGTCTGAGACAATTTTATACGTATGATATAAAAATTCCATCTCCTGACAAACTCATTTCTGCTTTTTATTCTTTCATCCTTTCCAAGATCTTGGCTGTTGTTCAGGAAGGGGCTATATTTTGTAATTGGAGGTTGTATAAGCCAACAGGAGGCTACAGCATTATACTCCAGTGTGGTATTTACATCCAGCACTTGARATTAGAATAACTTTTTTGGAAACTGTCATGAAAATCTGCCAATACAGGCATAAAGTTCTACATGCCTACCTTTTACACCTTGATTGGAGGCTTAAAAAAGAGCAAACAAAACCAAAAATTCTTTTGAGCCATGCACGAGAAAAGGAAAGAAAGCCTGAGCAACTGCGAGGCTGGAATGAACGGGCAAGGAGACCTTGCCCAGCTGCGCGGAAGGGCAGCGCCGGCAGGGCCGCTGCGGGCGGGGAGGAGGCAGTGCCGTGGAAACAAGATCTTGCCGGGCTGAACCTTCCTCCTCTTACCCGCGAGCACAGCTAACCCGGTGCACCCGGGAGGCGCGGGGAGCGCAGCGGGGCGCCTGCATCCTCGCACCGGGTTGGAGCGTCCTAGAGCAGGGTCAGACGCGCTCTCTCTGCTGCGCCTTGCCTCCACGGGAATCCCCGGGATATCAAGACAGAAAAATCTTTGTTTCATGAAATTTTTTTGGTGTGTTGCCTAGGTACCAAGGCACTCAGTTAGCTGGCTGGGCTCGGGTGGGAACGGGATAAATTTGGGGATTGTTCGCGGGGGGGCTGTGGGGAGCCGTGTGCTGCGGATGCCCTCTGCCAGCGCCGGGAGCCACGGCCCCCACTGGCTCCCTGCAAGGGCTTTCCCTTGGGTTTTGCAGCCCATTTGTGTTAATTTTGCTTCATCGTTTCCAGTTATACCTTACAGAAGGGGAATTCACAGGCAAGGTGCTCCAAGGCGGTCGAGGCTGGCGTGGCCTGGTGGCACGGCACCCCGAGGACCAGGGAAATGCACCGTCGGTGTCAGGGCTCCCCCTTAAAATGCGCTAAGCGCCCTCGAGGCAGAGGGACTCAGCCAGCGCCCRGCTCTCGGAGTTTACTGGGCTTTATCTCGCTGAACTCCCAGGGCGACGCCGAACCGAGCTGACTTCCACCAATTTTTTGTTAAGGACAAGTCCTCCGTGCCACTTCATCCAAGGTGCAGTCTTGCAAGCTGCAAAGTTTAGGGCTTGGGGGCTTGGAGCTGGAGCGAGGCCTCGTGGTGGTGGTGGTGGCCCTGCAACCTCCGCGAGCGTCTCCCAGCCGCCCGCAGCGGGTCTGCGCCGCCGGCKGAGCTGGGCCGCGGATCTGCGGCGGCGAGGGGACAGCAGCTCCCTCCCGGCCAGCGGCAGGAGCAGGGGCTGCCGCCGAGCGGGCGCCCCTCAATGGTGGTGCGGGGCCAGGGCGTCCCGCCTCGAGCGCCGAGCGTCCCGTCCCGGGCGCGAGGCTGGTTCCTGCCGGGCCGGGCCGCGCCGCCAGCAGCGCCCGCGGAGCCCGTCGCACGACGCGCGGCCCTCGCGTCGCCGGAGCAGGCACGAGGCCGCTCGCGCTGTGGCGACGGCGGCGCGAAGCCGGCTCGCACGGCCGCGGCCGGCGCAGCTGCTCCCCTCCCAGCCCGAGAAAGCGGCTGCGGAGCTTGATTTCGCCTTCAGCTTCTGCCCGGAATCGGTGGCGTCCCGTGCGGGCGTGCGCGGCCCGGCCGCGGGCCGCCGCCTGAGGACGCGTGCSTGCGAAGAGGCGGAAGGAGCGGGAGGCCGGCTGCGCTAGCCTTGGCAAAACGCTGGGCGAGCCTTGGCGAAAGGGGCCGCGGAGAGCGCGAGCTCCGCGGCGCTGCCTGCCCGGAGGCCGGGGCCGTCCCCGGGATCCCGAGCTGGTCTGCCAGGCGACCCCGGGCGCTTCGGACAGCGCCTACGCTTGCCRCTGTCCCCTCTTCCGCCCGCTTCGGAAAAATCAATTTGGGTTTATCAGGCAATCCGCGATCTGTTGTGTTCGGTGGTTATCAGCATTTATTTTACTCCTCTCTAGCTTCAGGCTTGCGCAGCRTGAAGGAGCGCTTTCATTAAGCGGGAATTGATTTCCCGTGCATCACCAGTGCGCTTGCTCTTTTGTCGTGGCGAGGGGGGAAGCGGGGAGGGAACCTGGAAATCCAGGTACTCAGCGGTGCTCGTGCTGGTCTGTGGCAGGCAGAAACCTCGGTCCTCTCTGGGCTCTGCTCATTAACCAATTCAGGCCCCAAAACTACTGTGGGATGGAGCCCGGTGAAGGCGCTGGCAGTGCTTCCAGGAACTGGTTTAAAGCTGGCTTGCGGCTGTCTGCTCGAGATCCTCTTCGCAGGACGGCCTCCYGGCGTAGGCGCCGCGGCGCGGGGAGAGACGGGCTGCAACGGCCGCTTGGGCAGGCGTTTGCCGCAGYGTGTCCCTGGCTGCGTTGCGTTAGATCTGTTTTCTCCTGCCCGGTTTCCGTCTCGCTCAGCCACGATTTTGCCTCCTTTAGCGTTTCGATCTGGAGYACCTCTTGTGGGAGTTGCTGGAGGAGGAGGTTTCCCTCCAATTGCTCAAATCAGGCTTTTACCAGAGACTGGAGCTCTTTAAGGGGAGTCTCAGGAGGGATTAATGTCCAGGAACAAGGGGCGCTGATCTCCACCGGCTACCTAAGCACCATTATACTACGAGTAATATTAATAATCAAGGTGGGAGGAAACTTCTTTAGCCTTGTACGCGTCTGCGTTATGGTAGAAATGTGCTGCTTTTTCGGTGGGACTCGCTGAACATCCTGTTGATACAAYAGTCTTCTCCTAATCTCATTGAAAACAATTAGCAGAGCTCCTGCAATCAACTCAGATTCTGAACTGGAAATCCTGATGAGATTCTCTTGAAAAATTACRGTGGCAATGAATAAAGGATCAGGGATTTTTCATTTACACGTGCTGCATGCTAATAAAACGTAGGTCAGCTCAGAGGTGCAGGACCTTTTATAAGAAGCRAAATAAGTATTGATATTGTTTCTGCCTTAATTTAATGTTTCTGGAGTTAGGGATTAGAATATTAATATTTGCCTCTTCRGACAATGCTTTTCATCCGCCAGCCTTTTACAAGTGAGATCAGGTTTATTATTCTCATTTTTACAGCTATGGAAAGCAAGGCAAAGGAAGGGAAGATGGCTCACGCAGTAGAGCAGAGCTTGAGGCAGGACGAACAGAGAGTGTTCCTGAATCYGAGTCCCATGCCCTGGGCACTCAGACCTTGGAGATGAGGTCTTAAGTCTAGGAATAAGCATAGTGTTTTCCACACGTGTAATTGTTTATCTAGTTGACATTAAAGCCACAAGGGTTTACCTAAATCTGGTGGTGTATCCTGGAAGATGAAGACACTTCCTCACTTAGTTAAAGASCGTCTGGAAGCCAGATGACCTTTTTCATGTTGCGGAGGTTTACAGTGAAACCTTCAATTAGAGCAATCAATTATATGCTATGCTGTTAGTGTGGAACCTGCTCTTCATSTAGCCTCAGCCAGCCTCTTCTGTAAATCAAAAATTGTCTGAAAATTATCTTTTCTAATCCTGTGCTTGTACTGTTTGTACCTCAGTGCACCACTCTTGAAACACAGAGGTRTATTAGCAGTTGAGGTCTCTCTTTCTCTAGACTAGTTTACGGATAGCAAAAGCGTAGATACGACTGATTTTTGCTATTGTGGCTGTGATATCTTCTACCTGGTCTGCCCAGTTCGTTAACAGCATCTCTAGCACAGGCTTCCCAAGGTTTCTGGAGAAACTAGCAGGGAGGTTTCTTGTTGTCTGCTTGTTCTCACAYGTCCAAGGTTTTTTTTCTGTCCTGAATTTAAACCCCACTGACTTTGCCTGTGTCAGGAAGTGGTACGCTTTGGGCTGTATGTCTCTGGGGGCRTGGGATAAGAAGCAAGAGTTTGCGAAAGGAAGAGCAACCAGCCTCTGCAGCAAGTTGTTTGCATTCCTCTTTGTTGATCCATAATACCTCCCAAGTTGTGACACAACTGTACACAAAATTTTTACTAGTTGGAAGAGCTTGAGCGACATGGCATCCCTTCCCGACACCTGTAATCGCCTCTGGAGGTTTAGTYAAGTCATTACTTTGCACTGGTGCTGGGGAATGGTGTAACTGAGTGATACTCTCTGAACTATATTGTACAGGAGGGCAAGTGAGATGATCATAATTGTTGCTTCAGCCTTTAAAATCTGTCAAACCATGAATATTTCATGAATGCTTTGGTTAGTGTGCTGGTACACAAGAAATAAAGTGTCCATTATTACTAGGATAGAGCTAGCCAGAAATTTTCCAGCAGAATTGTTTTCTGTCAATAATTACTCAGTCAACAGTACATTTTCCAGGAATTTATTTATTTTTTGTCAAAATTGTCAATGAGAGATTATCTAAACATACTCTTTCCGAAGTCAGGATGCCTTGCTGCATCTTTATCTTTTCACCTTTTATATTAAATCAATATTATTAGGAATTCTTTCTCGAGGTTTGGTTACACATGAAACATTGACTTTTTTCATTCCAGTGGAGAGCAAAAGGGAGGTTTGAATTATGCTGCTGCAGGGCAAACCCTGACACACTGCTATTTCCAGCWGACTTTTCTTCCAGGACAAGGCAGTGTTGGGGACTGAATGGTGTTATCCCAATGTAGAGTAAACGTATAGYCCCCTTGATACATGCAATAGTGCAGTAAGCCCCAGCTTGAAYAGCAGTTTTCCTACCAAGAAGCAAAATAGGCTTCTCAACTGTAGTGCTCCATCAGATATTGTATCTACCACAAGCAATAGGTTGGAGGATTTTCAACAAGACCTGTATAAATTCATCCTTTCCTCTTCCTTCYTATTATATATTGCAGTCTCAGAGATTGCTGGCAGTGTGCAGGTTTCGGAGTTTGTTTTATGCCTCCAGCAGACATACCAGAGAATATATGGAAGCAGCAAATCCGTCATGGATTTACATGCCAGTGTAGCAAAAAGGAACAGTGAAGTGCTTGTGGTTGTTGCAGGAAAACTTACGGGCCAGCCTGTGCATGGTGCGAAGGCTTTGGAAGTAAATAATCTTTGTATTTGGATTGTACTTGGAACAAATAAGTAGTGAGAAAGTAATTATCAATAGATCTGAAAGGGAATCACACAAAAAAAGTTTGGGCAAGCTCTAGAAGTARAATCATGGCTTTGTGATTTCCAAGGATGGGCAAGGTAGTAGTTGTGAGCATAAGTGAGAGTGTGTCTGTGGAAGCGGAGCTAGTCGCTCTGGAATGTAAGTGACTCAGAGACTCACGAACACACACACATAGTGTGTGTTGAGGCATTTCTTGGGTGAGCTAAGAGCTCTCTAGGCTCTCCGCAGAGGTCACAGCTAAGCCAGACATCTGCAGAGCCCTTTCTGATGGTGTGTAGAGAAGACTGAAGGTGTGGAGGAGCTCACTCTGAGAGGTCTCAGTCATAAAGCAATCAGCAAAATGCAAAAAATGCTCATCCTCTGTGTTACTGTCTTTTTGTCTCTCTCTCAGGGTCCGCACCTTCCCAAAAGAATCCCACCTGGGCCATGACACAGTCCGTGCCCTGATGTACTATGCCCTGAAGGTCTGGAGCGACATTACCCCACTGAATTTCCACGAAGTGGCCGGTAACAATGCCGACATACAGATTGACTTCTCCAAGGCAGATCACAATGACGGCTATCCCTTCGATGGGCCTGGTGGCACAGTAGCACACGCCTTCTTCCCTGGAGACCACCACACAGCAGGAGACACTCATTTTGATGATGATGAATATTGGACCTTCCGATCATCAGGTATGTCRTGGTAAAATAGCTGCAGTCAAACTCACAAACTGACAGCTCTTCTCTTCTGCATCGATGTTTAGTGTGATTCTGTCTCTATTACACCTTCACCCTGGGCCTGGGACTCCCCAGACCTCCTTCTGGTTCCCTCTTCAACTTTGCCAACAAAACACCACCACCCACTGTCGATGACCTTTTGTTTGCCCAGAAGCCTCACTGATATCTCTATATTTCTCCCCATCATACCCATAGTTGCAGGTTCCTGTTCATGGGAAACTAGGGCATAATGCCTTTGGGACCCAGTTGTCCCCTCTGCTGTGCAGTCGCTGTTCATTTGTGGGAGGAGGTCTATGAGATAATGAGGCAGTGAGGTAACTCGGCTTTTGCATGGTGACATCCAAAGCTGGGCTGGGGAGAGCCAGCCCTCTGCTAATTCATGGATTAAAACTGGTCCTGGCACAGCAGAGGATCCCAGGTCCCAAACGCTGCCATAACCCTTCTCTGATCTCTCCCACATCCTATAGCTGCTTCCTGTCTTGGAGGATGGAAGTCCTGATGCTAGTACTGACTGGGCTAAAAGTTGCCATTCTTAATAGAAAGCAATTAGCCTTCCTGCTCCCTAGGAAGAGCAGGCAGAGCAACACCAACCTGATCTCCTCCCTGGCCTGGAGGGGCACTGGCATATGTCTGTGAGACCTCTTGGCTGGGGACAGAGTTTTCTCACTCATCCTTTTCTGAGTGGCTTCACTATCACATGACTCAGTTTCCTGGTTTTAGAGGATCTTATTTTTAAAGGATATTTATACTGACATCTCTGGAAAGGGCTCTGAGGACTACAGAGGGGAAAAAAAAGCTGTACAAGCTACATTTGTCCTGCCATCAGTTGTCCCTTAACTGACTTCAAGATGATTATAAGTTACGCTTTTATGGGGTTTCTTTCTTTATATGTCATCTTGTCTAGCTAACAGCACAGTTTTAACAGGTGGAGGGACCTTTACAAGTGAGTGTGTCTGTAGGAGATCCGATCTCACAACCGTTGTGTTGGGTGCACTTTGACAGCATGTTGATGCTGCAGTCACCAGCTGCTAATTTTCTTGTCATACCACCTCTCAGCAGCATCCAAGGGGGCTTCTGCTCCCTCAGGTTAATGTTTTCATTTAGACCTAATCATCTTCTCTGAAACCAGCTAATATTTTCTTTCCTTTCACCCCTTTTCTCCCTTCCCTCCATTTAATCATGTTTCTCTCCCCTGAACAGCTCCTCACCATTCACAGGCAGGAACATTCACCAGACCTCGTGGAGGACAGGGAGCTGTGGTTGGCTGGAGTTAATCCTAAATGTATGGAGAACTCGATTACAGAGACATCCAAAAGCACAAAATGAAGGTTCATGCCAGCAGTTCCCATTGGTTCCGTTTCCTGCAACACTTTTGAGCTCTTCAGTCTAATAAGTGCTGGAAGTAGTTTATTGGGTTTTCCTCCTGCTGCATTCAGGCTCTGTCAGTCATTTGGCTGATTCGTGGATGAATTCGTTTCCTCCAGTTCCACGGCGAATTGATCTGTACATTAGAAGATCCCAGAAAATAGTAAGCTCTTGCCGTTGTGGAGGCATCTGGTCTTGAAGGGTTCTCTGCTTCTCTG
The DNA here is from genome assembly GCF_003343005.1 of Rhea americana. NCBI lineage: Eukaryota > Metazoa > Chordata > Aves > Rheiformes > Rheidae > Rhea > Rhea americana. The sequence continues at coordinate 704,465 of NW_028186845.1, read as the reverse complement.
GCCTTTTTGCATCTTCCCATGAGGTGCCCCAGATTTCGCAGGGCTGTTCAGTGTATGAACAAGAACCAGTGAACTCCTACTGATGGACTGAGCTCCTGTCCAAACTGGGGAGGTGCAGGCACCTCTTGGGTACACTGCTGCCTGATTTGCAGCAGGCTTATGAAAGTATAACATTTTGTTTCTTCTCCTGATGGATCCTCATGCAAAGCTTCACTTCTATCCCCGAGGCTAAAYCTTGAGCTGGAGTTGTAGAGGCTAAAATCTTTCCTGCTGCTCCAAGTGGAGCACTAAAATGGTACTGCCTCTGACTGAGGCCTTTGCAGTAGAAATGTTTCAACTGAAATTTTCCATCTGTTGGTTACTAGACACTCGCAAGTTCTTGCAAAGATGAGTAATAACCTTCATGCCTGTGCTCTTCACTTTGGGTGACTGCTTCAACTGTCCCAGTGCTCACAGGTAGATCCAAGGTGCTGCATGCCCAACCCCAGGAAGCCAGGGCAAGCTGAGCTGGAGTCCAGGCTGGTGCCAAGCAGAGGGTCTCTCCCCACAGAGACCTGGGRAACATCACCACAGTGCAGCTGTGAATGTCCCTGTGTGGCTGAGAGGATGCTGTTAGTGTTGCRCTCCTATAAAACTAGATCAAAATCAACCTGTTCCTTAGTTCTTGCCTTGGATTGTGTAATCCCAAACAGTGTTTATTACAAAAAAGAAAGAAAGAAAGAAAAAGAAAAACAAAACAAAATGGCAGCTCTGTTTTACAGATGTACAGAGCAGAGTGAGCACTGAAGTCTGGTAGCTTGTCTTAGCAGATGMATTATTAGAGTTGCCCTCTTTGGTCCCGATGGTCCTGAATGCTGCTCATTCAAGCACAGTGGAAGGAGCTTCCACGCGTTCGCCTTGGTGGAGTGGATGTGGGGAGTGGGCCAAAGGCCGGCGTCCCCCAAGAACCATTCCCTCCAAGCACGGCCAAGAGACAAGGGCATGAGGCTGACGACGGGAAAGCTGCCCTTCGTTGCTAAGGTGCGGAGCTATCTAAGCTTCATCTTTTATTTATTTTATTCTTCCTCTAGTGATTCAAAAATAACAAGTTGGTAGGTGATATAAAAATATCCCCAAGGTTGTCAGTTTGGCATTAAAACGTCAGAAAGCATATGTCTTGTTCTCTCCCGGTGCTGAGGAAAACAGCACAGGTTATAAAAAAAGCAACTGCTTACAGACACTGTAAATAATAGTCATCAAGGAAGAAGGAGAATTCTGCAAAAATATTCCCCAACACCRTAGGCCCAGTGGGGAGTGCAAAGCATTACGCAGGATCAGCCCACGGCACCTTCTTTGGGAGCTCTCCTCCAGCCCCTGCCATGGCTCAGGAAGTCGGGGACTCCCCTAGGCTCCACGGAGGTGTCATCTTTCCAGCCTCCCTTCCTCCTTATTACAGTACTTGTGATTGTGAACTTTGTCACAACCACACTTAAAATCAATCTTGGTATTGCCCTGCGGCACATTGCTATGCAGCGAGGAGCCAGCGGTAGCGTGTGTGCTCAGCCCAGGCTGAGCCCTGCAGTGTGAAAGCCCCAAACAGGATCCGTCCCCTATGGCTGCCAGGGGAAGTTGTTCTTTGGCTTTGGCAGCATTGAAGGTTTAAAAATGGACACCAGCCCATGCTAAGATATGACCAGAACAGCTGAGGCTCCGAAGGGGACCACTCACTGCAAGGGTGGTGTCTATGTGATGCATGCGATGTCAGGCCCTAGGGGTTAGATTGCAAGTAAGGGAATTTGGGAAAAAAAGAGTAGAGTATGGAGGAACAACCAGTAAAAAGTCATTGAGGAGGTATCGTTGTTAAATAAGTTCTCTCTGAAGGACTGTAAGGTGTGTAAAGATCCAAGTGTTTGCCTAAAGGAGCAGGCCTAGAGTCCAGAGCCCCTGACCCTCCTGGTGAAGTCTTCAGCAAGATGTGGAAGGGCAGAAGATGGGCAAGTCCTCTGGAAACAGCTTCACATGACCACTTGCCCCTTTTGCCATACCCTGCAAGGACAGTAGTTAATGGGCAGCATGGTGGGAGACTTGATGATGGATGAAAAGACAGCTCTGCATTTATAGGCATCCAGGAAGTTCCTCCACTGTAGAACTTGGCCAAGGCAACAGTGTGTGATTCCAGCAGCTGACAGGCAGGGAAAACCCCAGCTGAAAGAYTGAGCAGTGCTGGCATTGTACCTTGGCAGGCTGGCTGTGGTCCCCGCAGATGTTCCCTCCTACTCTGTCTGGCAGTGCCTAAGCATGGCTCTGCCCAACTCTTGCAGGTCCTTTGGTCCAGACAAGGGCAATACATGGCTTTTGCTCAGTATTTCAGATGTTGGAGAGCTTCCAGTTAGCCAAGGCAGAAGTCTGGTATTCTGGGCATCACAAAGACTGCCTGTAGCTGCTACAAAGACGTGAAATACAGGACACAACTATTCTGGACCAGCATCTCCACCTCTGGTTAATGGGAATGATAGATGGTCTTGCCAAGCATGCTGTGAAAGTCGTTCGTCCAGCTGTTCGCAGGTGCCATTAGTGATCGGGGAATTAGAGAGCTGCTTYTCAAACCTGTATCGTACCGAGGACTTGCACTGTGCCTGATGTCTGGCCTTCTTTCCCTTCTCATGTGATACACTTTGGTTTCCTTTTTTTCAACTGGCAAATACTTTTTTTTAAAAAAATTTCACCAATTCCAAAACATTTTTTTCCAGTTAATGGGGGGGGGATGACCATGTTAAAAACCCCACTCCAAACCCTACATCCAAGAAAAAATTRAAATTGTTATTGTAAAAGCCTGTAAGGCCTTCACAGGTGGAAAATAATGTCATAATCACAATTTTTCTCTTATGATAAGCAAACCCTTTCCCATGCAACTCTGAAGCTGTCCTGCTCCTATATTAGACCATAATCTTCTAGTCTGACTTCACCCAGCATACATGTATGTTTTCTTTTAYGGTCCATCCAAACCCACAAAACACAATCAGCATGTAATGACTTACATTTTGATTATGTTTTCATTTCCAGATGCTCATGGGATGGACCTATTTGCTGTAGCTGTCCATGAATTTGGCCATGCCATTGGCTTGACCCACATCTCTGCCATAGAGTCTATCATGAGACCCTATTATCAAGGTCCAGTGGGGGATCCTTTGAAGTATGACCTACCTTATGAGGATAAAGTCCGAATCTGGCAACTGTATGGTAAGTCTGTGTCCCTCACCCACCTATGGCCCATTTCTGCCACAGAATACATTGGAATAGCTCTTCTCTGGGGCAAATGGAGCATGTGGGGAGGATGGTTTTCCCCTCTACTGCTTCTTTGTCTTTGCGCACAGGAGTCAGGGAATCTGTGTCCCCCACAGCCAAGCCTGAAGTAAGCAAAACAGACAACCATCCTATCCTGCCGGAGCTGCCGGAGAACCGTTCCACTGTCCCGTAAGTCAAGCTCATTTCTGTTCAGCTGTTGTTGATATTTTCGCAAAGGCCACGTAGTACTTACAGACCACTTAAGCATCAGGATCTTGTCTGCTCGCTCCAGCTTTGGTATTTCCCTCCAGACTTTTTGTCTGCCGATAAATACACACCCAGAGTAGCTCTTCTTCCTTGTGTCTCCTGATCATCTCCTGCATATGTTGTTGCGTTTTTCAAGCAGTGTATGTGGAGACTGGAGACTGGCCAGCCGGCCCATAACTGAGGTGGTTAATAGCAGCAGTGAGTGACAGTTGCTATTTATTTGTTAGCTGATTTTTATTATTCAAGGCATGTTGAGAAATTTTGCATCGTTGTGGAATGCTTTGCGTTTTCCTAATACTCCAAATTTCACACGTGTTAATGGAAATTTGTCCCCATCACCCTTAGGTGAACTCATCCTTGCTGAAATTTTAATCAAACTTCTTCTGCAGTGTCCTGATTTGTGCATGCATAACTTACCTAAATCTTTCYACGGTGAACAACTCCTTAATGTTGGGAGTGAGTACTGAACAAGTGACCTGATAGCCTGACTCCAGCACAGTTTTGAATTAGCAAAGATCTGCTYGTATTAAGTGTGTCATCAAGCAACCAGCACATCCTCATTTAGGAAAGCTCTGGATCTAGATCATTAATAAATGCTGGAATTACCAAATCGTTCTGCTTCTAGGACAGCAGAAGGGTTAGAGGGGAAGCATCCTTTTGACACTGAGTAAATACGTAGAAGTTAATGGTCATACACATTTTTTGCCCAATGCCAAGGGTGTCCCAAGTGAGAGCAGCACAGATGGARCAGGTCACTCAGGTGGTGCTGGCTTTGTCTCCTGTCCGCCCCTCTYGTCAGTGATTCCTTGAGGAAGTTAATTCACTTCTCTAGGCCTCGGTTCCCCCTCTGTAAAGAGAGGATAACAACAGCATCCTTTCTCACAAAGTGAACCCGTGAACAACTGGATCGCTGCTACWGCAGCGGGGCCATAGCAGAATCTGATCTTGAAAAAAACCACTGTGCTGCAGTTACTTCTTCCCATCTGGGCACCTTCTCCCCACTTTGCCCAACTTGGTGTTATGCCCGGATTGTTAGTAGTGGCTGATGCCAAGAGTGTGTCCCAAACACTGGCCTTTGGCAGTATTAAGAGCTGATGCTCACTGTATCCTGTTCCCTGTAGTAGTGATGCCACCTAGAGCTGGCTGAGTTAGTGCTGCAGCCGAGATGTGCTCTTCTAGGCCAGCAACGCATCGGCTTAGTCTGGAGGCTCTCTGTCTCCCAGACTGTCCTGTGGCCAGCCTAAGTAGCCATGTGAATTTGCAATGCCATTGGTAATCTTTCTTGCTGCATAGTTTCTAAAGGAGCATGTCCCGAAAGCTCTGTATGGCCAGCATCTTGGCTGGTGCCTGCATGTGTTGTGTAGAGGACCTAGGGACAAGAGAATATATACATATATTTTTGCACTGCTGTAGTAGATCATGATCCTGCAGTGCCAGCAGGGGAGCAGGAAACTCGTCCACCTCCAACACCTTTCTGCCCTGTGTGACTGGGAGGATGAAATGTGCCTCAAGAGGGCTCTGAAGCTGATGCTGCCAACCTAACACAGCTCTTCTGTCAGCAGATTAGATTTATGCATGCCTTTCACCCAGAGCAGCTTTTTTTGTGTATTTTTCCAGCATCTTCTCCTTGTTCTCTATCAATCATCATTTTTCACTTGGGCTTCATAGCTCTTTAGGTCCTTCATACTCTGTGCCTTTCCCCCCACCTTGTTAAAAGCAGCTCAGTATCTCAGCCTGTGACTTGSCAGGTGGCTTCCCCCATACATCATGTGGCATCATCTCACCTCCAAGTCTCTTTGTTTAGTCTTTACTGCTGCCTCACTTTCCAGCTTTCTTGCCTCTAACTGGCTTTTCGGAGCTCAGCCTCCAAGCACCATCATTCCCGGCCTTTGGAGTCACGTGCCTCTTGCCTTTTTATTCATCCAGTGTCCCGATGCTTCAGGGCACCTGGCCTGTGTCAGGACACATAGTGTCTTGTGTCACTGGGGAGCTGCAAGCCAGTGCTGCCCTCAGCTACTTCAGCTAGTAAAGGTGGAATCTGTGTTCCTCAGCTCTTCTCAGCAATAGTCTCAGGTGGCCCAGGGAGTGTTTGCTGCCTTCAGGCTGATATTTGTCCAAGCCCATGCCTTGGAGATGCTCCATGCACATAGCTGGGTACACGGAGTGTGCTGGGAGAGCAAGGGATAACAGATGCAGTCTGTGATGCTCTGCACAGCTCCTCAAGAGTGAAATAGCTCCTTCAACACAAGAGCCCAGAGCTGCAGCGCAGGCCGCTTCAGCTCGGGCATTGCAGAGAGCTGTGGCACGTACGGCTGGGAGAGGCAGCTCACGGGCTGGGGCGAGTGGTGGCAGCGCTGGCTCGCCACAGGGTGCCACGGGGTGCTGGACCGGGGCTGGGGTGCCTCCGTCCCGCTGCCAGCACAGGTCCGTTCTCACCCAGCTCGTCTCTCTGCAGGCTCCAGAGGGATGTGCCCAACAGATGCAATACTCACTTTGATGCTGTGGCCCAGATCAGAGGAGAGGCTTTCTTCTTCAAAGGTAAGCGGCTGCTCTCACTGCGACTGGTGTCAGCGATGCTACGGTTCACGTGCCTGAAGCCCTACAACAACATACATATGACGCTGCCAGGCTAGCTTTGTAACGCTGCAAAGGCAACGTCAGCCCGTCTGGAGCATGCGAGTAGGATAAACTGGCTCTGGGTTCACACACTGCAGAGTACTTCTGGGTCTTGCAGAGACCACAGACCCAAGCAATACTTCTCACAGACCACTGACACCTTTTGGCCCAAATAAAACTTTTGAGACCGTTAGTCAACCCACCAAGGCCAAGGACAGATAAGAAGGAAGTTTTAATTTAGATGAGAAGCCATCTCTAGTGCAGAAGGAAATGCCAGTCTTGGCCCCATTAGACGTGGGGTGATGAAGGAGGTGCCAGTGCACAGGATGCCCAGGGGCATGCAACAGCGCTGAGGAGTGACAGGCAGAGATTGTGAGGTGCGGGGCAGCAGCCAAACTGGGACTTTTGGGGAGGTATTGGAATGACTGGACAGTAAATCACACATTTCTCTTTATCCAAAAAAAGGAGAAAGTCAGTGAAACTAAAAAAATAAACTTAAAAAGAATAAAAAATAATATTCTTTAACAGCATATAATTAAGATAAGGAATCTTCAGCTAGGAGAAATTAAGGGTATGACAAGGTTAGGAGGACTCTAGTGGGGCACTAGCAAGGGAGAGAGATCAGAGGAGTTTCTGCAGTTGCACTAATGGAGGTAAGCCCTTGTGTGTCAGGTCACCCACTAGTCACCAAGCGAGCAGCGCTCCGGGCTTTGCCTCTTTGAAGTGGCCGTTCTGGTGAAGATCTAGCACTGCGCTTTCCACTGTGCCGCTTGTTAATCCTTTGCACCCCACTGCCCGGGACTTCAAAGCGAAGAGCTAAAATCTGATATTTGCATAAAGTCAAAATCTTGGCTGAACTAAGGATTAACAGAACAACAGCTCTCTATTGCTTTTTTTTCCGGATGCCTTTGACTTCCCTTGCCTCCTACGCTTCACCGTCTCTGCTGTTGCTTGCTGCTCATGGCTCGCAGACAACACGCGCACGGTTACAGAGCCATCTGGTTCTGTGTTAGCAAACAGTTGCCAACAGTGTTCCTCCGGGGTGCCCGGCTGTCTACGAGGATCCCCTCGGTGCCTTCTCTGCTGGACTCCACGGGCTTTCTCCTCCATCTTTCCAGGATGGAAAAGTGCCCAGTGGGCACTGCTTGGCATCCTTGGCTATAGTTAGGCTATTCCAAGCCAACCTAGCACAGAAAACAGAAGCTTCTCCTGCAGGGATTGGAAGCAGCATCGAGGCCAGCGTAGACCCTCTCTGCGTAACCCAGCGAGGCTCGGCGAGAGGGAAGGGTGGCAGACAGACTCCGGAGAGGGCGATGCTGTTGTGCCCTTTGGGGAGCRCAGGGCAGAAGAGGATGTTCCCCTTGCAGCAGTTTGGTTTCCTCCCAGCAAATTCAAACGCTGTCTCCAGAAAGCCCCAGGGAAGAAGGGACAATAAGAGACAAAAACTGGTGTCTAGGATAAATAGCCATCTTCTTCTTCTTCTTCTTTTTTTTTTTCTTTTTTGCGAAGAGGAACAAAAAAATCAAAGCTAAAAAGAAATCCATCTCAGTGTCTATTTTTTTTGCATATGCTTATTTTTGCATATGCTTTCTGTGGGCCAAAATGCCCACGGTGCCCAACTGCAAAGGCCCCGGGGTCAGTGCACGCAGCCCCTTGGGGCTGCAGAGTGCACGGGGCTGCCGTTGCCCTTCRGAGGCTCCTGGCACCACGCGGCCCTGGCTCATCAGAGCCCCCAGGCGCTGCTGTCAGATGGTCTGGGGCACCGGGGAGCAGTGACATTGCTTCCTGGGTAGGATTTTAATGAACACCAGTCACGAGCGCTCTCCATCAATGAACATTTTGTTACGAGCTGATCTAGCTGATTTCCTAGCCGAGGAGAAGCATCTCCCACTGCGATCAGATGCAGGGACTGACATTCCCCAGGGCTCCCAGACTTGTCTTTTATTCGAGGCAGCAGTGGGTTCTCCGCGCTTCTGAAACTCGGCTTGCTTTGATTTAGGTGCCTCGCTGCAGACTCCTGAAGTTTTAAAGCAACTTCAGCCTGTGTGTGTGTGCGTGTTTGTACAGCGCATGSAGCAATCTTGCCAGAGGCATCTCAAGTACGGAGAGCATGGTACACAGCTGGAATCAAAATCACCTAGTACTGAAGAAAGCAATTGCCTCAACCCATCATCCATATAAAATGAGACGCTTGGGACAGCAGGCCTTTACACTTAGCTTTCATCCTTCTCAATCTGACAGCTTGAAGGGTGGTTTTAAATTACACTCTTTAACTTGGAACAAACGTGTTTTTTTTTTTTTTTTAATTTTATTGTATTTTTGCATGCTAATGGCAGCAGTTCCCCTGCATGTCCGGCTTTGCCTCGTAGGTCTCCACGTAGCTGCAGCACTTTGGCAAGCCAGCTTGGCCATGGCAAAACATGAGTGTGGGTAAACTGGGGCTGTCATGTTAAGAATTCATTGCTACCTCAATTACTGTATTTTTGGCTTTTTCCTAATAGCCTATCCAAAAAACAACAAAAAAACCTAACCATCAACCCAGTCCATGTCTGACTTTGAATATAGATTTAGACCTTGTTTGCTGCAGTTGTGCACCTGCTGAGCCCAGTGCTGGGAAACGGCTAAAATATCAAAAGCACTGGGGCTTCGCTTGCTGTGCCAAATTGGCACAGAACACTTAGAAGTTTAGATACATATCTATACAGAAGCAATTACACCAAGCTATATTTGAYATTAAAAAACAGTGAAAATCTGGCTTTGTCTAGTGCCTCTCTAATTAGAAATGCAGAGATCATCTTTATTTAATTACATGTGTTTCCATAGATGTACAATGGCCATCGAGTTTGAATACTTTTTTTTAATGTTCTTAAAAGGAATCTATAATTATGGCAGTTCTTACCGCATTTGAATGTATTATTCATCCATAGGTTTCAGTCAGATAGAACAAATATGCAAACTGGAGCAGAAGAACGAGAATATGATATAAATCCTTATAATTATAATAAAAAACCCTCTCTGCAGATGTTTAAATGTTGGAGTTTTGCCTCCTGCATTATTAGGCTAAGATCCAATTTCCATAAAATTTTGAAAGACCGTGTCACAATCTGCCAGCTCTAGAGAAAGAACGGAGCATCTTGAATACAAATCCAAAGATGCATCTTTGGTTTCTGTTGTTAAGTTTCCCCTGGGGAGCTGATGCAAAAGCAGATGTAAATAACATGTGATAATTTCTAACAGGAAATAACAAATATGAGACAAAGTTGGGAGTTAGACATCTTGCTTTGACTCAGATTTCACTGTGTGGAGCTCTCCAGGGAAAAGGCAGCGTGAAGCATGGCTGCAAAAACACAGGCTGGGAAGCCCAGAAATAGTGAGGACAGTGTTCGAGTCGCCACTGAAATCATTAAGACTCCCCTGGAAATGGGGCATCCTTTCCACACAGTGACAACCTGTTTTCTTTTCTGTACCCCAAAAAATTCAAAAAACACCCCCAGTCACCCTCTGTTTTGGTAGAAGCTGCAGCAGCTTTACTGCAGGTGTGGGAAGCGTCCCTGCTTGTGCCACCAGGAACCGTGGCCCTTTGGTGCCCCTCCAGACCCATGTCCCCAGCTTACCACGTGCCTTTAGATTGTAYCCAGGCACATTGGTTTCATCTCCTTTTCTGTTCTTCCCTGGTCCTGCTTTATTAATATAGTTTCCTCCCCCTTTATTTTCTTACTCTCTTTCTTCATTTAAGAAGCCTCTGATGTGCCAGTTAGTGTTTTATAAATTTCTGAATACTAAAACAGCTGGGCACCGCACTGAAAGCAGGACAGCAGCCGTGGTCAGATGCTTTGCAGAAAGCCATTGGTGCGCTGGAGAGGACAGAYGCAGGCACATTTCAGGGTCTCTCCAAAAGCTGTGCTAGTCTGGCTAAGTTTTAGCGGCTCCAGTGATCCTTAGRCTGCTGTTCCCATTCCCAGGAAGTCCCCGTGCAAAAGCAGCGAGGAAGGAGATTGAAGCCCTCCTCTTGCYGTGGGTGACCTCCAATTCAGCGGTGCAGCAGCACTGGTGGGAGCTGTGCTCCTCAGGCGGGACTGCGATAACTGCAGTGCGGTGTCCTGGAGTTGTTGCGGTCCYAGAAATTAGGGATTTCTCCTAAAGGCTGCCAGGGATACGAAGAGCGAGTAGGTGATGGTGGGAAACAGGACACTTGTAATTCATAGCTCCCATCCTGTGCGCTTTGCTTTCYGCTCCTGATTCAGCCCGCAGCTGCCGTCTCTTCCCCCCGGCGAAGGCGTGTTGCAGTGTGGTTCAGTAATGTCCAGTCTGTTCCTCCAGGCAAGTACTTCTGGAGACTGACTCGCAATAAGCACTTGGTCTCCCTCCAGCCGGCCCAGATCCACCGTTTTTGGCGGGGTTTGCCTCTGAATCTGGACAGCGTGGATGCAGTCTATGAGAGAACCAGCGACCACAAGATCGTGTTCTTCAAAGGTGAGAGCAAGCGCAGGGATGCAGCTACCCCATCCCCCCAGAGACGCGTCTTCCCGCGTTCTAGCTCTGCCTCAAGGTAACGTTACGATTTGACCAGTCCTGCAGATAGGGGAAACTCGGGTCGTTCGGGGAACGAGATGCTCCCGGGCGAGACGGGAGACCGGCTTCCAGGCCGCAAAGGCGGTCCGAAAGCAGCAGCCAGGCTCCGCGGAAAACGAGGCAAACTTGGTTTAAGAAGGTCTTTAGACAAAGCTAATTGAAATCTTCGCTTTTCAAGAGACAAAATGAAAGCAGAAACTGCCGTGCCCCTCTGCTTTACAGAGTTTATTTTCTTTCCTTCTTGCCTTTTCTCTATTTTTAATATTTTTTGCTGGGAAGAAAGGAAGCTGCAGAGGAGCCAAAAATGAAAACCTCCAGAGTAAGGGTTTGCTTATTATATTTCTGTTGCAATTTTCTTCTTAAAATAAGTGATATCATCCTATTATTTGGGGGGGGGGGAAGCTGAAAAGCTGGGGGAAGAGAAGTTAGACCTCTGTTCCTAAAGAAACGTCCTTGTAGCATCTTCCGTGTGCCGCAGCGCCCCCTGAAACCCCGGGGTCCCGCGGGATTCCCGCGGCAGGCTGCCGGCCCGCCGAGCGGGCTGTGCACCCGTGCCGCCGCTCTCCCGGGGCTGGGACGGGCGCCGCGGGCAGCCCGCGTCCGGCGACACGCAGGGGAGGGAGCTCGCACGCGGGGCGTCAGCCCGCCCTGCCCAGCGTGCCAAAGCAAAGCAGAGAATTTCTTCCCAGCCRTCAAATACCGCCTCGCTCGCTCTGTCCCTCCCCTGCTATTTCGTTGACCCCCGGACAGACACCAAAGCACACAAGTTGCCCTGCTGCCGGTACGCGGGCAGCCACTCAAGTGCCTCTTCAAACGTTGTGGAAAGTTGAGGGAGGAAAAACCTGATCTTTGAAGCAGGGTGTGGGGTGCGCACGAGGGCACTGCCGAGACACKGCCCTGCCGCAGGCTACCGCGGAGGTGTCTGCCAAGCAGGAAGGCAGCGGCTAGAGTACTGAGTTGGAACGGAGAGACCTGGGTTCGTTTGCCTGTGCAGCCAGACTCCTYGTGTGCCTCTGGGCAAGTCATCTAGTGCTTCATTTTCAGCTGAAAAWTACAAAAATATTGATAGTGCTCTGCTGCCCAGCGTACGGTCAGAGATGGTGGCKGTGGCTCTATCAAGCACCTTTAGGACAGTGAGCTGCTCAAACGTGGTTTTTTCCACCCCTGCACACCTTCCTTCCTTCTCTTAAAATCAACAGGTCTTCCAGCCCGAGTCACTCCAAAGTGTGGCATGTTCCCCTCCCACGCTGGAGCATGCTTTGCTTTTCCAGAATGTGCTCAGTTTGTCCTCAAAAGCCACATGTAGCTTCGTATTTCTTGCAATTGGATATTGGGCAGAAATCAAATGGGCAGAACACCAAGCGCCACAGCCGAACGCGCAGCGGAGGCGGCTGAACCAGCGCGGTGCAGCGCACACAGGGCGCTCGTGCCCGGGAACCGCTCCAGCAGCAGCAGTTCGGAAGCGACGGGGGGCTCTGCTCCGGGGAGAGGCTGACCCAAAAAAGCAGCTTTTCAAAGGAGATTCCCCACCCGGCTGCTTCCTTATACTCCCCGTTCTTCCATGGCAGCAACTCACCCTGCGGACTGTCACGGCAACAGATAACGAAACATCAGGTTGTCCACGGGAAAGGCTGGTTTCAGCTGTGAAACGGATGTGATTTTGCCATGTGCCTCTTTCCTTTCCTCAGGAGACAGATACTGGGTGTTCAAAGACAACAACGTGGAGGAAGGATACCCGCGGCCCATCTCCGACTTCGGCCTGCCCCTGGGAGGAATCGACGCTGCTTTTTCCTGGGCCCACAATGACAAGACTTATTTCTTTAAGGACAACCTCTACTGGCGCTACGATGACCACGAGCGGCGAATGGATCCTGGGTATCCTTCAGAGACCGCTTTGTGGAAGGGAATCCCCAGCCCTTTGGACGATGCCATGAGATGGTCAGACGGTGAGTCCGTACGCCGATCTGGCAAAGAAAACGCACTCAGCATATAGAGCCTTCTGCATATATAAACTGCTAAACTCTAGGGGTGCAGACACTTTTAGTTGTCTAATATTGAGCTGAAAAAGGCAGCTAGACTTTGAGTCAAAGCTCCCTGTGCTGCACTCTGCTCACTGAAAGACATTGCAAGTTCAAGCAGGAACAAAAATATCCTGGAGCCCTAATAATTGGGTTTTATTAAAAGAACAGAATTGATCTTTTTTTTTTTTTCCAAATGATTTTTATCCTAACATATGTTGTTTTGCTCTTCRCTGAATTTGTTCTAGTTGGCTTTTAGCTAGATAAATGAGAGTGTGCACAAAAATATTTTTTAAAGGAAATATTTCTCCTAGAATTAGGATTGTTAGGACTTATTTTCCAGGGATTAGATTTCTCAGTGGTTTCTGCTCCCTGAAAAGACTATGGAAATTTTGTTACAGGAGATGTTTAAAGACAGCCGTTCACTCAAAATAAAGTGATACTTCTGGGTTTTATTTACTGGTGACCTAACAGTGTAATAGCAACCATTAAACCAGGCAGAGGAGAGAAACATTTCCAGAGGCTTAGCGAACTGAATTTCAGAAGCTGTTGASAGTGACCCACCATTCACTCTAAGAGGAATCCCTTGTAAGCATAGAAAAAAAACGTGCCCAAAAGCAGAAGGTTCCCTGGGCCCAGCTGGGCCTTTCATGGGGGCATACGTGGTGCCCRAGGTGTTTAGACCAGTCCTCTGCTAAGTGGGAAGAACTTAGCACGCAGAGGTAGCTTCTCTCCCCTCTTTATGGATTATTCATCTAAGAATATGAGTACCAGTATACAGCCCAAGCCATTAACAGTTAGGTGAGGCCTTCTTCAGCCTTACCGTGCCCTGTTACCAGACCGCCCACTGAGGGCCTCTGCTGTGGTCACCCTGCACACCCTCAGTGCCAGTAGGATGACTCTGCTGTAGGATGTCCCACCAAAGAGCTGGCATCTCACCATCCCATCTGTCWTGTGGCTCCTGTCTGGCTCAGTCACGTGTGTGAGATCCCAGACAGGCAGGCATCATCTTCTAGAGCATCCTACCACCACCACCAGTATACTAATAGAGGGTATTGGCAAAAAGCAGTGCCATTGCACACGCCTCCGCTCCTTGTGTTTCAGCTGAGGGTGCACGTGCTCCTTTGCTGCTGCAGACATTCCTGTGTGGTTTCTACTGGAAGACTGTCCATCTCCACTAATCTTGCCATTGGGTTTTGGTTTCTTTTCCCAGGTGCAAGCTACTTCTTCAGGGGCAAGGAATACTGGAAGGTGCTGGACAGTGAGATGGAAGCTGAGGCTGGTTATCCCCAGTCCATCGCTAGAGACTGGCTGGTGTGCAGCGACATGCAGTCGGACTCGCCAGAAGCAGCAGGGAGCAGCAGGACTGGGGCACGCTCAAAACCAGGGCAGCACGATGAGAGCCGGTCAGAAAACGGCTACGAGGTCTGCTCCTGCACCTCGTCCTCCGATTCCCTCCAGGCTTGCCCTGTGCTCAGACTGTCAGCCAGCCTTATGCTGACAAGCATGTGGACAGCAGCACTGATGTGCACGGCTCTATGACATCTCATCACACAGACAGGACAACGCCATGGTGCTTCAGGGATGGGAGGTGGATAAAATCCCATGATGCTACGCTGTTGCAAGCAGAAGAAAACATTCCTAGGAACATAACAGAAAAGTTTTGAATTCTCCATGAGAAGTGAACAGTGGTTTTTTGTTTGATTTTTTTTTTTAATTTTTAATTTTAGTTTAAAGATMTAATAACAGATTTTGAGTTTTGCACCTTCCTATTCCCCCATCCGGTTAAAGATGAGAGCAGCCTATAATGYTGAATTTAGAAATGTTCCATACAGATGTGTTGCTTTGAATGTTTGAAAACTGCAAATAGGGGAGGGGAAAGCTACTGTGAACTAATGAAAACAGAATAGATAGTGGTGAGACAGGGGGCAATATCCTGGGAGGAAAGGTAGCAGGGCTAGAGGAGATGTGCAGTAGTTACGCTGACATTTGATAACACGGTGTACACATCCTATTGGATGTACTAGGTAGAAAGAAACTTTGGTTCCACTAAGATTAACTGCAAGGTGATCATTTTACTATCAAATTTTCTGTGGTAACTGATGTCAAGATAACCTGTATCAGTTTCTATGGGTCAGAAACACCTTTGCCTTTCAGAAGGCGGTGCAGCTTATCTTTGTATCCAAGTCATTTGAATTTAAGAGTTTATCTAATAAAATTTGGCTGCCTACTCACAGACCTTGAAGTCATCTGCCGCATCAAGTCTGCCACCTTCTGCAGGGTTTTGCCAGCCCAGGCTCAGGAGCTGCCTTACCTCTATGCAAACAGCAAACCAGCTGGGTGCAGCCATGCACATGAGATGCAGTTACACCCATCAAACCGGTCTCATCCATGCACGTGAACTTCTCAGCTCTTGGAGTTTCCGTTTTCGGTTGTTTTACATTGTGCATGAAGATGGATCTCATTCATTGGTGACTCTATCATGCCTGGCTGCATTGTGGAGGATGGGAAGGAGTTGGGGAGGGCTGCTGCCTTGTTAGCCTGAAACTCTTCTTGATAACTTAACYGAAATTTAGAGTGACAGAAGAGCTGTATTGGAATGCTCCTGGCCATTTTCTCACTGCTGATCCATTTTGAGATATAATTTAGGCATCTGACTGTCCTTGAGAGGAGCAAATGAGATCCTGTGGAAGGAACCATGATACAGCTGTTGAAAAAGCCAATCTAGYGTTGTCATGGGGTGTTAAAGGGCAGAAATTGGCCGCAGCTTCTGGGACACACTATTCCTCTCTGCCTGGCTTCCTTAAGCTCCCACCATGGCTCCTTGCTGCCTTTCTCCATGCCAAACCTAGGGGAGACCAGGCAGTGGTGGGAAGCTGAACGTAATGTCATTGTGGGACCAAAGGCTGCCCCACTCTCCCCAGTGCCAACCAGGGTGTTGCTATTGGCCTGGGTCTAGTGCAACGCCCCCAGTAGAACCMGCTAGACAAAAGGCAGCAGAGAGCTTGGGCTTTGCATGTCTGGGAGCAGTGCTGGTCCTAGCCAGGTCCTGAGTGACAAAGCTGGTGCTGATGGGCCCTGTTTCCTGCTGTCTGGCAGGAAAGATACTCTTCTCTCTCTTTTATTTATTTATTTTTTAATTATTTTTTGGTTCTCCTCCACAAGGGCAATATCCAGAAGTGGCACCTGGAAATCAGAGGATTAGAGGCAGGGATGTGACTAACCCTGCTTCCACAGGTTCTCCAGGTCAACCAAAGAGCCTGTTCTTGTGGCAAGAACTAGTGGTGCCCTCCCTTATGTTGGATATTCACTGTCTGTTGTGCGAACTGGACATCATGAGCAGCGGCTGACACCCACAATCCACGCTCRCATTTTCCAAAGCTTAAGCTCAGGGGCTGATGTGGGAGGCAGGGAAGGACAATTCTCCTCTGTGCAAAGGATAAATGTGTTGTTGAACGGCTTGTTGAATTCCGTGTACCAAGCGGTACAACCCAGGCCGGTTGTTTGCACTGTTACCTCACCCTCCAGACTGGTGTGACCACATTATGCCAAATTCACTCCAGAGCCCCCTTGTCCCCAGGCCTTCCCTACCGGCATCAGGGATGTCCTACTCTGCCATGAGCTTTAGAGGCAGTCACCAYGCTAGAGAGCAAGAAACCCTCCCCTAACCCAATCTGTTGGTATATAACTAAACTATATGTGAATAACGAGCCATTCATGGAGACCACCACATCCTTATCCTGATAACTGAGGATAATGAAGTCTGCCCAGCTACAGGGAAAAAATATGGTTACCCATTACAGACCGTGCCAAGGCCGGTCCACGCAGACCATGTTGTCAAGGCAYTGGTGCCCAAACTCACTGGATTAAAACTGGCTTGGGATGTTTCCAGGTGCTGCAATCCCATCKCTGACTCCAAGAGACCAGTGGAGCCAGGGGACGTGAGGGGTGGCGCGGTCACCTGTAAGCGTGGATGTCCGCAGCACAACGGCACGGTTGTAGTCMGCACCCTGCCGGCAGGTGGAGAAGGTTGGAGCTGGGCATGATCAGGTCGCTGAGCCCCGTTCRTGCCTCCTGGGGGCTCCGAGCTCCCTGTGGCCGTCTGGAGCAGCCCGTAGGCCCGATGTGTCTGGAAGCGCCTGGCTACTTCCACCCCCATTCGCAGGTAGGCAGGAGAGGACTTGGAAACTGCTCTTTGGGTAAAGCCAAGGCACAAATCACCGCACAAAGCTGGCGAACATGGGCTTGGTGCTCGGGGGACCGACCTTGCCAGCCTTGGCTGGTTTTTCTCCTACAGYGTGGCTGAATTTGCTTTTTCCTGGGTGGGGGGAAGATGGGGGGCACCTGGCAGAGGGGTTATAGTGTGGAGGGGACTGCASTGGTGCGATGAACGGGCAGAAGCAACCACCACCAACACTTTCAGCACCCCCATAACAGGGGCAGGACACTTCCCCCCTCGGCTCGCACCCGGGGACGCGGAGGCTGAGCATCGCTGGAGAGCACAGCCCACGTGTAACAGGTCCGTGCCAGGCCCCAGGGCTCCAGGCRCGTGGCGGTGCCGAGACCCCGTGCCCACAGCCGTGCCGCGGAGCCTGGGGTGGCTGTGGCCAGCTGGACACGGCCGGGGCCACGCAGACGCGCTGGCGTTCCCGGCGCGGCCACGGGAGGACAGCAGAGACGGTCGCTCGCAGCCTCCTGACGCCGGCGCCCGCAGAGGCCCGCTGAAAGACRTGCTTGCAGGAGGATATCAACATTTCGTAGCAATTTGCTCTAAGAACATAACACATGAACGTGGCCTCTGTCCTCCGAAATAYTGCTGATGCTCCGCTGCCGAGCTCCCTGGCACCGGCCCTGCGGAGCAATTCCTCTAGCCCTACCTACTACTGCTAGATCAGTTTTTCTCCACAATAATGTGTTTAGGAGTAGCTGAAAAAGCCAAAACAGCACCTCCTCCCCTTGCCTTTCCCCTCTGCCCAACCCCCCCCCAAAAAAAAAAAAAAAAAAAAACACGGAGCATCATATTTATATTGCATGTAGTGCCTTTACTCTCCAAAGTGAGTCTGGCTACTTTCCAAGTATTTCAAGTCTCAGAGGACTTTGTGAGGTTATTTCAGAGTTGAAATACTATCCTCTGTAACAGGACAGATGGGATTTTAAAGCGGGGGGCTTTGGCCACCCGAATCTATAAATATTTAAAGCTGAAAACCTCAGCTTATGGCAGCTGTGCTCATTGCTAGGGCCAGTTCCCATGCCTCAGCTCGGGTTTTTGCTGGCTTTCACAACCCATCCAGGCCCAGGCTCAGCCAGCCCTTGAGGCCCCGTTTTGTTTCTAATAACAAAGCAGCAGGAAAGAAAAAAAAAAAAAAAAAGTTAGGTGGGTAGGAGCAGTTTTCACATGACAAAGTCATGGAAATGCCTGAATTGAGAAAAGAAAGATCTCAGATGTGACCTAGGATTTAACATCTTAAAAAACACAATAAAGCTGTCAAGAGGAGACTCATCTTTACTTGTGAATTTAAAGCACAACAGGCGTCTGTGTTACAGAAGGCTCCTGCCTTCTGCAACCCCCTCTCAGCCAGAAGGGAATACTCAGCCCATCATCCAAAGGGCTTTCCTAAAATGCAGCCTTTGTATTTATTAAGAATGAGATTCTTCACTCTTCCCCAACCCCCTAGTTTAATAAGAAAATGCTGTGCATAGCTGGGCCAGGGGAGCAAGGGGCAGGGATCGGTCCTGGGGCTCAGGTGCAGCTTGTCTRCATGGTGTGCTTCGTCAGCCCGAGGTTAGCGAGCTGCTGGCCTTGCTTCTGCTCCTATGTGGAGCTGCCTTTCCTTGGCAGATGCTGGTTGGGAGCAGGCAAGTCCCAGGCCATCCCAGGCCCTGCTGCCTCACTTTTTCAGTCTCTGCTGCCAGGTGAGCGTGGTGTTGGAGCCAGGTGCTGAGCCAATGCAGCTCTAAGGCAGCTGGGGAGACACCTTGTCCTGATCCTGGCTCTCCGTGATCCCGCAGTTCCTGGTAAGCTCAGCGCTGTGGGTCACTTGCTTGCTTTTCCCTGGTGTTTCTAGATGGAGGAGCTGTCTGGCCCGCAGGGATCTGGCTCAGGCCAGGGGACAGATATGGGAGAGCTGGAAGCAAGGAGCGTGGGGCAGAAGAGTTGTCTATTAATGAGARGTGTTTGGGCTAAGAATAGGAATGAGTATTAAAACTGGACGGTAATGTAGGGGATTCCTGTAGGGATGTGCTAGGGCTGTAAACTGGGAAATAGAGGGGCTGTCTAGGGTCTTCTGCAGTGTAAGTGATTACTGGCCTCCTGGTACTAAGAAAATTACTGCAGGAGCTGCCAGACTAGTTCCCTAAATTTCTGGTCTCACATTTAAAACAAACAAACAAACTTCTGGCTAGCTTTCTTTGCCCTGTCAACAGTGAAACCCTAACTTAGCACTAGGTTGCTAGCTCTGTAGTTTCATCAGAGCTGTTTGGGCTTTGTGCTTGGTGATAGAGAAGGACTTGTCATTTTAACTGGCTTTGACTTTGCACACACAAAACAAAAACAATAAAATAAAATAAAATTAGGCCGGGCTTTCCCTGGAATAGCAATCCGCCTGTTCAGAGCCGCTTTCAGCTAGCACGGTTTGGCAGGGGGATAGCTGGCCCATTGCATTAGCAATATGGTCGCTTTGTTGCAGTGAAGACAAAACTTCACAAGCTTTGCAAAGAATTGCTTGAAGATTTATGGCTGTGCTGCTTGGAGTGTAGTAACTTGTCTTTGGACTTTGTGTAAGGAAACGTATGTCCTGGGGAGAGGCCTTCCTACTCCTCATCTGATGAGCCAGACTGAACCAATGTGCTCTGCAGCTGGAAACCTTGTGAGCGCCTCTGCTCCGGGTACCTCGCCCTCTTACCCCAAACTGACTTAGAGGGCAGCTATGCGCAGCACAGGGCAGCGCCTAGACGTCAGTAAGGAGAGTGCTGCGGGACACGTTTGCTTGTTTCTGAAGTTGCCAGGTARTGGAGCAGCTCTGGCCAATGAGCGTTGCTGTGATGAAACGGCGGCTGCACCTTGAAACTCTGCCTTCGAGCAGAGCTCCTGGGGAGGGGTTTCCACGCAAGCAGAGGTAACTCTTTGTCCCAGTTAAGTTCTAGCACAGCAAAGCAAATATCTGAAATGTCATCATTGTACTCAAGCCCAGGCTCTTAACTATTCCGTTTTTCTGAATGCACAGAAGTGAAAGGCTTGGTGTTTTACAGTAATTATCTACATTAACCTTCCCTCTCTCCTCTGCTGTGTTCATCTGCCCTTTCTCCTCATCTGCTGCCATGAAGTTATATTCATCACAAATGCACAGGTCAGACTGGAGTCAATTCTCTCTTTGGAAAGAAGATCCTGGAGCTCTGTAGGCACTAGCAGTTGGAGAGCTTTTTGTACTTCTTCCCTGTCAGCAGTGCCAGTGATCACCACCTCTTACAGGGTATCATGACTTCAGCCCTGGGTCATGAAGATCGGAAATCTCACATCATAGCTGGTAAACCTCTGGTAGTCTGACCTGGAGATTTGAGGTTGGGTGACAGCAGGGCTGGAGTGATTGGGGAGCAGTTATAGAAGAGATTTGCATGACACGGAGTCTGACAGGTGTCTGTGATGCTGTTTTAAAGCCTCTATGGAGATGTATCTGCTGCAATGAAAATATGTCTAAAGAAACCACGAAGACCAGGGCAATTTGATAGTAATTCTGAATGCTCAGCTGGCATGGGGGTAGACTCCTGCTTTTTGCAGCCCTGTGCCCTAGAAGGGTGCAGATGTTTGACCTCTCAGGGAGAGAGCACCTCTAGTACCCAGCAAGAGGTTGCACAGCACTCCCATGCCTGATCTTCACATAGCCTCTTCCAGGGTATGGGGCACTGTGGGGGGTGACCCAGAGATGTTTTTGCCCCGTGAGGGTACCTTGCAGCCCGGTGAGGTTGCAGAGGCTGTGGTGTGGCACTCCAGTTCTTCAAGTGAGAGGCCCAGCTCTGGGCTTGCAGCAGGCAGGAGCTCAATACGTCCAATGAATGCGACTTCACAAAGACATCTGGACCCAGCTTCACCATCGCTCTGTGGTTTCCCCTGTTAACTCACCCCACTCAKTGCTCAGGGCTGCAGAGGGGCTCTGTCTTACAGCCTGTGCTTTYTGAAATGGCTGAAGGCTGCTATATGGGTAGTGAACCCTGGGTCTGGGGCTTGAAGGGGGAAGCTGGATACAGATGCTGTCCTAATGTCATGAGAAATGCCAGTGCCTCATGTAGGCTGCTGAGCCTTGACTTGAACGAGGGTGCTGACAGCAGCTTGCCAAGAATGCACTTTGTTCATCCCTGTTGGTTCTGGAAGTCTTTCATGGAGATGTTCACCCAGGATAAACAAGTGAGATCAGAAAGCCCCTAAGCAAAAGCTGTGCTCAGGCGAGTAGAGTTTTGCAAGGCCCATGCTAATCCTTGTCTGCAAAGCACATGCCAAACACTCCTCTTGTGTTTATAGGAGTGAAGTCATTTCCCCATTGGCCTCCCCTCCTTCGAGGGTACTGATGGCAGCTGGGCTGCACATCTGAAAGCACTCCTCCCCGTGTGCTTGCCAGGGGAGCAAGCTCGCTGCTGCCCTAGGAAGTCTGCCTCTAAATAGCTTCGCTCTGGCAGCATGAGGCAGTGAAGTCTGAATGTTATTCTTAACCCTGGGGTCAAGCAAGGTAGTAGTGACATAATGGAAAACCTTTGCTCTGCATGCTCCGTCACTGCAGCTGTAAAGCATGGTTTATCTCGGCTGCCGTGCTGCGAGTGCATCAAAACTTGTCGCTCCCTTTGCTGCTGTGAAGGGGAATGACCCCAGCACTTCTGCTCAGCTGACGCTCGCTGGCACAAGCCATTTCTCACTAGCAAAGTGAAATGTGCTTTTCCGTACGTTGCCAAAGGCTATCTGGTTATATACTGCTGTCCACCCTGCTGGGAGCCAGACCAGGCTTCCTGGCTGCCCGCATTGCTGCAAGCGCAGGGCTCTGCCTCTGCCTTGTTCCACCAGTCCCTCTGGCGCGAGCAGAAGGAAGTGGCCCCAGCTGCGCTAGCTGGCACGCTCGCGGGTCCTAGGCAAAGCTGTTCAGCGATAACCTCTCTCTTTCCATAAGCATCTGGAAAGTGACACTGATAATAGGCTGACTTTGCAAGCGCTTGCCAAGAGATGTTGATCCTTTAATAATTCCTGTCTACTTGGGCCTCAACAGGAGGCTGCCAAGAGAAAACGGGCTTGATGAATTTCTGAAGGGGCTGTTTTACAGGTGCCTGTGGCCCTCTATGCCACATTCCCAAAGCATAAGAGATGTTCCTGGGGGTGCACCAGCTCTCCAATTCCATTCAGAGCCTTCTGAGCGTGTTAAGATTTGAGGGTTTAGTTCGCATCTGCTCCCTGCTTACTCTTCTGTGTCGCTAAGAGTGAGCAAATAAATACCTGCAAACAAATTCTATCAAAAGGCATAGTTGGGTGGTTGTTGCCTGTCCTTGTAACGTGCTTGCGTTTACATACGTGCTATCTCCAGTTTGTTTGGACTGGGCTGGACTAGGCAGGTGTGTGCGTTTGAGCTCCTGGGGGTGTAACCGCATTGCAGAGAGAAAGTGCAAGTATTGCTCTTCGTCAGGCGCCAGGACTCTGGCCTCGCTTGAACCCAACTGCTGAAGCATGCTAGCATAGACGGACGCGAAGTGCTCCAGCAGATGCTCAGAAATAATTCAAGTSTAGATCAGCAAACATCCATCATAGCACCAGGCTCTCAAATGTGAGTGTTCCGGGTTGCTGTTCCCAGCTCTGCAGAAGCAGCTAAGCTGCGGCAGGGCACCGGTTTGGGCAGCTGTTGCGTCTGTTTGAACCCCTCTTTCTGTGTAGAGTGGCCAAGGTGATGTCCAGCCCTTTGACGACTGAAGTCCTCATCCCAGGCAACCGAACTCCTCCCACTTGGCTTTTTAAAGTGTGAGGTTTTTATATTTGCTTTTGAACTCCGTCTCCTCCTTTTTTTTTTCCTCCTGTTTGCAATCACRAATGCCGAGGAGGTTTTTTCCTCTTTATCTTTTAATGCCCAGACAAAAACCTAAATTCAGTGATAAGGAAAAAAATGCTGWATTAGTGTGTGGTGAGGAGTTGGAAAAGTGTTTAAAAACTGACTCCAATCTTGCCCTTTATATCAACTGCAAGTTCTGTAATTAGACTTGTATTTTAAATTGGAGAACAGCAGCCCCTTCTGATCTGCTGGCTAAATCCAGGAGCGGGAGCCGGCGCAGCAGCTGCCCGGGGAGACAACGCCGCYGTTGTCGCTCCTCGGCCGAGGCCGCAGCTCGTGTGCGAGTGCAAGTCGTTAACCTCCGCAGAGGGCAGTTAACTCGTGGGCTTTCTTCTGCGTCCTTTGCTTGGTGCGCCTGGGCTTCCCCGCGTGGGATGGGAGCCAGGCGAGCGGACCGACGGGCCAGCAGGCTGTGTTTGTTTTTCCACAAACCGCTTAAATTGCGTTAGAGCTATCGGTGGAACCAAGTCTCCTTCTGGCCTCTTGGTCTGCGGGTGATAAAGGTCTTATCCCCCACCCCGGCGTTTCGGGGATAGGGAAACATCTTGCATGGATTTTCGCAGAGCCACATGCAAGATAACCACACTATAACTACTGATAACGACAAACTAGCCCTACGCAACTCCAGTGCTGTGTATTGGGCCCCCGAGATGCACTTTAAGTGTGGGGTGAAACAAGCCATGGAGCACAGGGCCGTTGCGGCCACCAGCACGGGTCGGCTCTGCAACCACCCCTCCCGTCGGGAGGCTGTGGGGACCGACCGGCTGCCCGAAGGCCGGGGACCTGCGGCGCTCTTCTGCCCTCGCTCTGAAGGAAAGACGGGAAGCTGAAATAACGATGGGAAAACACCGTTATTTTGAAGGCTGCTGCTTGTCTTGGCTAACGCTGTGTTCCCTTTGAAGAAGATGTGACTTGCCAGACCTTACCGGGTGGCAGCAGTTTGCAGGTTGGCCCAGGTTTGGGATTTTTTGCTTGAATCTGGGACCCTTCAACAGTTGGTTCAGTTCTGCCTGTGCACTCGCAAGCAGAGGATTTGCCCCCTGGTGTTTTGGCCCTGTGCTGCTCTTCATGATAAACAACATTCCTCGACCTATATCCTGATAAGTCTCCAGGAAGCAACTAGCCCTGGTGTGATAGAACTAGCCACGCTGGCGCTCCAGCCCTGKGCACGTAGGCAAAGCGCTGGAAATACCGTCCGCCTCTGCTCTGTCCTGCTTTTGGCTCACTCCGGGCTGCGTCTCTATTGCTTCTCCCGTCCTAGCGAAAACAAATGCTATCTGCTCACATGTCYGCGAGAAGAGCCCTGCCAGGAACAAAGAGAAGTTCAAATATTTGTGTTCACTTGTTACTCTTTCCATTCAGACAATAAGTGACAAGCTTAAGTAAAATCTACCAGTGCCGAGTGCAGGATTTCCATCATGCTGGCTCTAGCTTTGCAACTGCACCAAGATGAAACACCTGCAATTAGCAGCTGGGTTCTAATTTGTGGGAATGACTGATGAGCATGACTGAAATAAGGCCTTAAAAAAAAAAAAAAAGTCATCAGAGTTTCTCTATGTCAATGAAGCATCTGGTCTTTGTGTGCTGTTTCCCACAGAACTGCATTTTCACCATGAATCCCAGAGCTCTGCCTCCAATTTCCACCCTAGTGCCTGGGACAGAAGCTGGCTAACAATTAATCCATAAGCTTCATATCTCCATATATTAGTATCTGGGAGGCTGCTGTTAAAATAGATGCTGTACAAAGTGCCCAGGAGTTGAATTTCTGCAGTTCGAGACATCCTAAGAAAGTCCACGTGGCTTTGTCTTGTGGACTCTGCTTGCCTCTGTGCAGCTCAATGGCGTTGTTGCTTCAAGAGCAGGATGCTGTAACAGATGAATCAATAGTGGGTGTTTTCTGTCCTGAGGACTAGTTTGTACTCTATCTGGGTCGCTTCTGAGTTACGTGCTGATGATGCTTTGGCTGTAAACTAAGTTGCGAACTTACCATTTTTTGGTAGGTTGTGCAACTGTCGAGGGGGTTATTTTATTTTATTTTATTTTATTTTATTGCAAATTTGTGCAAAAATGAAGTGATCTGTGGCAAGGCTTGATCTCTGACTAGATGACATGCATCAATAGCCCAGGCTTGGGGAGCTTCATGTGTTGTTCTCATATTTTATTTTATTTTATTGCAAATTTGTGCAAAAATGAAGTGATCTGTGGCAAGGCTTGATCTCTGACTAGATGACATGCATCAATAGCCCAGGCTTGGGGAGCTTCATGTGTTGTTCTCATGCATGGCTTGGGTTTTTTTTTTTCTTTTCTTTATGGACTTTGAGTGTTCTTTGCAGTGCTGTGGATCCTCTACTATATCTGGAGCATTACAGCCCTGCCAGCCTTTCCTGGTATCAGCCTGGACTGGACAACATTCTTTGCTTGACAAACGCTGATTGCCTTCTCAAGTTAATTCTGGATCTTCCACAGTCCCACCACGTGCTTTGCTTTTTGGCTCAGAAACTGCTTCTCAGGAGCTTATTAGCTGTGAAACTTAAAGGAATGATTCTTCAGACTGAAATATGCTCTGTAATTATTTCTCTTTGTACTATACTTTGAAAGATATCTCTACTGTTTCATTTTACGCAGCATGTAGTACTCTTCTAATTTCTAAATTATAACATCAAGTTTAATGATCTCTATCTGGGGTAACTGAAAACTTAATCACAAGAGCTTCCGTAAAAACTAGTGTCAGAGACGAGGCTTTTTTCTGGCTTTTTGATCATGCTTGTTGCATGCAGCAGAGATGAGAAGCGCTGTTTAAGCCTGTTCCAGCTACTCTCTGTTTCCAAAAAGGATCAATTTTGGCAGGCTCTTTAAGCTCCCRCCTTCTCAGGCCACTTCTGAGAACATGTAAGAGCTGAGGAGTCTCCCAGTAGCCTGCTTCGCTAAGTGCTCAGCTCTGTTTTGCTTCTAGGCTCACAGTCTGACACTTGATAGTCACGCCTATCAGAGACGTATGTAATAAAAGTATGCATTAAAAAGTAGGAATTCCAGGCACACAGTAGAAAGTGGGCAAGCTCTACATTGTCCAAATTAGAAATGTTGAAATTCAGTTCATCTGCATTCATCCTTAATTGCGCCAGACCCTAATGTTCCCTGCCGGGCACATTTGAGGAGTAGGTAGCAGAGTACTAAACCCCACGTTATCTTTGGATCTTTAGCGCTGGCCCTGGGTGAAGGTCAAAGACACACGGCTGCAGGGAGACAACTTTGCCAAATATCTTTTCTTTTTCTAACATAAATACACGAAACTTAGGTTTAAAACACACCCACTAGACAGGTTGCATATATAAATGTCTCTTTAAAAACAGCTGATTGATAACACTGTGTGCAATCTGTACAGCCAGCACAGTCAGAAACTTCCTGGAAAACACATGTACACAGCAAACCCATTACAACGAGCTGCACGATAAGAGGTATTACTAATAAAGTTAGTGCATAAACACCAGAGGCCTTGGTTTCTCGGATAACAGCGAACAAAAGCAGACGTTATGCAAATCAGCAATATAAGTCAGTCACCAACTTTGTGCAGCTACAAAATAAGTTTAATGCTGGCTATAATCATTGTCCACTGTGAACTCACACCATCTTCATTACTCATGGTCTCGTGAATTTTTCACCTCCTCTCCGCCGCCGGTGGTAATCAGGCTGGTATTTCAGCTACCTGGTAGTCCAGCCACCCAATGGCTCTTCATTCACCCTCTGGAGCTCCAGCAAGGAGGCATTTAAGCTAAAATTGCCTAATGCTGGTAGGTCTGATGTTAAAAGCTAAAGAGCTGGCAAGAGCTTTGCTAAAGAAAAGCAGTGAACGACCAGCCGAAATCCAGAATATGATGTGYTATTTAGCATGTATCAGCAGCGACGCTAAATAACTCCCCGCTTCTGCAGCACATCGTGATGCCTGCACGTGGCTGATGCCACACTGATAGCTGGAGAGCAGGGACATTTCCTGTGTGATGCAGATAGCATGTGCCTCTCCTGCACCATGAGGAAACCGGCTAAATTATTATAGGAAGGACATTTGATTCATTATGCAACAACAGATCCTCTGTGATTCAGATAAGAGTATGCTTACGTTGGTAAAACGGTATAATTTGCTCGGGGGCCTATTTGCATATGGCCTTGCTAACTGAATCCCACCACAAAGCAATTTGCTGATCAAATTACGAGGGTTGGTTTGGCGCTGGTGGGTCTGTGGGTTCCAGCGCTCATCCTTAGCGGCGGCGCCGACTTCCAGTGGTGGGTGTTGTTTGTGTTTTGATTGTATCTAGTGTATTTTTTGTTTCCAGGTTTTCCTCAGTGCTGTTAGGAGATATGTGGGGCTGGGTATTCTATTTCARCATAGAGGAACTCCTTCTTCTGAAGCTCACTTTAAGAAAAGTTAAGCATCACACTTACAAAGACATAATCCTCCCAGCTCGCATTCATATGCAATGATGAGAATGAGATACGTACGCATGGGAGAACGCGAGCGTGCCTCTTGCTACCGCTGTTCCTCCTACTCATGTCTAATGGCTGGTTATATGGCAGTGCCTTATGTAACATCTATAACCGTATCAGCATATATTTTTTTTATCATGGCCTTAATTTGGTCTCTGGTGACACCCTAACCTGATGCCACAGTGGTTACACACGTCTTTCAAGTCAGATCTCTTCCTCAGCCTCTTGGCTAGTCTTAACTAGATCCTCAGAACTGTTGAGTCTAGTCTTAAAACATATGACCTGATGAATACGAAGTGCTTGTATTTTTCGGAAAGATGCTATATTAGTTTAAGTGATCAAGACTGCTGATAGAAAAATCTGTTCCTTAATATAAGCCTTGAGATTGAAGGATGTTATGCCAAATAAACTCTCATTTTATAAACTACAGGATAATGTCATCATGAAAAAAAGAAAAAAAGTTTTCTTAAAACAAATAGTTCCAGTGTTCCTCTCCCCTTAACATCATTTAAACTGTATTCTTTTGCCTATTTTTCCCCTTATCCATCATACATAGCTTATGAAGAAGATGGTCTCAACTTGTAATCAGTATTGTTGGAATAATATAGGATGTGTTACTTTTAAACCAAAATGTCTGCAATCTTTTAAATGGGAAAGCTATTGCACTGCTCCTTGGACTTAGGTCTGCAGTACTATGGCTAAGTAAGAGGATTCAAACAGGTCAGTAGGATCCCAGAAATGTTAAAGGTCAGACTGAGACGGAGTACCACATTAAAAATAATGGGGCACTTTCCCTTGTGAAGTCCTCCAGTAGACAAGCTGTCCACAGCCAAACCTGCTGTGCTCCTCTGGAGTTTATACCTTTTCAACGTGCATCACACCAGGCTCCCTATGGYCTCTGTTACTGCAATCTACCACAAAATCCTGTAATATTTAATGTATTATTTCTTCCTCTCTGCTCTGCAATTCCACTCACTCCTTCCTACAGAGAGAACAGAGGTGTAGAGGGCTTAGAGACGTTTATCTACAGTCTAATTTATCAACATGATCATATTGTTATATTTGCACAAGTAGACAACACACAGTTTCCTAGGAAGTTCATTGTAAAGCAACCTGAACCCACGTTTCCGAAGTCCTGAGTTCATTCAGGCCCCCTGCAACGGAGTCCATGGGGTCAGCTCCAGGGCAGGCTACTCCTGGTACAGCGTAAGCAAGGGCATGCTATTTTGACAGAAGGGGACCAGTTAACCAGGTCATAGTATTTTATCATGTAGATCATTTAAGGCTATATTTTGGTGTATATTTATTCACCTAATTAATTTTATTTTCACTGGCATGAAAGGGAATTGCATTTAAGTACAAAGTAGTGTTAATAGTTTGTTGTATCTGGTTATGTTTTCTGTAACTGCATTGTACTAATACTGCTATTCAAGCCTAGAAGCTGCAAAAAGTGTCCTGTCCTAATTACATAATCTCAGCTRAGGTACCTTGTTAATAAGTGAGTGGATAAAACTCTTTCTTACGAGTTTCTTAATTGCCAAAAAGGAGATGTTGCTGTCCTACTTAATACACCATGTTAGTTTTCAACAGGCTCTTGTCAAACAGAAACCCCCAAGATTTTTTTTTTCTCTTTTGTTAGGTTAATCCATGAGTCATGGAACATTTGACTAAAATCTAATGAGTCATGAAAAACCTCTATAGCTCTGAATGATCCTGTCTAGCACTACTTGGATCCAATGCCTGGATATACATCATGATTGCCTCCTATAACATTTTACAGTGTCAATAAAAATGAAATCCTCTGCTGGGAATCATTAGGGTTAACCTGGCTTTATTAGCTGAAGAACTCATACAGCTCGTACCTAGCCCTGGGGAGCATTCGCCATGGACAGAGAATTCCTAAACTGTGGTTAGCATTTTTTTTCTGTTACTTTCCTTCAGATAGTTATTGTCTTGTCTTTGTTAGCGATTGTAGCCTGTTGCATTTGACAAAGGGCAAATGAAATCAGGGCTGCTTTGCTGAGACACACACATTTCTGATCTTTAATTGGATGTAACTGTCATCATTATTGCATTACAGTCACTGTCAAAATCAAAGTAGTACAGAAATTAGGTCTTTAAAGACCTTGCCATACACACAGATGAGAAAGGAAAAGAGGAACAGACAGGAACCTAGGGAAATTAAATACTAAACTACATACTGTTCAGAAATGTAGCTCTGGTTTGTCAGGAGGGAAGTCTGTGGCCAGATATCTTCAACCCCAATCAAGTGCTTCAGCCAAACTGTGTTTCTGGGCAATTGCTCTGTGAATTCATTGAGTAGCGAGCTCACAGAGATGTGCAAAAAGAGGGAAATCCAAAATTCAGGTTAAAAGTAACAGTTTTATTTCACTGTCTCCTTCATCTTAAGTCTTCCCTTCTGCTGTAGTGCAGTAAGTGCTGGAGTACAGATATGGGCATGTCTGATATCTTAGCAGATCAGCGTTGTTTTTTTTTTTTTTTTTCTTCATGAAGTGCATTTGAAAACACCAAACACTAAGGAAACTTTTCTGATGTTCCACTGAAAACTGTTATTCCCTGTTACTTGTTGCTGTGAGCTTGCATGCTAGAGAATTTCTCCCTCTCTGACTTCCTAGAAATGTGCCAGGACAAGGGATCATTGCTTTGGAGTGTTGCAACGCATGTTCTGATCCCAGCTATTTGTTGTTGCGAACAGCAGTGTGCAGAATCACTGTGCATGCGTGCCTAATTTTACTTTTCTGTGAAGCAGCCTGTTCTTGTCTGTTGAAAAAAGCTGGCTGATAACAGGTCCAGAGGGAGAGCCCGGTTTTAGAGCTAGATTTTTCCCAGGCACTCTTTCTGTGTACCAGGAGGAGTCAGAAAGGATCAATGATCTCGAAGGTCTGCTGGCCAGAGTTAGGAGCAACTGCTTGGCTCTGGGTTTTAGGGAGAGAGAGTCCAGCCTCTGCCCTAAATCTGCACCCTGAAGATGCGTTACGGAAAGCAGGCAAGAGCTGAACATTACAGCCTTGTTGAAGACCACAGATTGACCTTGTCGATGTTGCTCCTCTGTTTGCAAAATGCTGCAGCGATGACAGCGCTCTGTCTGCCCCGGCAGGCTGCTCCCATCCTTAACGAACTTTGCAATTAGACGTCAGGGAGAGAGAGTGCCCTTACTGTCACTTCAGCTTGTTATTTTGCGTCCTATCTCCAGTGGACATTCCTGTTGCAGCCTAAACAGCTGCTATGTGCACACCTCTAGCTATATGTAGAGAAGTATCATTTTTCCCGTCTTTACCTAGTGTAAGGCATTAGCTGCTGTAATACTAGCTCGAAATTGTATATTCTACCCACATATGTGAAAATGTAGGCACCCCCAAAAAAGTTAGTCATAATGAGAGGAAAGTTCTATCAGCAGTCTCTTCCTGACACCTCTTTCTCTTTTAAAACTGAGYTGAAAGCAGTCAGCCATCCTGGCTAGGCTGAGCCCTGCAGAATGAGCCCGTGGTCCCCAGGTGTGGGTCTGCTCCCTTTGCAGCAGTGATGTGGACCAAACCACAGATTGTTCAGATCATCTGAGAACCCTCGTTTTAACCTTTTACAGGCCTCAGCACTTCCCAGGCTCCTGCCAGAGCGGAAGAGGTGGCTGTTTCTGTAAGTGCACACACTTACATTGCTCTTTCCTGTAAGCCAGTGGAGAAAGGGCACAAAAAAGCTACCTGTCTGCAGGCAGGTTTAGCAGTATGAAAAATACCAAGGCCTCTGATTTGTAATGGGGCAGATACAGGCTGCTCTAGGAAATCACTGCAGTTGTCTAATATTTTCTAGTGTTCACAGGTACTTTTTCTCTTAAGTCTGCTTTTAAGAAAGTTTAAGGTGATAAATGTAATTTCACTATCCATCTGACACTAGTTTGGAAATGCTTTCTCAGTCTGAGAAGTTCTTTCTAGACATGATTTCCAGCTCTCTCCTGGAGAAGGAGATGCTCTGCAAACTCAGGGGTTTGTCCTGCATGAGTATTACCCCCATCTCACCCCATGCTTGCCCCTGCCTTCCCTGGGAGAAGAGAAGACTGCAGGCTGAGCAGCCTTCTTCTGGCCTCCTAAATGGATGACTAGTTATGGAAGACAACAGACATGATGCTCCTTATCCTCCTTCTATGAAGTGAGGAGTTACTTTTAACACAGAGGTCACAGCTGCAAAGGTTTTTGCTAAAGCACAATTAAAGCTGCTACAGTGGACCATGTTGAGCGGATTTTGGAGGGGGCGTGAAGCATGGTTGGGAGCAGAAGCAAGGTCTTCATGCCCTCTCAACACACCTCCGACCTGAGGGGCCCTGTGGGTGGCACAGACCCAGCTGTGCTTGCAGATAAGGAGCAAGGCTGAGGGTGCTGAGAATGGATCTGTTCCTATCTGTGATGGACACCTCCTTTTATAAGGAAGTGCATAATGATACCTGCTGATTTAAGGACAGGCAGCATTCGTTTTGGCAAGAGTTAGCTTCCAATTAGCCTGAAAATCCACTGCTGTGAGTGGAGGATTTGCAGACTCTCTTATTTATGGCAAATCTCATTTTGATATAATCAGCTGTCTGACAGGCAGGTTAGGTAATGGTCCTTGATGTGAGCACTAACAGATTTGAACACTGAGTACAGCCTTCAGTGCCCGCAGCCCTCTACCAGTAGCTGAAGTGCATCTGGTATTAAAATGCGAGGGGAAACGACAAAGCCCCTTGCCAGAGCACCTTGCTGAGTACATTAAAACACTGCCTTCAATAATTCATAAAATCTGCTCAGTGAGCTGGTTATGTATGTGTGGGGAGGCGGGTAATAAAACATCTCAGACCTGGCCTGCCAGGATAATTGAGTGGCTAGTTAAATCTCCCTACAGCATTAATCAATACCAGGGCCCACAGCGTAAATAAATCCAGAACATAATATGACAGGGCTTTGGAAGTGCGTGGAAAGCATGTCTTCCTCTCCAGCATGCGAGGAATGCTAGATACCATAGCTCTCTACTAGAGCAACTGGTACTGAATATAGTCGATACCTTGAGTTCCTTGCAGCTTAGTTCAAGTATTCAGTCTTTTCCAGCATGTTTAAATGTCACTTAATTGTCTAAATGTCTTAGATAGAGCTCTGTGTGTGACACGGGAAAGCCGCTGACTACGAAAGGTGGGGAGCTGATTTTGAACTCTGTCACTTAATTGAGAGTCTCATTTCACTGATCAAAAGCTGATGTCAGGAGTAAGGGATCCCTTCCAAAGATAAAAGCATTTTACTAGCGTTATGAAAAGTTGTTTCTGCAGATCTTGAGTGAGGCATGAACACTCTTGACATAACGTATTCCACTGCTGTAAATTTACATATGTTTTCAGGGTTCCAAATTAATTTACTCATTTAGCCTCTCTAGGAATGCAACATGTCATTGCTGTGTTCAAAACTCAGTATGCTGTGATTTTGGTGCAATGTTTTACCCTCCTGTAACTGAGCCAGAATCAAACTTAGTAACAGGCATCTGAAATGGACAAGATTAAGAAATGTAACTTTAATTTTCCATTAAATTCAGCCCATAGCTTATCTTCAATTCCATTAATTCTAATACTTACTTTACCGCTTACAGATTTTGTGGACCTATGCACCTTCCTTCCACAAAGCTTATTTTCAGCCGAGCATGGGACATTCAGCTCCTTTACTCTCTCCTGATGAACCTGGCAAATTCCAGCATTCAGGTTAATGTTGGCTCTGCCCAGACATTTCTGGTGACAGTGCTCAGCTGTTAGGCTGTTTGTGGAAAGTGAATGTTTAACTTGTTTTAAAATGTCTGAGTTTGAATTAGATTTTGAACCTACATGAATACAGTATCTGCTTTTAGTCTAGATGAGCTCTGAAATAAAGCCAAATCCAGTTATTCCCGCTACTTCTCTCTGAACTCATGCTAGTTTGTCCATTTTCTGGCTATTAAATATCAAGAATAATTTTCCAGTGGCAATGCACCCATTTCTATGAGAAAAACTAATTACCCTGCAGCAGCACTACCTCCATATGYACCTATAACCATGTCCATGTCACATGCAAGTTAAAGCTGATTTTAAAGGCTTAAGCTAGCACACTTCATTCCATGTAAAGAAGAGATGTATGATCAATTAACAGGCACTAACAGGCATATGCAGTATCTTGTGAAGTCACAGCTTGCTCACGTGCCCAGGCCTCATAGTTTAGCATTCCCCTTCCTCCAAAACAATCAATTTGTTTCCCTGGGTCCCTTCTGCCTCTGTGAAGCAGCAATCATTGCTGTAACGAGATTAAAAAGGAGCCTTGGAGATTCCTCCGTGTCTAGCAGAAATTTGATTTCAAAATAGAGATACGGAGTGAAGGAACGAAATGGCTCTTTACAATTGTAGCTGGCCAAGGATTTCCTCACCCCTCCCAGATACAGCAGTTTCACTCTGGAGGTGACTGCTGTGAGGCTTCTGGTCTCTCTTCAGATGCTGTTGGAAATACAGGGATGGAGTCACTGAACTAGAAAAGTAACAACATTAAGAACTCAGGAAAGATAGTTGTCTGGCCCTCAGCTTGTAGTAGCCATAGCTGTCTAGAAAGCCATTAAAAAAGCATATCACACACACAGCACATGTTCTGTGTGATATGCAAGTGCAGATCTCTTCTCTGCTACATAGGAGCAAATATAAAAGTCAATTGTCAGAGAAGACACGGTCAAATGGGTACATCCTGCTTTTTGGGTATGTTGGAGGAGATGGATGCCTCATGTCAGTGTCTGTGGAAGCTCTGGCACCAGCAAGAAGCTTAGTATGTGCTCACCCTCCCAAGCACGTACCCAACTGCCAAGGCAGGCATTGCAGTCCAAAATGAGCCCATATGCTGTTCCAGGTACCAGGTTACTGGTATAAGCTAGCTGGTTTCAAACCTGTGCAGTTGCAGCTACATGAAATTCAGTCACACCTTGAGCTACAGCAGGACAGGTGCATATGTAATTTATTCCATAGGCTGAACTGTGATGAGGATGATTTAGTCCTAGATAGAAAGCTTTTTTCTGTCCTAATAGCTGATTTGGCTGTTTCTGCATAATTCTCATAGCTACAGCTTTAACCAATTATACAGTATAGAGATGGTGTCAGAAATGTCTGTATCATACCTTTGCAGCCCTATGAGATAAAGAAGGCATTCTTGGACTCCTGTGAATAGCAACAGATGTATTTATGACCACTGATTAAAACCACGGTATTAAAAAGGAATATTGTCTTCAAGCTATCAGGAGGCCTTTTTGAAGTTTTAAGTGTTGCCTCCTTGCTTTGTCTTCATATGTGAATTACAAAAAGGAATAAAGGGGCATTAACTTGCAAAAGAATTTCAAGAAAATACTTTAAGGTTTCCCATGGTTGGATGTATGTTTATATTTTTCTTCACCCATTGTAAATCTCAGCAGTAGGTCTTCCCCCACTGTTTTGCATTAGTAAATTGGACTGTATATTCTGTCCCCTCAGAGACGAATGCCTCCATCTGAGATAGCGCTTGAACACATGGTGGTGGTAGTACTTACATCACTAGCAAATGGGAGGCTGTGGGAGGAGAACAGAATCTGCATGTGTTGGATGTTGGCCTAGATGTACTCTCACTAAATTCTGGACATCAGCACAGAATTGATGGTGCATAAGTATTTAATAAGAAAACCACAGAAAAATTTTTGAGGAATCCTACTTTTAATTAAAAAGCTATTTAGCCCTCTTTGTTCCAAAATGTACAAAACTGTTGCTAATACCATGTGTCTGCAAAGTTCTCTCCAAATATGTCAAAATTGTATCTACTGTCATGTGGAATTACAGTCTTAGTTGTCCTTGAGTAAGTCTTAAATCTGTGTAAAAGTTTGCTTACTGTTGAAATCTATCCTATTTTTGGTAGACAGATTTAAGAACCATGTAATTGCTACAAATGCCAGTACAAACACTGTGTCATGCTTCATATGTGCACATGGCAGCTAGCTCAGCTTGGTCTTGAGCCTTGTAGAGACCTCCGAGTACCTTCAAAATTCTTGTGCTACTTTGAAGTCCCAGTTATTCACTAGAAAGAGATACCCAGTAAGTCTTCAGCCGCTTTGATAAGGAAATGCACTTTATAATTAAATCCTTTTAAGAATAAAGTGTCAGCGGAGAGGAGGCTCACTTGGCTGCCTGGTTCTGCCTGCTGCTGTAACGTGCATACAGAAAGCTTCCTTAGGGCCTATGTTTAATCAAAACTTATTTAACTTTTATTTTTCCACAGCCATCAGCATGTGGAAGAACAAGTGAGCACATGCAGTACTGAACAAAGAACATTCATCATGGTGATATTTTGGCCTCTAAACAGCTTTTGTATCCACTTCCTCSTTTGCTTTGCAGTACAACTGCACGCGTCTGCCGATAGAAAAGTAAGAGCAGAAACACCTGAGGTCACGAGAGATTTTACCACATTTCTTGCAAGAGTAGACAAGCTAACCATGGTGCCCCGGCTGTTTTCCAGTGAAGGGGGATACAAGATTTTGCCTACCTAGAAGTTATCTAAGAAGTTTCAAAACAATTTCTTCGCTTCCTGCGGTAAACTTTTGAAACTAAGTTCTGCATTAGAGATAGAGGCTTTTAAACAACTGGTAAAAAAAACCTCCTGGGCTGTTATTAGCCAAATAGCTTGAATTTATTACTAGTTTTATGATGTTTGCTATTTTTACCCAGTTTCTGGGCTAATTTTTGAATTAACTCTTTGTGATCATAGGCGAGAGCTTGAAATTGTAAACCTCATGGGCAGCGCTGGCTTGGAAGCGAGCAAGCAAACAGCTTAAGTATATTGTATTTAAAACAAATCTCAATTTTTTAATTTTGGGGGTTGGGAGTACTGAAGCCACAAGTGTCCTCCCGTCTTGTTTTGGGTCAAGACACACCAAATTCGCATCAASGAAAAGCCCTGGTGATTTTTACAGTTTTTGCTGACGCGCTCGGATTTGGGATGTGACCCGCGGGTGTGAAATCCTGAGGGGGCGGCGGCGGCGGCGCGCGGGGCCATGATGGTGGACGACGGCGCGCGGGGCCATGATGGTGGACGACGCCGGCGCCGGCCGCCGCACGCGCGGTGCTTCTGAGGCCGAGGCGCTGCGGAAGGCAGGGGGCTGCGGAAGGCAGGGGGCTGCGCGTCGCGCGGGCCGGCATCTGCTCCGCACTGCCCGCTCGAGCAGGAGGCGCTCTGCTCCGCGGGCAGAACCGGGCCGCGGCAGCGCCGCTGGCCTCGCCGTGACTTTCCTGTGGTAAATTTTCAAGAATTCACGCTGGAACTGCTCCCCCCCCCGCCATTTTTTTTCTTTTTTTCTTTTTTAAGCGAGTGGGAACAGCTCCGTAATCAGCCGGGGGGGGGGGGGAGGCTGGCAGCACCCACAGGGGCGCCCCCCGTTCGCCCCCACGGGGGCTCCGCGGCGGCGGCGGCGCCTTTAAGCGCGCCCCCCCCGCGCCTCAGGTGGCCGCGCCGCCCCCCCCGCTGCCGCGCACTGCGCCTGCGCCGTCGCCGCTCTGCTCCGGTCCGCGCGGGGACCCTCGGGGCAGCGAGCGGGCGCGGGGCGGCAGAGCCGCCCTTAAGGTGGCCCGGCGCTTAAGGCGGACTGCCCCCTTAAGGTGGACTTGACCCGAAGGCGGCGCGCGATTGAAGGCGAGGCGGGGCGGGGAGGGCCGGGCCGCGCCGCGCCGCCCCGTCCCGCCCCCGGCGCGGGCAGAGGCGTCTGCGGCGGCGGCGGGACGGGCTGCGCCGGTCGGTCGGTGCGGAGGAGCGGATGGGGAAGGGCCGCTTCTGAGGAACCCGCTTCGCTCCGGCCTCTAACAATGAGCAGCTCCCGGCCCGTCTGCAGGAAGAGGCAGCCCCTGGCCGGAGGAGAGGTGGGGGCGGAGGGGCCGGGGCCGCGGAGCCGCGCGGCCGGTGGCGGCGGGCGGGCGCTGCCCCTGCGGCAGGTGCCCCGCGCCTGACCGGCCTCGCGGGGCGGGCAGCGGCGCCTCCCGGAGCGGGAGGCTTCACCCCCCCCCCTCGGTGCTTGTTGTTGTTCTCCGAAGGGAGCTTCTTCGTCGCCGTCGCCCTCCTCCTCCTCGCCGTCGGCCCTGCGCTCTGAGGCGGTCCCGCAGACGTAGCCGGCTCGCCGCCGCCCGCCCGGGGAGCCGCGCGCCATGGAGGCGGTGGGGAAGTTCGAGTTCAGCAGGAAGGACCTGATCGGGCACGGGGCCTTCGCCGTGGTCTTCAAAGGCAGGCACCGGGAGGTGAGCCTCGGTGCCCTCGGCCTCCGCGCGCGCCCCCGGCCTGCCGCCGTCCGCGGCCGCGGCCTGGCGAGCGCGGGAGCCTCCCGGAGCGCCCCTGCTGCTGCTGTTAACGTTACTGCTGCCCTCCCTTGCGCCTTCGGGATGCGGGACCTTGCGTCCTGCCCCGGTGGGTGAAGGCCGTCTGAGCGGGCGCGCGGTTGCGTCCGGCAGGAGCATCCCCTGCGCCGAAAAACCTGCCCTGCTCTTAAAACCAACCCGAAATACAGAGCGGCAAGAGGGGGACCCCAAACACGGAGGAGAAGGAAAACCAACCCCYGCAATACCACCTAGCAGCCCAGGACTGTCCCTGAAGTATCTCTTGGTTGTCCAGGAGTTGTTCAGTCTTCGTCCTATTTATTTATTTATTTAGTAAGAYGAGGGGAAAGGAGGGGAAATCACCCTTAAATAGAAGGAAACCAATCCATCTGCGGAGTTTCCATCATTAGTGCTCGGGATTAGCCCTGGTTCCCACAGTGTGTTTATTTCTGGTGCTTAAATAAGAGGATAATCGTGGTGTAAAGTACTAACAAAAACCTGAACCTCGGGCTTTTCTCCTTGGGTTGACAGGCATAATTTAGGAAAGGGCAAGTCTGAACAAGTGAGGGATATGCRTTAGGATATAAAGTAGAGGCCTATACTAATGCTGCAAGACAYTTCTTTTGGTAGTATTTTTAATCTGTTAAAAGGCTGCTTATCCTAAGGTAAACTAATGGTGAAATGTATGTATATCTTTACGTTACACATGCACTTTTTAACTTTCAGAAACCTGAGCTGGAAGTAGCTGTGAAATGCATTAACAAGAAGAACCTTGCAAAATCTCAAACTCTGCTGGGCAA
Organism: Rhea americana; assembly: GCF_003343005.1. Classification (NCBI taxonomy): domain Eukaryota; kingdom Metazoa; phylum Chordata; class Aves; order Rheiformes; family Rheidae; genus Rhea; species Rhea americana. The sequence continues at coordinate 666,019 of NW_028186845.1, read as the reverse complement.
GGAAATAAAAATACTTAAGGTACAGGTAGAAGGAATTATTTTCTTCAGAGCCTTTGTTATATATTCTCTYTGTTCCCAGCTTATTGTCTTTGTCTTACTTTTTCTAGGAGTTGAAACACGAAAACATCGTTGCCTTGTATGACTTCCAGGTAAATGCATTTAATTATGGCACAGCATTCTGGGTTTAGGAGAGGCTGAGTGGAATTTGCAGAGTTTGTTCTTAACAGATGTTTGTAATCAGGCATATCTCTTCTGGGAAAAAGTCCCTCATAAGCTAGGGAAATATATACAAACATGTCTGAGCAAATCATGTATTAATTGTGTTCTGGACCACAGAGTTCTCATGCAGTTGAGGTTGAGGTGGGAGCTCCTGTTTGAGTTTTCTCCCAGGATACTATGTGGTTAAATGCAATGTGTGGTAAATGTCTGTGATTTAGAAGGTCATAAGTTCTTAAAATGTTAGAACTTAAATTACAGTAGTTCTTGGCATGCCTGCCTTTTTTTCTTTCTTTCTTTCTTTCTTTCTTTCTTTCTTTCTTTTTCTAGTTTGGCTATGCTCTCAAGATTACTGCTTTTTCATAGACAATGTAGAAATAGCATGAACGTGACTTTGTAGCATATGATTTGTCTTCAGTTACTCAGGATTATCAGTCATTTGCATTTTTCTGTTGTCCTTGTGACAATCAGCAAGTGTTTAAAAAATTGCAGGAGACGCTTTTAGATTATTGTGGTTTCCCACAGTTGCTTTTTCCTACAAAGTCAGCCCTTGAAGATTTTACTCTCAGGGGCTGGAACTGATCTGCTCTGAAACCCAGGTTATTCAATGACTTTTTTTTTTTCCCTGAACTTTTAGTTACAAAGCTCTACTGGGCCATGAGGCATGTTTTATCCAACACTAATGATGTTTGTTTAAAAAAAAAAAAAAAAAGCCACAGGATATAGCAGCATTAAATGGAATCCCTCTGTTTCCAGACTGAGGGGCTGGAGTGCGGTAAGTCGGGGGAGCGTGTCCCACGCTCAGGTGGTAGATTCATGAGCGAGGGCTGTGGTGACCGCTGGCTCCGCCGCACGAGCGGGACCGCCCGGCTGGCCGGAGCTGCCCCCCCCGCGCGGGTCCCCGCTGTCACGTGGCCCCGGGCCGCCGTGTTTGTTGACATTCCTCGCGCTCCGCCGATTGGCCGCGGCGGCCGCTGCGTCACGC
>NW_028186845.1:586827-664562 GCF_003343005.1 Rhea americana | reverse complement strand
GAGGCAAAGGCATTAGGAACAGGAGCAGTTCTTGGAAGTACCCTTTGGGCAAGAGAGCACCTGTTATTTGCTTGTAAACTAGCTGTTAGAGCTGGTCCTGCAAAGTCCCAAGGGAGTGACCTCCTCTGTTACAGCTCTGCCCGGTAGCACGGGACAGGAGGAGTTTCTGGGGCACTTGGGGCATTAGATCTTATATTTTCATTCTCCTCCCCTGTACCCCTAAGTTAACTTATTCCATAATTTTTCAGTTGAAAGAACAAGTGACTGTGCCTACTCCTCCTCTGTAGTCTGCATTTGCATGAAATATTGYGCTGCTGGCTTTGCTTCCTGCAGATCTTTCAAAACCTTTCTTCATGTCCTGTTTCTCTCGCTGCATCAAATAACCACCTGATAGGAGGCAGCTCAGATCCTCCACCTGAAGTAGTGAGTCCTTAACTGTTATAATTGAGGCAATGCATTTTTCTCACGTGATGGTAAAGGAGCTTTAGTTCAGTTCTACATGCAGCAGTGTAGACTGTTGAGATGTCTGCAAGAGACTGTAGTGTGTGAAAATACAGGAACGCAGAAATAGTCCTACTTTCAGGGTATGCTCAGGCCTGTGCTRTGTTACAAGCTTTGTCAGAGACTCCTTGTATGATCGCAGGCAATCTGATTTCTTGGGCAAAATAATATGACTTAAGTTATGTGGAGATGCTATGTGGTGCTACCAAGGTGTGGAATCACCTTTGGTGGAAGTAATGGTGCACGCAGTCAGATGCAGTCCACCACATCGATTGTGTGTGTAATGCATCTGTGTCTGACCTTGCTCTGTATCTATTCAGGAGCTGAATGAGAGTAAACTATCTGAAAAGGTAAACACAAATTCTGKGGAAGGCTGACTCCTGCCCATCTTTCCTTGCTTTGTGGAAAAGATGCTTTCTTACTGATCTTGTTCCTGTGGTGCAAGATTAATTGCTTCATTCATAGATACCTATACAGTTTTGTATATATTTACTCTTGAAAATATCATAGTTGCAGTTAATTGAGCCATTATTTTTAGGCTTCCTAAAACTGAAGAGGTTTATTGTTCTACTATAACTTCATAGGGCAAAAAAAAAAGTTCTTGTGAATTTTAATGTTGCCCTGCAGCTTTTTCTATTACATTATTGTATTTTGTCTCTTCCCTTCCTCTGCACCTCCTGTCAACAGTGACTTTAACTTTTACTCTCATGCTTCTYGCACACAAGGAAATGATTACCAAAACCACAAAGGCTGTAAGCAAATGATTACACTCAGTGATGCTTTTGTTAGCATTAACTTTTAACCAGGAAAGTGCAAAACAGGCCTAATACAACTTAAAAATTTCTGATGTAGTGCCAGATTTGCCCCAAACAGGTGGCTGCAGCATTTCATGTAGCACGTCACTCCCTGGCACGCTTATTTTATCCCTCAAATATGAAAAAGTTGCTGTGTTCCTTCTTGTTTCATGCATGTTTGATATTGGCTCATAAATAACGACAAAAAGAAGCTTCCTAGGAAAAAATGACMCTGGCGAATGCTTCATGCATAAAGGTACAGTTTGTGGACTTTATAGATTTCCCCCACTGGAGTCCCAAGAGCAGCATCATTACATGAGAATGGCTCACTAAATAAAATATGCATATTCCCATTATTATGTACTCATGTATTAATGAGAAGAGCTGTGACTAGTCTAGGAGCCTAATGAGAACCTCTGCTCAAGAAGCAGATAAATCATGTTTTATTGCATTTTTATATTTAGAAAGTACTCTCCAGYGTCTGTATGGAGTTGTGCTGCAGGTCTTTCCTAGACCCAAGCGATATTTGGCATAAAGTGAAAACTAAATTCCTCCATATGCAGGGTTCATTACTTGCTACTGAGCAATCCCTCACTTCTCAGCTATCTTGTGGAGTGGTTGGAGTTAGGGTCTCTGGGMTGCAATAGTCTAGAGACATCTGGAGTCTAGAGTGCAGGAATTCTTTTGACTTTTTTTCAACTATAGCGTCATAAGCTTTTGTTGCTTAAGGTGGAAATTAGTGACAATAAGAAGATAAATTATGGTTTCTCTTGCATAAGCATTTGGTTTGAAAATGAGGTTTCTTAAAACATAGATTCCGAAACTGTGGGGGATCAGCTCAACTCTTTGTTTTGATAGTGGAAACTTAGCRATATCTAGTCTGCTGTGTGGGATGYATTTTGGAATCTTTTGTGAGACTAAATGTTGAGTCTTTGATTGCAGATGCAGATCACTTGAAGTAGCTGTGAGGATTTAATGATAGTAAAAGTAAATCTGTGGTTGTGTGATCCTAGGAGTACYGGACTGGACTGGTTTTTCCAGCACYAGCAAGAAGTGAGCTCTTGCACATAACTAGGCTGTTTGGGGCGAATGGAGGTCCTAGCTGTGTCTGTTTACTCTGCTATGTCCCCTTCCCCAGAGGGTTGGTTATCTAGGTGCCAGCTGAAGATCTCACATGTGACCGTGTTGGTGTTGGGCCATGGTTATTCTAGTGCTGCAGAGCAAAGCAGTCCTAGCCCAGCAGCTCTGAGCTTGTAGAAAAATATGCCATGCTGGGACAGAAATTGTCCTTTGGGTGTTAGAAAGAGTTTTCCTTGTGAAATGGGAAGAGGCATAACTTGACTTCCTGTTCTCCTTGGCTATGTGGTGTGTTCCGAGTTTCGTGAAGCAGCCTAGCTGGGACTGTGCTTGTGTGGGTATTGGTTTGTTCAAGTCTTGACATCCCTTAGGTGGAATGGACTAATAGTAGAAGTGTAGCTCTGTGCAGTTGTGTTCTTGTTCAGAGCAGGTTAACTGAGGGTCTGCCTTCTATAATTTTGTGTCCAGTTGGCTTGTTGGGCTCAGCAGCTAGGATTGAGACTAGAATAATGTTTAACTTGGTTTTACAGCAAAGACTCAAAAATATTCCTGCTGGGGAGGCTATATCACCTGGAACTGCTAAAGAAGAGACACAGAACTTGGAGTCCTTGAAGTYCAAACTGATTGTTTTCTTCTTGTGCCCGTGGATTAAGGCATGGAGTGGCAGAACAAGCATTCTTGGGCTGAATGTTCAGCCAAGCAGGGCTGGTCTTGGGAGGGAGCAGAGCCAAGTAAGAACAGGCTTATTCTATTGCTGCTGTGGAGAGAGTCCTTGTGATCAGTAGGGTCACAGCTGTTTGACTGTGCTGTCTGCACCACTCTCCTCCTCTGATATGTGAACTAGCAGCCAAAGGCTTCATCGTGYGCACGTGCCTCCTGCTGTTCCTCCAGAGACCTCTGTAGCTGGTGTTTGGCGATGTCCTTTGGCGTGCCTGGCAGCGCTGTTCACTCTTGCTGCAGTGCTTTGATAATGCGTGATGTCAGATGAATCAATGCTTGCTGCAGCATCACGTCTTTGCCTCACCACCTCTCGTGCCACCTAATGGGAGATGATCTGCTCCTCGGGCATTACTGTTTTGGAGCCATCTCAGGAGACAGGGCTCTAGTGTGATGCTTAGAATGACTAAGACGCTCTGTGTCTGGGAGATCGCACTCCTGAGGTCAGGCAGGCTGCCTGGTTAAATCCGCTTTTAATTCCCTCCCCAAGTGAAGCTGGCAAGTTGCCTTGTGAGTGGGTGTAAAGTGCAGGCTCCTCTGTGAATTGCCAAGCAATGCTGCTTCTGTTTGTGCTGTGGACGAGAATGGGGTGCCTGCTATATGGCTCTGTCACCCTTCCCCCATCTGTTGAAGGGAATCGCTCTGCTACTGAAGACTGAATCTGGCTTGCTTTGGAGATAGAAGGGGAAAGGGGAAAGAAATCCAACCTACCCTCTGTCAGTAGTTTGGTGGAATGAGATACAAGAGACTAGTGAATCAAAAGGGTTATGTTTATGGCACGTAGAGAATTTTATGGCTTTGAACTTCTGTTTATGTCCGCTTCACCATCTGGTACCTTACGGAGCAGGTCACAGGACCATCTAGCAAATTTTGACCATTAAATATGGACCTTGAAGGAGTCATAGGGCTTTTCAGAGGGAGTGGTCTTGTTGCATTTCTGTAATTATGRTCACTGTTTTACTCATCGAGTGTGTAAAGGCACGTACCTGTGTTCCTCTCACATGACAACGATGTCACGGAAGAGCCAGTGACATAGAAGGTTAATGGCCTCTAAAGCTCCTGTGTAAGTTAGCATTACTCAGACTATAATGAGAGATTAAGGAATGTTTCCCAAGAGTAATCGGAAACTGGTAGACTCTGTTCACGGTCTGACAGCAAAGCCCTGGGAATCGCTGAGGTGCCATTCGTGCTGCTCTTCTTTAAGCTCCATCAGTGTTTCCATTGTGACAGTTTCCCCTATTTAAATCCTTGTGATGAGTTAAAGCATTATGCTGGAGTGGGCAAAGCCGGGCTATGGTGACTTGGAAGATGGCTTGGAAGATAGGTGCCCCCAATCATGTTGACAGGGAAAAACAGCCCTGTGTGGGGTTGAATTTAGATGGAGAACCACTGCTTGAATTTCTACYGAAAGTTTGTAGGTCCAAACCAAAGCCCAGTTAATACACTTAATTTTGTGACTGGGTTAGACTGGACCCTCCCTATATTACGAAATTGCAGTGAAACAGAAGTGTATATTGCAAAGGCTCATCTTAATGTTCAGACGTACGTAGAGAATTCAGAATAATCCCTTCACTCATGTGTTTCCCTCTTCTTTCCTCTCCCGTCTCTGTACTAGCTGTTTTTCTTACCTGTTGATACTAACTGAAAAGCTTTTGCACAGCAGGCAGACTAGCAAACAGCAAGTGTGGGTCAGTGTAGGTGGTAGGAGTCTGAGTGAGCAGCTCAGTTTGCTTTGGGAAAGCTCAGAGAGCAGCCCTGGTCCTCTGAAGCAGGGGTGTTCCTTCCATGAGGTTCACTGCCATCATTGCATAGCATACAACAGGAAATGAGAAAACACAAGGGTGGTTAGCAGAGACAGCTTTCTCTGATGTGCAAAGTCAAGGAGAGGAGTCTTTTCCAAAATAAATATGTACGTTTTTTCACCTGTGTTTTTCTGATGGTATTTTTTTGCTTTTAATCATATTCATGTAGCACTCATGGAGAGCGAACGTGAGTGCTGTGATTTTACAAGGCAATGTTTCTGAGGTACAGACCTAAACATACTTTACTTAAGAGAAGCCGTCTTAATTATCTTCACTGAATGTTGCAGTTCTCTTTTGAGAACTCCAATAATGGAGCTTCCCGGTAGAATCCAAGGAAGAAGTCTGCCAAGAGACTGCTATATGCTAAGCACAAAGGAGTCTCTAAAGCTAAGACATGCTTTAACTGTGTGGTGACTCCTTCTTTATGAAGTGCAAACCCCAAATACAGCCATGAACATAGAGATGCTCTTGAAATGCAAAGCGATGATCTCGAAGCTGCCTTTCTTCAAACATGAGTTTTTTTTCAAGGGGGGCTGATAGAAGTGAATCAAACTTGACATCACTGGTTGCTTGGGTGAAAATGTTCTATCTGGGCTGCAAGACCACCTGGCTGTCTCTTAACACGAGAATGACAGGAGGAATTAGGTCAGCTGAGCTGGAGTACTAGAGATCAAGCAGACTGTGTGTATCACTTGTGGGGAATGAAAGATGCACAGTTTTAAGTTGTTACAGATCCTATTTAGCAAAGCATCTTACGCTTCCAAGAAAGGAAGGTCTCCTGACCTGTGCAAATCCACCTGGATTCACCCTGGCGGCATGGGAAACGGCATGAATTGCACTGGCTGTGGAGGGGGGWGGTGGCGTAAGGCCAGGCAAAATGCTGAGAAGCAGACCCTGGTGTGCTGGGGAGAGAATGGCTTTAAAGCACTCGGGCCGTGTTTCTTAGTGTCACGGTACATACAAGCAGAGATTTGGGTATCTCTGTCTTCAAATYTTTTTTTTTTTTTGGTGGGGGGGGTGTCTGATTTTTTTTTTAACCTAGTTGGTCCTTGTGGCTGACATATTAAATATGTTAAAGCATATTACATTTTCTTCATTTTTGAAATACTGTGGTCTTAAGGCTGTGTTACTCTGGCTTCTGGCTCTGAGATTTTTCTCTTAAATGAAAACTTTTGAAAGAAAAAAAATGTGCTTTTTATCTTTAAACTTCTTGTTGCAACGGCCTTTTGCTGTAACAGTGTGTTTTTTTCCTTATATTTAGTTTATGAAGTAAATGGATATATATGAAAGAAGATTTKCATAGGCCAGTTAGTCATGCAGCTGCCATGGAAAATTCAGTGGAGGTTGGGCTCTTATTTTTTGCAGTTGCTTAAAATCTCTCACGGGATATCAGATTTAGTGTGTTTAGGATTTGCTGTTAAACCAAACAAGCCTTTCCCAATTTTATTAGTAGAACTTCATTCTTCAGTTCTAAAATTGACCTCCTAGATTAGCTGGATTTTTTTTATAATTCAGTGCATCTCAGTAAGCGTGACTGCAACTGAAATGTTCAGCATGATGCTAGAGTATCCGAGGGAGACCCTGAACCTTGTAGCCTGCCCTATTGTCTGCCTCAGCCTGCAGCCTCCTGTGCCTCTTCTTTGTGTCGGCTCTTAAGCCCATAAAATGCAACTTGCATACTGTGAAGAATTTTGTTCCAGTGCATGTGACTGAGCTTAAGATAATGGGGAAATCAAACCTTCAATGTTCATTTTGTAATATGACTGTAATACAGAGAGGAAATGAGGAACAAATATAGAACAGCAAATTGGGTCTTCAGTTTATCATTGTTCTTGGAATTCTGTAGCCCCCTCTCTTGAGGGCATTAACATAATGCAGTGTCATTTGCAAAAAAAAGAAACCCCCCCTTTTTTTTTTTTTAAAAGAATCTTATAATCTTATTTTGCTCCTTAACAAAGGAGTCGCTACTCTAGTTATCGGAGCAAGGGAAAGTCCCAACTTTGCAGAATGCTGCTACTCTTTTTAGTCTCTTACCTTGCTGGGCTGCTGCAGCTGTTGCATGCAGCTGCAGCATGCAGTCCGTGCTCCCAGGCAGCATTGCCTCCTGAAGAGCTTGCCGGCTGGAGGCATCAGCCRGTGCATTGACACTGTTACCCCTGAGACAGGATGCGATTGCATGTGTCCCAGCAGTGTGAGCTTTGAATTTGCTGTGATGCATGGGTTTTTTCAGTGTTGACCTCACCTTGAAGTTCTGTGTATGACTGGTGGAACTTACCACTTCCTATACATTAATCCTGTATTGGAGTTTCTGTGGTTAGTCTCAGATGCTACTTACAGCTTTGACTTGCTGTAATGTGTTGCTCTGCAGAGGCCTGCTTGGGCTCTGACAGCCACATTTCCCTGTTTGAGCTCTTGTGATTGCTGTAGCCTTCAGTTGTTCAACAACTGCTTTCAGTGTCAAGGTTTTGTTGAAAGCCCGTGGCAAACCTTTTTGAAGCCACAGCTGAATGTCCGATCAGTGGAGCTGTGGAACATGCAACAGTCTGCAGGGGCCTGACAGAAGGGAGTGGAGCTCSTGATTTGAAGGGAGTTGCTGAAAGCTTGTGTCCAGTGAAAGGTGTTGGTGAAGTTTTTCAGGAAACCTGAAGATTGAGCTGTTCTACCCGCAGTCCTACCACTGATGGACATGACCCTTTCCTCCCCCCAGTGTCATGCAACCAAGCTTTAGGGCAGTTACAATGGGATTTTATTTGTATGGGAAGTACTTTCCCTCCCTTCCTGAAACACACACAGAACGAGAGGATAACTTTYCTTTCTTCTGTCTGCACAGAAGTATGACCTGTCCTGAAGCAGTTCATCTGTCTCGTAAGTGGAGAGGGTACTGTAGTGTCTGCAATGGGACAGCACTGACCCTTTGCATCATAGTTCTCCTGATCCTGCAGAAATGCACCTATTGCAAAGCTGTCCATAACCTCTCTTYTCTTTGTCATGTATCTCAACTGATGCTACAAATCTTGGATCAAGCTGCCAGAAGTTTATAGAAAGCACGATATAGTCAAGAGTCAAAGCAAAAGTCTGTRAGCCTCTCTGGGTCTTGCTTCTTATACCCTATGATCTGCATTTAAAGAATGGGGACCCCTCATTCTTTTGGGAAGTCAAAGATCTGCTGACTATGCTGAGTTAGTGAAAAATGCTTTCCAGTCAGTGGTTTCAGATTTTACTGCTGGGCCTAGATCTGCCAAAACAGGCCATGACATGAAATAGGCTATTGTATGACTGTATTAGTTGTTTCYGTACCATCTTCTGGACTGTGCATCTGTGTGACTGATATCACAACCCAAAGTTTATCTGTTTTAGGTATAGCCCTTACACAAGAAGAAAGAGGCCACTGGTTTCTTAGAGCATGTTAGCTTGTTGTGGTGCAAGATGTTACAGGCTGCAAGACRTGAATCCCAAAGGTCTATCCTAAAACTAGCTTTTGTCTGGCCTTAGAGCTGGGTTTGAGAAACACTTTGGGATATTGTGCTTCTGTGCTGAGAGAAGATTATTCTACAGTAGATGAGTGCTTTCTTCTTTCYTCTTTTTCTTCCTTCATCTCAGTTATTTGTTCTCTCCTGAATTGGAAACCTGCTTGAAATACTCCTGAATTCTTTACTGCTGAGTTTCAGAAGGAGTGAAGAAGGGGAGTGGGTTGGAGAGCAGGGTAGCATAGAAARCTCTGAGATACTTTTTCTGCATATGAGGTCATAAGTCCTGTGAATATCACTCAGCYGATTTGCTTTAGAGCTATTTTGCTAAGGGTAAGCACTGGTAAATGCTCCCACGGTTCAGATTAATGTTAGTATTGTCTTTTATTTTCCTTATGTTCAAGTATTTGCATCAAGAGAKAATCCTTGCTTAGGTTTTTCCTTTCTCTCTTTAGGGGTTAACCTGCTCAAGCCACAGTCTGAGCTGCAGTAAAAAAGCACTCAAGAGATTTAACTGTCTGGAAACTTTCTTTCCTGTCTTGGGAATCATAGRTTCTGTTTTCCAAGCCCAGTCAGCTTGGGAACCACTATGTTAACTAAAGGCTTTTTTGGATAACCTTGGCCTAGGAGCTGGTTTCTGTCAAGCAGAATTCTTGCTCCTTGCAGCCTGTGTTTGTGACTCCACTGCCATTTTCAGAAAAGAAACAAATTCAGTCATGGACCAGAGGACGCTGGCTCTGAGATCCTGCTGGCGGAAGAGCAGTGTGTTGTGCCTCCCTGCTGCGCTACTGCTGCAATCCTATAGTGAGCAGGGGAAGTGACATTAGAAAAACTGCCCCAAACCCTGCCCCCTTAGCTTTCAGCTGCTGTCAAATTTATCTGCTATGCTCCTRCTTAGCTGGTACAATTGATGGGCTCCAGCCCTGTTTACCACGATCTGYCCACAGCAGTTATCTTTCCTTGGCAGTTGCTCTGGGTGCTGCTGGAGGGCAGGGTTAAGGAACGTGTGTTCAGTGTGTTCTGCAAGGTGCAAAGCAGGGACCTTTCATGTCGATGGGGACTAACAAAGCAGGCGGTGGTGTGCTTTTCTGCAGGAGAATAACAAAAGCAATTCTGAGGCCTCGAGTCCCTGAGACTCCTCTCTTGCAAGCAGCAGGAGCCTTGTCAGCCATGCTGTGCTCGTGGGCATAACAGTGGGGCCTCCAAGTGTTGGTGCTGCRTCCCCCCGTGTTCCCGGAGGAGAAAAGTCCCGTGGGTTCGAAGCCTTTCTTTTATAAATGTTTACCCTGTTGTGTTTATTAATACTAGTCTCATGCAAATTAGTGAAAATGCTGCACTGCTGAGAGTTTTGGAGGTGTTGTGTGATGAAAATTATGCTGTGATTGGAAGTGTGGAGTTTTCTGGGTGTGTGGTTTTTTGTTTTTTTTCCTCCCTATGCTCCCTTCTTAACRGCCTTCTAAATTTGGTAGCAGCCCAGGCTGGGGTAGACTGCAGAGGAGGATTTCGCTGAGGAAGTTTCCTCTTGCAGACTTTTTAAGCTGTGGTAGGAGGATGACTAACTGTGGGTACACCCAGACATTTCCCTTTGGACACACCTAAACACACACTTTCCAAGAAGAGGATCATACCACCTTCCAGTCTGGGCGGAGAGAAAATTTAAAKGGAGAGTGGGTTGCTGGGCCTTAACATCCGTAACACTGTCCTGCAGTGTCTCAGTGAGCCCTTCTAGCAGCACGCTGTCCTAGGGTGWTTTCTGTGCTGCTAAATTAAGCTGCTTCATTTCTTTGTTCTCTGCTAGCAGATGTGCATTAGTTGTAGACAGTAGAGGCTGTTGCCTATTTTTACACTCAATTAAAGTGTAACTTCATCACTGGGGCCTCTGCTGTAAGAGCTGCAAGTCAGGCAGTGATCCAGACTGATTAATTGTCAGCTTAATGTCTCTGGCAGAGAGGCCTTTCGGTGCTGCTGTGGAGCACAATCAGGGCACTATTGCAAACTGTGAGGGAAGGATTTACAGGGGTTCTTCTATGCCATTCCCTTAGTCAAGGCCATTTAGTGATAGAATTAGCCCTCACTGTATGGACTGGCATGTGTGAGTAAGAGGTCGCAAGTAAATTGCCTGTAGTGCTTCTTGGACCTGAGCCTCTGCAGAAGTGCAACAAGTCGTAGTATCATTCTGGGTAGCAGTGTGGAAATGAGTGGGTTGAGCATTTTCTTTCTCCTCAAAGAGGCTGGTAGGCTGCAACGTTTTGCTTGCAGCATTTTTTTTTCTTGTTTTGTTAATGAACAAAWCATAAATATTGTGGAAGGATAAAAATGGAAAAGAARTAACTTCTGCTGCTGCATCAGCTTGAAAGGAGTCCTTCGGCCTGTTTGAGGAAACCGGRAGTCTCTTTGAACAGTTGTATCTGTTGTAGCTAAGTAAGCTATTGGGTGAGGGCATTTCTGAACAGAAGCTTGTGTCTGGGAGCCTTCTTAAAATAGATGCTTGGTTTAGGTGGCAAAATTCTTACAAATCTCTTTCCAATAAGTGGTCCTTGAAATGCTGAGGTTGCAAATGTAAAAGTTGTCTCAGGCCTGCTATAGGCAGCTGTGGGCTGGAAACACGGTCAGTAAATGTTCTGCTGCTGTGGTGGGCGCATGCCCAGCAGTGTGTTGTTTGGATCAGGAGTGCTCTTCTACAGCGAATCTCCCAATCCTCTCCACTCCTTGTGCTTTGGCTTGTGTCGGCATGGTCTCGGAGCCCAAAGGCGGGATTCATCTAGGGGGAAGCTAAGGTAGAAGATGGGCTCAGKACTGCACCTGGCGCTTCTACCTGCTAATGGACCATGGAAGCTGAGTTGAGCTACTCTGAAATTAAACTCCTGAAATGTAGTTAGTGTTGATRTTGAGTCCTTGGCACCAGTTGTTCTGCTGCACAGATCTCTTCTACTGTGTTATGCTATTTGTTAAAGTAGATGTAGTCGGGATGAAACCCCTGCTTCCAGATTTGCTTGTGGGCCTTTTTTCAAAGTGAAGGAACACAATTTCTGTTCTCATCAGAAATGACAGATGCTGAACACAACTTTTGCATGACATTTGTATTGAATGTAGTCAGTGGAAGAATAATTCAGTCATAAGACTCGAATGGGTGGCAAAGACTGTTGCCAGTAGATGGACAGGGCACTATTTACTTGTTGCCTCTCAGACACCTTGCAAGCATTTCGCTCTTGTGTCTTCACCCTCCCTGTGCTGGTGGAATAAAACTTTAAGTATGAAGGTCGTCGTCTTATTTATTTATTTATTTATTTATTTTGCTAGGGAAGTTGAGCAGAGCATCTGTTATCTGGGTGTCCTTATTCAACCCTAGTCACTAAAGCATTTGAAGCTTGTGTACACACTAACAGTGAAAAATCAATGACTAGCTTTATTACATTTGTTTGCAGTGGCTTTAAATAAAGTGGAAAAACAGCCAAACTGTACAGTGAACATTACTCTTGGCTAATAACTAAAAAGTTGTTGCAAATACCTTTTGGATTTAGCTTGTATAAACTGAACTTCCTCTTCATTTTCTGCACAGGTCGTAGTATGTTAAGCTTCCCCAAACCCTGCTGGCACTGTAGGTATTAATGAGTAGAGGTACTGAACTGCAGTGACTGCAGTGTGTTTAGACAAGAAGTGTCTTGAGAAAATTTGCAGCAGTAATGAACTTGGTGTGGGCTGCAAAAAACACTTCAGAAACTTCCCCCTGTGCTTAGCAGTTCCCCTGTGCTAAGCTCTGTGCTCTGCAGCTGCACTGTTGTTSCCTGAGTAGCTGGTTGCAAGACAGTTCTGGTATATTCTTGTGTCTTGGGGTAAGTCTGTGACTGTAGTTCATGGAGAAGTGAAAAGCCTGGATAGCTCATAAATCTTGACTTCTGCTGTTTCTGCTAAGGTCAGCAGGAGTTGGTGGGATTTGAATGCTTCTGAAAATTTTCCCCCAGTGTTTTGTCACATCTGAAGCTTGTGGCGATGCCTGGGATTTTCTGCCTATGCTGATTCCCAGCTTAGTGTTTCTAAGCACAAATTGTTTCCCCCCGTTTATCTGAAGCACATGTAAAAGTGGAAGGCTTAGCACATGCTKCTTGTAAACGTGGGAGCTGGGAAGCAAGGCCTGCAGTTCTTTTCGTTCATGGGAAAGCGACAAAGGCGCTCTTGAAGTATCACTGAAAACTGCGTATTGGAMAAACAAGGGGACCTTTCAAAAAGTTCAGCTTGGCTTGGAAGTAAGAGCAGTTATAAAAGTTGAGAGGAGTTGGCCACCCCTGCATCTGATGACCGTCTTGAACCAGGGAAACTGTTTGAGGTTAGGCTGCTGGGCTGCCGAGTATTTGCACGTACTGTTTGGGGGAAGGTGGCCTGTTCTGCATGCAGCCATGGCTTGAGTTTTTTCAAATTGCAGGTAGTTCAGCTTCCTAACCTCTTACTACCCTTCCTCCACCCAGTCTTCCAGCACACATCTGTTCTAAGATTAGAAGAGAACTGCAGGAGAAATGATGGAAGATGGTGAGGGCTTGAGGTGCTGAAGTCAGTTTGGTACGGGCTTGGGAGGTGGCGAGTCCTATGGGCAGASCAAGATGAATGGAGCTGAGAGCAGACAGCAGAGGCTCATTGAAAACTTGAATGCTGGTAGCATGGATATTGGGACTTTAGTCAAGCTTAGAGCAGGAACTAGGTAGGCAGGTGCCTAAATGGCCTGTAAGCAAAGGCATGCTCCCCTGGGGCTGTGGAAAGGTAGGGGAGCATTTTGCCTTGACATTGCTTTCAGTGCCTCTCCACACAGCCAACTTACTGCTGCCTGCAGTTGCCCAGGATGGGGCCCTGCATTGGAGTGATTTTTTTTTTTTTAAAGCAAGTAGGCTTTTCCGTAATAAGTCTGCACAGCTTTCTTCTGTCTGACATCTGTTGCAGCAAGAGCATTTTGAGTATTCAGCCTCTGGGGTAGAAGGGCTAAGACGTGTGGCTGTCTTTGCTGTCTGCCACAGGTTTGGGAAATGCTGCCCAGGCTAGTGGCTGACAGTCACTTGTGTCAATACACTTGCTGCACAGCAGCCCAAGTTCCTAATAGTGCTCCTTGGCAACATATGCTTGGCACCATCTCCTTATATGTGCTTCCCAAGACAGGGAGCCAGTGGAGAAGTTCAGCTAAGGCTAGAGATAACTCTCAAGCTTGGGGAAAAAAAAAAAAAAAAAAAGCATTATAGTGCAGTACCCATAGAAAACATTGGAAGAACAGTGTTAGATCTGAATGTTGGTGCTGACGTTGATTGTCATGAAAATTTTCATCCAGAAAGCCTTAGCCACCTGCTAGTAATGCCAGTTAAATTTATTAGCACTCTAGTGCATGTCTAGAAATTGGTTATCCAATGCTGTGTTTTTACCTTTCATGGCACAGTGCTCTCAGATGGATAATGGTGTGTGTTCTCTTCGTTGTGTGCAGGACCTAAAATAAAAGCCTGGTCATTTTCAGCCACTTGAAGTGTTGGTTTCCCATTTTCTGATGTGTTATATTATTAGAATAAAACAAGGACTAGACTGGTATGCAGCTACTCAGAAACATTCTCAGAGACATCTCGTATGTCCTGCCTATGTAGTCCAAACACTAGAGCCAAACTTWCTGAGCTTGAAGGCAGCTTTATTTATTTATTCACTCTTCCTCCCCTGCCCTTAAACCAAAGGTGGATCTCTTAAGCACCTTTCAGGCAAGGAGGCTGGAATGCAGGTCCCAAGTTCTGAATGATCCCATCTTTCAGACTGATGTTGCTCATATGGGCATATCTGCTAYAAAGGACTGTGTCAAATATGGAAATGTTTAAGACTGAGATGGCATGCTAGCATCTGCTTTGCATGTCACGGTTAATCTCAAGAGTTGGAAAGGAACATGAAGACCCAAGCCACAGTAGGGGATACATTTGCCTTGTTAAATGGATGCACACTCAGAAAGGAATAACATGTTTAAATTGGTGTGAAATTGTTCTTTTATTGTTCTTTCCCCTCTTCTCCCCGTAGGAACTGGCAAACTCTGTCTACTTGGTTATGGAGGTGAGTGCCTGCCTTAAACTTGTATTTATCAGCTCACCACAGTAGTGCTTTCTGCTCACGGTCTGACCTATGATGCTTTTGCTAACCTGCATACCTGTGGGAACTGTAACAGTGTAGGTGAAGCTAGCAGCCAGAAGGATTTTTCATATTACTGCTGTCAAAAGGGCATGCTGGCACAGGTTTAATGAATAAGAATTCTTATCTTGAAGTAAAATGGATGTTACTGGGTAGTATCTACTTCAAGATGCATGGAAGGAAACTCTTCATGTAGTATGGCTGCGTGATACGGGGAATTTCAATTTTGATCTCAGGTTTTCCTCAGCCAGTCGTCTTCTGGGTGATGACCTTTCTCATGCGTGTGCATGCATGCACACACACATGCAAAAGCTAATGTATGCTGGTATATCATAAWGCAACTTAACATATAGTGGAAACATGATGAGGAACCTACTAGAATGTTGTTTTTTTTCTGTCATCATCTGAATATATATTTCARTGCTTTTATTTGTTTATACTTAAATACCATGAGAAGCCTGCAATCCTAGAGAATTTTGCTGTTTTTTTTTTTTAAAAAAACCTTTGCTTTCCCTCATGCTAACTGACCTTCATGTTCTCTTTCCAGTACTGTAACGGTGGTGACCTGGCAGACTATCTTCACAGTAAGTACAGCAACGTGGAGAACATCCTCTGTATTCSGAAGAAAATAGTAGCTGTTCTAGCTTGTTGAAGTTGCTGGGGTTTGTGGAAGATGATGGGATTTTTTTTTAAGCTCCTGAAAAATAGACAGAGTATCATTGCTCTTTTAAAAGCTTCATGCTTGTTAATCATTTGAAAACTGAGAATACAAAGCAGTAAAAGTTAGGTGGGATGGCTTGTCTTTGCTATGTAGGTCAGTAATGACTGAAGGGTATCAACTGTCAGCAGTTACCTATCTATTTTGGTTACAGTGGCCTTATAGATAAAACATATTTAAACTCTGCCAGTGGCATGGTTTGTCTTTCTTGATCACYGGAAAAAATTACTTGTTCAAGCCTTGTATCTGTAGGGTTTGATTAAATGAGATTCCAAGAATATATTTGATTTGCTTTCTTTTCCCTTAAGAATGTACCCACATCTAGGACAGAACACATTTGTTACTTCCTAGTATGTTAAAGACAGCTCTGTCCAGTATAAACTGGAAGCCAGTGGTGCTGTGAGGGTGCCAAAACTGAGGGTAAYTTCTGAATCTTTTTGGATAGCACAGTGCAGTAGGCAGATATCTGTAACTGGAGTGTCTTGAAGAAGCTTTCAGTGAGACTGAAGAGCTCTTTTGCCATCAAATTGAACGAAATATAAAATCACCCTGCACCTGAGCACCTCTCCAGTGACCACATGAGTGAATCCTCTAAGCAGTGGGAGGAGAACAYGTTTAACAAATTGCTTTGCTGCAGTCAGATGCAAGACTTATTTTCTTTTTGCCTAACTGTATTTTTCCCTCATTTAAAGTAACTTTCTTATTTTGCATATTAAAAGCAAGATTTAAGTTGTCTCTTCATATTTAGTAATCTCGCTTCTTGTGTGTCTGTGGATCATGGTTAAACAAAGTTTTTTTTTCATATAGTAAAAAATAAAAGCTAGTCAGCTAGATAATACTTCAGGCTCTTTATTTAAGGTACATGATGTCTAGAAACTGTGGAAAATTGAAAGATTAAAAGCTAAATTTACATTTGCCCTGCAGCTAGTGTTAGTATGCCTACAGTGATTATTTCAGGCTTGATGCTACTATGTTGCATTCTGTTCCTACAGAGTAACAATTAAATTTGTGTATTTTTTTTTAATTTTATTTGCAGAGAGGATTTACTTGGGAAAAAAGGGGGGATATTTTGCCTTTCATAAGTTTTATTTAAAATATTGATGAGTTGGAAATGACATGCATATGTTTTTTCAATTCAGATTTAGTGTGCTTTGTCTTAGTTAAATGATAGTATTTTGTATCCGTGTATTGCTGTATTTTAAGGAGCTTTCATAGTGGTAGAACGGTGCTATGAATATCAAGTGAAAATATTTTTGTACATGATACCTTTCTTCCACCTTGAACACAAACTGAAATTTAAATAATGAAATACTTTTAAAAATAGTCAAGCATCAGTTTTGTCAGGGCACAGACAAGTTTTAAATAAAGAATGGGCAATGAATTATGAGTTGGGAATGGAAGTCAGCTGGGGAAATGGAAGAGCTGGGATTCCCTTTTGGCTAACTCTTCCAGGCTCTAACCTAAATTCCAAAGTTTCCAGGTCTGTGTGTCCAAGATGCTGTTTACATGCAGAGGCAGGCTTCTACCTGTTTTGTGAGTACAGGGGCATGCTGAACGTGTAATACGACTTTTTCCCAGTGCCTGAATTGATGAGATTTTTGTACCCTGGCATTAAATGTAGTCCATTTAGAACGTACATGGGATTTTTCTAGTTCTCGTGCACATGAGGAGAACAGTGGTAGTAAAGCACTGAGCTGTGCACGCTTGCTGCCAAAGCTGCGTATGTAAATGGGAGCAGAGCCTCTGGCTGAATGGTAAGCCCCTGACGTGGCTTTAGAGAAAATCTGCCTATTCATGCTACTGCTTGTGTGTGTACAGCATGATATTCTCGCAAAAGTGTGGCATGCTGTGCAATTAACTGGGCTATGAATAAAATTCACTTCCTCGTTTATCAAATGATACTACACAAGAAATTGGTAGCTAGTTTGAGAAAGGGACACTGAGTTATATTTGCCAAATAAAATTCAGTTTTACTCCACCATGGGTAATTTGAATGTTCCCTGGGCTAACATTTCGTCCTACTAAATAATTCTAAAAAGTTATTGATCTCTGTTTTTGCCTACAAAATACTTGGAAGCTTATCTTGGAAAGTTCAAATTTCTTCCAGGGTACTTTACTGATATGCAGGAGGCTCATTTCTACTGAGCGGTTATTGAGCTACTTCAGTTATTTTAATAATTGTATGGTGATATTTAATTGCAAGGTTTACTGTCCCACTGACTCCTCAGATGTTTTTGCTAGTGGTTCCTGCAACGCTTATGCAAGTTGCACATGCAAATCCCGCTTCTCATTGAACGAGATGCTTGTAAGCTTCCCAGTCCATTCTGCCCTCTAATTACAGGCATTAGACAACATGGTAATTCTGTGATGAATCAAAAGGCACTCTAATTTGCCTCGTCTTCATAACTGTAAGACGTGTATATGTGCACGTTTGAATGTAGTACACGTTTATATTGGATTTCCCTATCAGTTAGCCTCGTTTCTTTTATACAGCTTCCTAAGACTGTATGTGTTCTGTTGAAAAGAACACTTTGCTTTTTTTTTTTTTTTAATGTTACGATGCTTTTCCTTCTCTGATGGATCTCTGTAGATACTGGCTTCATTTTAAATTCATTGAAGCTGAGCATGACAGATCTCTGCAGTGTGTGATAGAGTTGTGGAAAGTATTACAGAAGTTAAAGTTCTCACTGCAGGAATAACTGAATGAAATTCGGTGCCCTCTGTTCTGGAGGTCAGATCAGGTTGATCTAAAATTCCCTGTCTCAAAATCTTTGAACTGGTACTGACACAGGCAGTTATGAACAGTTCATGAGTGCATATTCCTGACCTTTCTAAAACAGTTGCTTCCTGGAGAACGCATCTCTGAAGAAAACTTCACATCAGAGATCAGTGTTTCTTTATTAGACCACAACACATGTAGTGAGGTGTAATTTTCTCCTAGATCATTGAATCCCAAATGATTCTGGGGCTGCTTTGTAAAGCAGAGTTGTGAGACATTTCTGTACAACTTCTCTCCCTACAGCAAGGTAATTAAGAGTATCTATAATAAGAGTAGCTCTACTGAGAATAAGTCTTCTAATCTGCACAAAAGACTYTACAAGGGTCACGCTAGGCTGGATGGAGCCCAGCGAAGTTATAAGCTGGCACAACGAGCCCCAAACAAGCCAACTTAGTTTCCTTGACTTCAGTGCGGTTTAGGCTGGGCCCATGTTAGAGTTACTTGTGACAGCTGCGGTAAGAGGAGAAGTTATTTTCCCAAATAACTTTTTTCMGAATGACATTGTCAGGTAACATTGCAGCAGATGTGCTCCAGCACGTTTACACTTGGATCAGCTATCAGTGCCTGTTCACTACAGTGTACATGGCCTCTTAGCAGGTTGAACAGTCATTATATTGCTGTGCAGTGTTCTCCAGATCACTTTTTTTAGGTGGTTTTATCCTCCTCCTATACCTCGAGAGCTGCCAGGCACACAGCCCTTGCACTGACCTGCTGTAAATATTTGCTCTGCTCTTTGACCTGTGTAGCAGCCGCTCCCGGGGCAGTAAGCTGAGTGCCCTGTCCCTGAAGTGCAGCCCATGAAAATAAACACAGGGATATTATTACTTCTCAGTAATAGCAAAGTCAGACTTGTGAAACAGTGTTCCCTGCAAGAACCTGTTGCTGACCGCAGGTGTCCGGGAGATGCCTGGACTTCAGTGCAGGCKTAGTGTCTTGCCATCAGTTTTCGGGTGAAGAGGAGAGCTAGCCCCTTTTTGTAGGGACAGAAGTACAAGTTCCCCATTTAAGATGTGGTAGGAAAAGAGTGAACGGCTGCATTCTCTACACTCGTTTTGGTGCCACCTAGACTGAGGGAGTCTTCTGAATGTTCTCCCTTCTGCTGCTAATGGGTGGTTGGTCTAGAAGACTTTTGGCTGGGAATGCTTGAGATTTTTAGAGAAATTGTTCTAGTGGAATATGGCTGGTGGTGTTTGTTCTGTCTTTCTACAACGAAAATCTGATGTGAAATGAAGCCTAGTAAGACTGAAGTAAATCAGAAGGAGGAGTCTCTGTRATGCTTTTTGTTGTTCTTGTTGGGTGATTTCTTGAATCTCTGCAGAGATTCTTGAAGCTTCCGAAAGTGTAAGTTGTATTTATTTCTCTCTCCTTCAGTTGGAGATTGCTGCTGTGATCCCATTCCCTAGACTGATGGACCAAGAACGAGAGATAAGGCCTTGTGTTTTTCTGTGTTATGGCAGGTCTGTGAATGGAGGGAGGTAAAAGGGCATCTCCCTGCGCTCCCTCAGTAACTGCCTGCCTCAGTTTTCTGTTACTGAGGGAAGCTTCTCGGTTTCACGATCTTGCCTCGCTGCGCTACTTCTGCAGCTTGGTGACTTCACTAAGCAACAGCAGAGGCGTTGGGGGAATCCGTCTGCAGGCTTAGGCACTACTTATTGTTTTTCCTCTAACATCTTTCAAGCTTAAGAGCTTCATACAGAACTTCTGTGAAGTGGAAAAGGTTAAATTCTGCAGAAATTAGAAGCTTAGAGGCCCTGTTTTTGTCTGGATGAGTGGATTTTCTGACCTTGGTATCAATTTTTTTTTCAGTTTGAAGGGTTAGAGACCTCATTAAGGAGGCTTAACATGCTTACTGGGAGAAGGTATCTTGCACTCTGTTAGATTCTTCTAAACATGAGACTTTAAAAGAGAGGGTAATGCCTTAAAAATGTGGCATGCTATTGGAACTGCAGGTCAGAACAAGGCTCTAAACAGTTTCGCTGCTAGAGGCAAGGTGAATTTAACCAGGAGTTCATTATCTGGCTTTGATACTATTAAGCGCTGCCAAGTTTCAGGTCTTGCTTCTTGTTTGGGAGATAATGGTACAGTCAGACTATCCTTTCCTGGGCCTGAACCGAACTGGGTAAGAAGTTTTGGAGCCCTTGCTGTTTTATTTAAAGGCTATGGTCCCTGTTTTAACTATTCCTGGATAACTTCCCTGTCTCGGTTCACTTGGGGCCATATTTTGTGTGTGTTGTGAAGACAAATAGTGGGTAGGAATGTGAAGTGTGCAAGGACCACAGAGAAGGGAATTGCAGAAATATTTGAGAGACCAGTTGTTAGAGGCAGAAGAMTGAGCACAGCTAAGCCATGATGCCAGAGCTTTAGTAGACAGAAGCTGGTACACAAATGAGTACCCTGATATACTTCAGCTGGAGGTCTGTCATTTAATGCCCTCATAGGGAAAGCCTTGTTACAGGTGAGGCAGTATTTTTTTCTGGGGAAGATGCWGGTAGGTTTGGTAGGCTTGCATCTGAGCTGCCTCTTGAGCTTTAAAATCCTGTTGCAGAATCTCCCCTTCTTGCACAGGAGTCTTTTGAATTCCAGCTGAGTGCCAGTTCATGGGGAAAAAGGCCCAGGAAGGAGAGAGAAACTCTATATACATGTGCACTTGTGTCACGTGTATGAACCCAGGACCAGCTGGTACCCACAGTGACATTTTAGCTCTGCTTGTGCCTCTTCTAGAACAGTAAAGTTTGGGAGTAGCAAGAGTTTATTTTCTATTCTAAATGCTGTTTAACTGACCTTTGTCCCTTGCTGTTTCCCATGCACATATTTTAAAAGTTAGATTTTTAATTTCCTGTGTTGCGTTAAAGCTGCCTGCAGCCTCATCTGTGTTTTCATAAGGATTCGTCCCTTCTAGCTGACTAGGTAGGGCAGCGTTTTGAARCTTCTGCCAGTTTGGTTTAAAGTCTTACTAGAGAGCAGCTGGAACAACACTAATGAAGTCTGAAGTAATTTACAGGAGGCTTTTATGAAAGAGATGGTTTTATTCAAGTGGATTTTTTTTCTTTGCCTGACTTGTTCAGTGACTGACAACAAGGCAGGCCAGGAGCACTATTGATACTGAGACTTGTTCAGCAGACTGCTCTGAGCTTTGGCGAGAGTTTCATACATATAGCTCTTAAAATAACTAGAGCAAACATTGTGTCAGTCTGTCTACAAGAGCCTATTGGACATTTTTAATCCCTTCAGTATTTCATAGCTTTTACACCACAGTATCATTGAGCCACAGTTCATCCAAACACCAGCATGGGGAGTTAGCATGATGGTTTGGTCTAGCCTGTGATGGTGCACCAAGGTTAGACCTAGACCTGGATTCAGTCAAATTTCTAAGTTACAGATGCGTAGTGATCATGCACGCTGACTCTGTCTGAATTGCTTCTGAAGCCCTAAACCTTATCAGATGTCATTTTTGGACCCAGCTGATAACTCAAGTTCAGTGCTTGCYGCTGGCCTGAGTTCAGCCTGACCATGTTAGACTCTGAGGGCTGAAACAGCCCTGACTGCAGTGTGTATAAAGCTGTGGGRAGAAGGGAAAGCAAAACTCATAGTACTAGTCTCTGCACTAATTGTTCAGAAATAGTGTGGTGAAGAAAAAAGCTGTACATGGAAATAAAAATGCCAAATTATGGCTAATTGCTGTAGAGAAATTGCCATCTTGGTTCTTCAGAGAACTAGCATTATGATTCTTTGATCTGTGTGTCTCTGTTTCCTCCTCCATAGCTATGCGGACACTTAGTGAAGACACCATCAGACTCTTTCTCCAGCAGATAGCAGGTGCCATGAAAATGCTGCACAGCAAAGGCATCATCCATCGGGATCTGAAGCCACAGAATATCCTCCTTTCGTATGCTGGAGGCAAGAAATCAAATCCCAACAACATTCGCATAAAGATTGGTAAGACCCTGTTACAAGCATCACCCTAAGAGCTCTCTGGAAAGTTTGGTAACTAATAAATGGCAAGCCTCGATTTTTTTTCTTTTGGGAAAGAAAAAATTATCTGTCTAGATGGAAAAAAAACCACCTCTCTAACGTTCCCTAAGGTTTTCAGCTTGCTGTGTTAGTTCCTCTACTAAAATAACCAAGCTCAGCAAGCTCCAGTCTGTCTCCAAGCAGTAGGAGCAAGAGCATTCTGTTCTGTCAGGGTAGAGTCTAATGCAAAGAAAACTGGACAGGCCTTCACAGCTTGAATAGCGCCTCACTTGGTAAAAACAAATACCAACCTGCTTTAATTGGCTTGTAACCTCCAGCCTTGCCAACAAATGAGTGCCTGTAGTGATTTTTGTCTGCAGCATTTAGYGGAGTTGAGGTAAAATATTGGTGTCTTAAGGCCTAAAACTAGCTGCTGATCTCAGAAATTATAAATCAGGCACAGTTGTTTCCACTGTTCGAAACAGAGGAAGACTTCTCAGTTGCATCTTGAAGAGATTCACTGTTGGCATATTAGGCACAGAGGGTGGCAAGCAGCACAGATGGATTGGCGGTTGGGACAAATGCTCCAAAAATCCAGTCACGGAGCACAGATATCTCCTGTGGTCTCTGTGAAATGAGTGCTAGATAACATCACTCTCAATACATGGATGTTTGTCAAATTATGTTACAGTTCACAAGGTGAAGCTGACAGCAATTAGATAAAAGTATTYCTTGCCTGAATCCTGTCCTATGGAGAAAGTGTTAATGCCTTCATTTGTCTGAGAAGTGAGGTTCAGTGAAAAAGCTTGTTTGAAACATTGCTGCCATTTAGCTATAGCTAAAGTATTTGCTGAAATGCAGAGGTCTCTGGAATGTAGAAGTGACGAGCTACAGAGATAGGCAGGAGGGCTGCTGACAGCACGCTAGCTCACAAGCACGGCTGTTCTTCAACTTGTCATACTCTGTACCTGCTCCCTCCTACTTCCCTAAGTAGTACATGGTCCAGGAGRGGGTATAGGCAACCATAGCAGTCTGTTAGTGACAGATGACAGTGTAAACAGCTGTGTCAAATCTCCTTGCTTGAAATATCTGGTAACCTTGAGAGAACCTCTAACCATCATATGATCAGATGCTGAGTAACCTGCAGATGTAATTCATCTTGGTATTCATAGCCCCTGGCTTTTTTAGCTGCTGAGTGAACTAACGGCTCAATTTTCTCTCTTTGTATCAGAGTAATCGTTGAAACTCTTCTAAAGGAACAGTTTTCAATCAGCTTATTCCAGAAGTGTTGGTGGTGGCAAGCACTAGTTTCTGTTGGATGTCTGTTACTCTTTAGGTTTTTCAGTGGAGAGGAGCTTTCAGTTCTCCAAACYAAAAGCAGAGGTAGCAGCAGATTTGCTAATGCTTTGACATATATGTATGTCATAGGTTTTGCTTTAGCTAGCGTGAATTGGCACGCTCTCACTGAAGTCAAGAGATTGTAACCAGTTTCTGTCAGTTGGCATTTTGGAATACAGGCAAATGGATGAATAAAAAGTGTCTGATCTCTAAAAATAGAAGGAATTTGCTCCTTTGAATACTTTTTTTGTAGTTTCATTTCCCTTTTTCTAAGGTCTGTAGTGTACATTAATAACTAACACAAGAATGTTGGTGTTCAAAGACAGAGTTATCAAAGTCCTGTGGAAAAGATGGAGTACATCGCTTGCTGCAAGGATTAATGGGGAGGAGGGCAGTTGGCTGAGGAAGAGGCAGACCCTTTAGAATGAGTACCTGATCCTGACCCATCTCTTTCTCTTTGTAGCTGACTTTGGGTTTGCTCGATACCTGCAGAATAACATGATGGCAGCAACATTGTGTGGTTCACCTATGTACATGGTAAGTGAGTTTTGCTTATAGGTCTTTCTGTATTATTCTTACTTTGCTCCTCCAGAAGCAAGGCCTTTCTTGATGAATATCAGGGTAGCTGCTTTTCCCCCCTTGGCCCCCAAGTTACCTGCAGAAGTGGAATTTTCTTTACTTGTCAAAAAACAGGTATTGTATTGGGAGACTTCATAAAATCCTATCAGCCTGTAATGTCAGATGACAGGTGCCTGTGGTACTGTGTTGTCATCTAAGTTTCAGGTGAGCTGTTGATAAGTAAAACCAAACAAAATAGAGTATTGATCACTGTTTCCAGCAACAAAAGGACTGAAGGTCAGGATGATGTTTCATGCATCTGTCTGTCTCTTGAGGCGTTGCTTCCTTGGAGAGGAGCGTCAGCCACTGTGCTGCAGCAGGCCTTTTGAGACAGTATTTCCGAAAACCCACTGTCACCTTGGGCCCCTGCAGTGACTCTTGCCAAGCCCAGAGCATCAGCATCAAGATTCCTGTTTAGAAGCAGTTTTGTAAAGTTCCCAATTCTTACTACTCTTTAGTTTCAAAAAATCCATTTGGGCTGTGAACCAGTTCAGGTAGAGATCCTGCCATCCTTGCAGTGTGTCTAAACTGGCATCTAAATATGTTCTGTTGCACATAAAACTCTATAAATAGAGTTCACCTGCTTCTGTTTGCACTTTGCATTTTATGCCTCCTCCCAGAATTCTTTCAGACTAACTGCTTCAGGAATGATTTCTTTGCTTGTGAAATAGATGTGTTTAGAAACAAAATGATCCATGTCACCTCCTTGTACCTTCCATCCTGAGACAAGGATGTGAGGAGGTGATCTCTTGTTTGTGTTTATGGAAACAGTCAACATCTCAGTGTCACATCAGGATAGTTAAACTAAAAATGACAAAACCAGGCCAGAAATAAAAATGTCAGAACAAACTGTAATACTTCCTAGAGATGTGGGTGTCTGAGCTCAAAGTAAAGAGTTGATGTGGTTCAATTTAGGTTGGAATTTTCAGAACTGCCCTTGGGGAAAGCAGGCACCTGATTCTGAACATGGTTTAGTCCCCTTAATTTTTCTTTGAACTCTTCAGGCCCAGAGTTAGGCTGGGCTGCACTGCATGGCAGTGCCATATTTGATGGTCTGTTTCATCATACAACTTTTGCAAAGCTGACTTCCTCCCTCTCCCTCCCTCTCTCTCTCTCTCTCTCTCTCTCTGTCTGTCTGTCTGTCTGTCTGTCTTTTGAAACCTGATGTTTACTTGACTATGCTGTATGTGTAGATGATGTCACTTTTTTTTCCCCTGGTGAGAGTTTCCTGAATTGTCTATTTTTAGTGATGCTTTTCTTTTTGAATCTCTTGTGAAAATAAATCAAAATACCCAGCTCCTTTTTGAAAGGGCTGGAGGAAAGTACTGATGACACTTTTTCTTTAAAGAGCTCTTGAGACTCCTTTTAAGCTTAGAAAGTTCCATATTRTTCTGTTTATTGGAGGATTTAAGGGAAGATGGCAAGGGAGGGTTAAACTGGGATTTAGGGTGGATGTTTGAAGTCTCTTTCTAATGCTATTGAGGAACTTGAGTTAGCCCTGGGAACATCTGCTAGCAGTGCAGGCTCTTATACTGCTTTCTTAGCTCATAGCCCATGGCCGTTCTTTTCATTTTCTTTTGTTAAAAAGTGTGTTACCAGTATGAGAATGAGCTTTGTGTCTGAAGCATGATATGATCAGTGTCCTGTGAGACAAGAAACCTCMGTGCACAGTTCATGTCCTGTTTTAGCTTAGCTTTGTTCAGTGTCATGCCTGTTTCCCTTTGGGACTGACCAGGCTCTGRTCTGCAACTTGTTTGCTGCCATTTGTTTCCATTACATGTGGCCTTTTCTCCTGCAGTGCTAGAAAGTTGATCCCTTTCCACGCTGGCAGCACTGAAGTGAAATCTGTTGTTTTAAGTGTATGGGATTACCAGGCCTGCCCATCCGTCCCTTCTGTGCTGCTGTTCCTGGGGCGCGTTGCCTTCTGGACCATGAGGCTCTGCGGACTTGTGCTGCTTCCAGCTTCTGGAACAAGCCTGGGAGGGAGCAATTGAGGGCACAGTGTGAGGTTAGACCTCAGCCTCTGAGGGYCAGCAGGGCTCTAGCTGTCAGGAGTGAAATACAGATCTGCCTTTGAACCCCAACTGTGCCATTGGCAGTGGGCTCTGGTGCATAATTAATATCCTGCCATCTTGGGCTAAGTGATGTGATGCTGCCTGGGACAGAGGCCGGAGCTTACCTGTTCACCTTGGTTGTTTACCTTTTACTTGCTTTGCTCTGAAAGGTCAGTCTGTGCCATTACAAGGAGACTTCTGGGTACAGCTTGATTCAGCAGAGATTGTCACCTGAGAAGGGAATGGACTGGGTTTGCCCACCGTAGGCAGAACAGTGTAGGTTTTCTGAGTGTGTGTTTGCCTTTTTTTTTTTTTTTTTTTTTTTTTTTTTTTTTTTTTTTCAGACAGAAATAAAAGACAAAAAACAAAGTCTCTGCTGCCCCACTTTATGGAATTGACCCTGCCAAGGTAGCATTACAGTCTTCTCAGATGGGAACAGATCTTTCACAGTTACTAGGAAACCTGCCTCAGGGGTGCGTGTGTTTTTGTTTGTTTGTTTGTTTTTAAGGAATATTAGTGGTTTCTGGTTCTTTATTGAAGCTGYCAAAAAAGAAAAAAGCCACATCTTTTTATAAAAACAGATTTCTGTTCTCTCCCCCAAAAGGCACCAGAAGTCATCATGTCTCAGCACTATGATGCCAAAGCTGACCTCTGGAGTATAGGAACCATAATTTATCAGTGTCTGACAGGAAAGGCTCCTTTTCAGGTACGTTGCTTAGATTTAATGTTTTGTGTGTGTGTTGTTTTTTAATTTTTAATCCACTTACTCTATGGCTTCTGTCACTTATTTARTCCTATAGACCTGTGGAGGTCTACGGTCCAGCATACTGACAGTGTGGTGCTTTACGTGTTGTAATTCTGGAAGTGTTACTGGAAGATGACACTGCTTCTCTAGGCTGTGTCTCTGTGAAATGTATCTTCTGGGTATAAGACCTCAGTAAAGGTCATCCCTGCAGAAAACTTTCTTGGATTAGTTAAGAAAGAGATGCTTGAGTTGCTGATACTTCTTCACATCTTTTGAGCTTTGTAGAACTCACTTCTGTCTAGTGCATGGATTATCTAGCCATGCATCCATATCCATGGGTTATTTGTCTAGTGCAGATTAAGACCAAGCCTCAAATTTACATACTGAGTGAGTGTCATTTCCACAAACTCCTCAGCTTCTTAGATCAGATGGGTGAACTATGGCCTTTATTTACTTTTTATTTACTTTTTCCAAGTTCTGACACCTCTTCACTTAAAAGGGGGGGGGGGATTCTGTGGTGGGAGGAAAATTCTGTTCTCATGTAGTAACCTAAGCTTTATGAAGTGCAGGACTTCTGACCTCTAGTTCAACAGCTCTTTAGGATTTCATAGGCATTCAAGATCTCATGCAAAATTGCATGATCAGGAAGGATAAAGTGAATTCTGAATCTGTTGCAGGAAAGAGCAGGCAAATATGGAAGTAAACTAATGGTACATTTTGGTTTTTAGATTAGTACTAAGAAGGTTTTTCTCCTTGAAGGTGTGTGCGTTTTGTTTGCTTGCTCCCCTCCCCACCCCATGCCAAATGCTGTAAAAATCTTCCAGTCTTCCATGCCAGCGCTTTCTAATCCTGCTAACGTCTCCCTTCCTGTGTATTTAGGGCAAGACTTCATTTCCTTGGCTGTGTGTTCTTCTTTTTCTTTTAATACCCCACACAAGTACATAAACTCTTGAATCGCTCCCATTTACTGGCTGCATTYGCTTGTCAGTCTCAGTATCTTTGTTTAAGAGAGGAGAAAATAACTATCAAGAGAAAATAAAAATCTGTGCATTAAGGGAAAAAATATGGAGGTGGAAAAAACAAAGATTTACCTTGCATGCCTCAGTCTTGCACTGATTTATTCTTATAACAGAGCATTTTGGTCACTGAAGGCACCTTGATATCCTACTCATTGAAATCATTTAGGTATAACTGACGTGGTGACTGTCAGAGGTGTTTTGCACTTACAACACTGTCATCTGATTTCTTTGAAAAGAAGTAGGTGATGTGACTTTTACCATTGATCAGTGAAGCATGCTATGGAAATGGTCTGAGAATATTTGTTCTTAAAGGATTATTCACAGGAAATAAAATTAATTATTAGTCAGCCTCATTCATCTCTCAAGCAAAGGTTTTGAAGGGGGAAGGTGGTCAGAATATCAATCCTCTGCTTGTATGTGTGTCCTCAGGTTCACAGAGATGAGTGATCCTGTAATGCCTGTGTCCCTTCTATTGAGTGAGGGCGATTTGCCCTTGCAGAGAGGAATAAAGGGGCATTTAGGTCCCTACCCAGCAGGTCCTGATCCTTGTTTTGTGCCAGCCTGCCTGGATACCTTCTTTCTTTCACATGTACATCTGACATCTGTTGGGCTGGGGGAGGGGGTCGTTTGTTTTTCTATTTTAATTTTTCCCCATGCCCTTTGCTCTTTTGGGGGCTGTATTTTGAAACAAAATGCTAGGCCCCATTTGTTAGTGCAGCAACAGCTGYGGATCTGTTTGATCAGGGAGAAAGAAAAGCTCAACCCAGATGGTCCTCCATGTGCCATCTATTTGTTTTGACCATGTGTCTTACAAACTGCCTTCTCCCAGCTGCAAGTCTCAGGTGAATGAAGTCTGTCTAGGTCAGATGTTGGAAAGCTAGTTAAAAGTTAACCAGCTTTATTTCTTTAGCTAGATTGCATTGTAAGAATTTGCTCTGATGGCTGGTGGTCTCTGAGCAGGTGAGAAGACATTGCTTATGGGGCTTTTAAGAGGGTAGGGGGAGAGAGAGAGGTAGTGGACAGAGGTGATGGATATGTGGTGAGAGGTGCTGGGAAGCCCATGGAGGTGGGGTTCAGCACTTTTGAAATTGGCTAGTTATCTCCCGACCTACCTCGAGACAGCAGTCCCAAGTGGTGCCGCCAGCAGACCCAGTTGTACAGGGCAGCTGGGAACTGAATTTCTGACATGAACTTCTTCAGGCTRAATCCTCACAATGCTGTCTCTCCCATACTTGCAAGGACATCACCTCTATGCTTACAGACTGGAATCTCCAGCAAAACCTGGAGCACAGCTTGRTACCTTCTGCTTTTAGCCTCTTAGCTGTTCGCTGTGTGAGCCAGCTGGGCAACTTCACAGGAATGCAAACCAAAAGGAGTCAAGTATTATGTGTAGCAAGGAGGAAGGAGTAATTTAAAAATAAAATGGGCTTCAGGTGGCTGTGTTGGATGGAGAAAAGATCAAACATGTGAAAGGGCTGAGRCAGCTGTCAATCAAGAAAGTGCTTATAAATCAAGGCAGAGATGTGTGTATAATTCCTAGCTGTCTCGAAGTTAAAATTAACTATAGCTGGGTCACCCAAGGCAACTTCCCAGAGCTATTCCTGCCCCTTTCCTGCCTCTTTGCATGCAGACAAAATGCTGAAACTGTCAGATATGGACAGTTGGTAGGATGGCTGGTGAAGCTGTCTTAAGGAGCTTTTTGTATTAAACGTACCCATAAACAAAACAGTGAGACTGCCAGAAGGATGAGATTAATAGGATTCAAAATCCCTATAAACAGATTTGCTGAGCACTGTATTAATGTGGAATTGTTAATTTGCTTTGCTTAGCAAGTGGCTTGCAGTTACAACTCTTCATCTCTGTCACTGAAGACTTTTGAAGAATTCAMATGGTAGTTTTAACATCTCCTAAACGGTTTTGCATTTTCCATAATCCACAGAGAAGTAGTATATATTGGAGGAGGAGATGAGCAAAGTGGCTGAAGGTACCAGTGGTTTGTGAAATGGATGCTAACAGCGGGAAAGCAATGGGCATGTCCAGGCAGGTGCTACGAGCAGAATTGTGTGACTCAGTTGTTTAGTAGTGAAGTTGTGTGGAGATACAGTTGTTTTTTTACCAAATTAGTGGTGATYCAAAGTTCCTGATGCTGGGCCCCAACAGACCACTGGCTACATCAGAGACCTGAGATCCAGAGTCTTGAATTTTTTTGCTCTTGGGGGCAGCTGTAGTGAGAAAGCATAGTCTGGGTGGTCAGAGGCCTGACACCACAGATATGATCCTTGTTGAACAAGTGGGAATTGTGCTGAGAAAGCAGAATGTGGAGGAACAGCATCACTTTTTTGGGAGGCGGAGGGGAGGTGGTAAAAAGCAGGCRGAGGATTTTGTTTCTATCTAAGCTAGTTCTTAAACTCTCTCTGATGAACTGGACTTTGCATATGTGTTTCTCTTAACATAGTCTGCCTTTATTGTCAGGAAAATATTTTTCACAAAACACTGTCTGAAGTAGAGGTTCATTGTATTTCTGAAATGAGTAGTAGTGACGGGAAGCACTGCAGAGGAAGCAGCCAAGGCTTGTGTCTCTGATGTGAGCGAGCACTTTGCTTCCCTGCAGCGGAATTGTGTTCCTCCTTGTATGCATGTCTGTTGGCGTAGTTTTCCATGATGCAGAGCATTGTGGCCAAGGCATTTGGTGCAGTGTGGACGTTTGCTGCATTAAAGTTTGCCAAATATTAAGAATCTAATTACAAAGCCAGATCTGCAAGGGGAAAAGTATAAGCTGGAGTTTTACTGAACTGAATTGAATGTCACTGACTGGAAATGCCGTTGTGTGTATTTACTTCTGCATAACAACATGCTGTGCTCTGAACAGCAGTCATGTAATGGTTTGTGAAGAGCRTAATATCTTTGCACCTTCTGTTTGGGACCCTGCTGATTCTGTAAACAGCAGAGGGTGGGTTATTGCAGAGAGGAAAACCAGATCTTTCTTATTTCTGTCTGGAATGCCGTTGGTTCGTGCCAGTGTCTGTGTGTGCATAGCAATGCCCATCGTATGTTACTGGTACAGATCGGTAGTATAGCTTGGGTTGCTTAGGCTGTGCAGGGAGTGTTGTCCTGATCAGTACTCCCCAGTCTGACTTCATCAGCTTTTGAGACCCTCCCTGTGGTTTTTCTTTGAGCTTTGTATTGAGCTTTCACAATTGTCCTTAATTTGATTTTTTCATCTTCAGCCAGAGGGAGTAGGTGATGTTGAAACAGCATCTTGTGTAGCTGTTCTTTCAGCCATGCAGTGTTGTTGGTATTGATGGCCATCTGCAGATTGGATTGTCTGATTTGCCATTTTAAGCATCTTAATTGACCTTAAATGCTTCCAATTTACAAATGGAAGTGGGTGGAAAGCTTGAGGTGTGTGTTCTCTCTCTCTTTTTTCCTTTCTCATCCATCCTTTCCTAAACACTGCTGTAGCGATAATGGATTGCACACAAATATTTGATCTTYCCTCCTTGTTTGTATATACCTTCATGTGTGTGGCACGTCATCCAGCCCACTCTGCCCTTGTTAGAGAGACTCTGCCTAACAACTAAAGCTTGAAACAGTTGGGTTAATTTAGTAGTCCTGTATTTGGGGTATAAAATCAAAAGGAGAAATGACATGAGATTTTTGTACACTGGCAATTGTAAACCTCTTGGGCACGAGAGGGGCTGTGGCTTGACCTTCTGGCTTCCTGGAATTAAGGTAGGAAAGTTGGAATTGCTGTTTCCCTATGTTCCTGGTTTCTACACACTCAAGCTCCCTACCCTTTTTCTAAATACTGCAACACTAATCCACGTTCTCAGCAGGAGCTGCCATTYGTCATTTGGCAGTCCTCACGTCTTCAGTTATTTTGCTTCCTGGGTGAGGCTATTAGGCAGCTTAGASCTCAGCATCAGACCCACTGAAACAAAGCTCCGCTCTCAGAAGGGATCAGGTGAGGGAGGTTGAAATACTTGTATTCTTGCTCTGGCACAGCGTTGGCTTTTCAAGCTAAAGAAGGCTTCAGGTTCTCATTGTGCTGGTTCAGCAATTGCAAAGTTGCCTCTGCTCTTCAGAGTAACTAAAATGAAAATGCTAATCCTCTCCCTTTTATTGTAAACTGCTTCATGCRCTGGTTTTCTTTCTCCTCTGTAGGCCAGCAGTCCACAGGATCTTCGTCTCTTCTATGAGAAAAACAAGATGCTGATGCCGAAGTAAGCATTCTTCCAGTGTCACTGTTTGTTTCCACTTGCTTACACTGTATTTACACCTGTCCCCTCATGCTCCCRGCTTGTTGCTCAGGGATATAACTAAAATATTTGTCCACCTGCCTTTCGCTATTCCTTAACTGG
Organism: Rhea americana; assembly: GCF_003343005.1. NCBI lineage: Eukaryota > Metazoa > Chordata > Aves > Rheiformes > Rheidae > Rhea > Rhea americana. Next base: position 632,486 of record NW_028186845.1, on the reverse strand, counting down.
TAGCAAYGTGGCCCAGAGCAAGTCAGACAGCAGCCGAATGCCAGAGTTGGTACTTTCCCCTTCCCCAGATATTCYTTCCCTTCTATGCTACAAAGATTCAGGGTTTATTTAGAAGCAGCCATTAGTGACTTCAAGAGCCAGCTGGTGGTTGGTTTCCAAGTAGGGTTTTCCCTGAGGCTGGAAATGATTCTTAGGAAGAAAACATGGCAATTCTTCAATCATACAGGGAGCCAAATAGTGGTCTCTCCTCTAACCTGCGATACCTGACTGGAGATTGCATTCCCATTTTTTTCCATGTGTCAGGACAGCAACTGCTCATGTCCATCATTCTTGTAGGAGGAAATACATAACCTCTATAAAAATGGACACAACTGCAGTTTGCAAGGGATATGTAGGGAAGGTATCTGCTCTCATCCTACAGGGTGCATGTTACCTAGCAAAATAGCCAGCTGCCACTGAGTGCTGTGATTTGTCACTATATTTTGGTTTTGTTGCTGTGGTCTTTTCTTTTGATCTCTGAGCTCTTAAAGCAGAACCTTGTGTCTGCTATTAAAATCTTAACCTAGTGTGAAGACAGGATTGAAGTTGCAAGTTACTTGCCCAAATACTGAAAGAAATTTTTAAACAGAAAAGTTGCTTCTGTTTGACAGAGCTGCAAATGCAGCCATTTGTGCAGGAAGTTCATTGAGYTGCTGTATATGCTTTTTCCTTATCAGTTTAGACGGCTCCAAGAGATAGTGGAAAGAGCTGTCAAGAAACCAGAGCTCTGATTAATGACCTGTGCTATGCATTTAGATTCCCTTTAGGTACTTCCTTTTTGATTTGGGGAAAGGGGGGAACTTTTGATGAGGATTAAATATTGGGCCTGTGCATACAYTTCTAGATGGAACCAGAGCATGTGATGGAGTAAAACAGCCAAACAAGGCAATTCATAGGCAAACAACCACCAGGTAGCTGGAGTCAAATAATCTGTGTGGACAGAAAGTACAGCCCCCATTTCCTGCAAAGGGCCTAAAAAGAAATGGGTGCCCACCTTTGAGGTAGTTGCTCTTAGAGAGAAATAAATCCCTGTGATTAAAAAGCTTCCTACTGCTGATACGACCTGTTTGCCCTGCTGCCACTTTAGCCTGTGGAGSATGTGGTAGGAGGCAGCCAAGAGGAGAAACAAACTCAGCAGTAAGAGGACAGCATGTTTGTTCTTGTAGGGATTAATTCTTTCCCTTTGTACTGAACACACTGTGTACGCATTGTATTTACCACCTCTGCTTTTAACTACCATATTGCACCAAAATTTAGATCCAAGGCCATTGTTTGTTTTACCCCAGAACTCAAATCCACGKCTGCCTTTGTGTTAGTGTTGACCCTCTGCTTTCCAAAGTTCGTTAGTCTCCAATGTGAGCTGCAATCTGTGCTATTTCCTGAGTAAACATGAATAAACTGCCTCCTCTAGCCTTGCCAGCGCAGGATGAAACATGAAACTGTTCGAGTGACCTTGTTCTCAGACTGCTGCAGTGCCAGTGTTTGGTTTCACTCTCCTTGGGGCTAGTCAGGCTGGCACCCACCTCCCCAGCATCCCCATGGGAGATGGTGTGCTCCAGCTTGCAAGTGGGGTGGGGAAGAAAAGCTCCTGCGAGCCCCACGAGCAGTCTCCACCTCAAGTTGATGTGACTGCAGACTGGTGAAATGCCATTCCGAGGTGGGGAGCTCATGGCAGTTAGGGGTAAGCCCAAAGGCCTCAATTTGAATAGTACTGATCTAATTAACATTGATTGTACTCATTTGCGTGGCAAAGTATATTCTAGATCATGGGAGGAAGGAGGCAGTTTTCTTACTCATGTTTAACAGGATGGCCTYGGAAAATAATCCTGTAGAGTAAGAGGAGGCAGACAGGCTGTTAGCCTGCGCTATTTTCAGTCTGCTTTGTGATTTCTCAGGTCTACCACTTGACCTGCCTGTTTCTTGGCTTTAAATTCATATAAAAACTAAAGTCATTGCTGGGAAATGGACTGATCTTGGATGAGTGTTTTGTCATGAATAAATAAATAATGACGATAGTACTGGAGGACTGCAGGTCTCCAGCACTAATGTATTTTTCAGGAGAGTCTGCTAGCTCTGGTATCTTGAGTTACTCTATTACACAGTGTACTTCTGAGGCATGCCTTTTTTGACAAGTTTTCTTGTTTTGTTTTGTTTTCCTTGGCTCAAATTAAGTCTCAGTTTAACTGCATCCCTTCCCGAGTTCCTGCCTTCTTCCTCCATCAGCCTGTGAAGAYGTGTAATTCTGTCAGGGTGGAAAAATAGCTATAGTTGTTTTTTTTGTCAAGGATGGAAAACCAGCTCCTCCAGGACAAACAGGCATGATGAATGCTTGCTGTGACTCTGAGTTCTAGGAATYACTGGGCTCAAATTCCTGCACAAGTGAGGCCTAGGACTTCATAGAAAAATAACCGGATAGTGCTCAAACCTATAAATACACACCTTGTCTAGCATCTCTGGTTTCACTCCTGACTGAACAAGATTCTATTAATGCTATCTAGCACATTTTTTCCCTCCTCTTGCCCCAGCTGTTTTTTTTTTTTTTTTTTTTTACCCCATCCATGTCAGGGGTGGAGGTGGTAGAGGAGGTGCAAACGCAGTTGTCTCTCCCCGTGTGGGTCAGACGCTATCTTGGGCTGGTGAGTGATGTCAGCCCAGTGAAGTGGAGCCCTGCCTGCGCGAGCCACGTGCTGTCCTACTGAGTAGACTCAGGCTTTGCGCAGTTAAAATTGCTTTGCTGAGTGCATATGCCATTACCTTAGCTGACCCTTGCATGAGAGGAGGAAAAAGCCTGGCAGACTGTGGGGACCATGCTGGGCATGGCCATGATAAACAGAGTTAATACCAAAAGGAGCTGGAGCCACCTACGCTTAATTTGGAGAGCTCTGCTCTGGCTGTAGTCAGGGYCCTGCTGTTGGGGCTCCTAACAGCACTCTAGTTACTGAGGAAAGTCAGCATAGCTGAATCCACTTATGCAAGAGCTGAACTCTGCTTTCCCTTCCTTAATCCATTCATTTATTCCCTGCTTTGTGCAATATACCCAGGTTATGAGGAACTGCCCTGATCTCTCCCTTTCCCCCATCTGCTTGTGGAATGAGGTGCAGTGTTTCACTAGCGCTTCTGTGCTGTGATGGTCGCTAAAGAGTGTTATTTCCTTCTCTGCTGCACTGCAGAGTGGGGAAATAGCAGCACTAATTTTAGTTTGCTTGGGTGGCAGATGCTCTGATCTTAGTGGCCTTTGATTAATAAATACTGTATAACAAGGGGGCAAATAAGCAAAGGTCACTTGCTAGTCTTATATAAGCTGCATTTGAAAAGAAATGCCTTAATAAAATAGTAGTAATTGGTGATAAATTTTACTACCAATGCCTTAATTGGAAACTTCATYTAAGTAACTGCTTCATTTTAGTGATCTCCTTGTTCTCATTAGAACGAGTGGAACATATTTTCTTAGAATCATAGAGTCAGTAAGGCTGGAAGGGACCTCTGGAGATCATCTAGTCCAACCCCCCTGCTCAAGCAGGGTCACCTAGAGTATGGTAGACAGGATTGGATCCAGGCGGGCCTTGAAGATCTCCAGAGAAGGAGACTCCATAACCTTTCTGGGCAACCTGTTCCAGTGCTCTGTCACTCTCGCAACGAAGAAATTCCTCCTCATATTCAGGCTGAACTTCTGTGGTTCAGTTTTTGCCCATTGCCTCTTGTCCTGTCACATGGGACAGCTGAAAAGAGTTTGTCCCTGTCCCCTTGACACCCTCCCTTCAGGTACTTACAGRCATTGATAAGATATTTTATTTATCTTGTGCAACTTATTTTATACTGAATGGGTTTAGCTGAGAATTAGACAGATGACATTGGCCTCTGGAAGGGAAGGATCTGCAGGTGCTCATGGGAGARGCCACTTTAAGGCTATGGCTAATCTAGCTTTATGATAACAATGGGAAGTAAAAGGCAAATAGAGATGCAAATAGAGGTATTCCTGTTCAGCCTCTCTCCACTGAGCGCTTCTCCTGTTCCTACCCCAGCAGGCAGAAAACAAGTTTGCATTTGCAGTTTGCCTTCCTGCATATGTAGAAGCAGCTGAAGTAGGCTGAGACTCTTTCTTATTTTGCTTTTGTTTTTAATCCTAGCATCCCCAGAGAGACATCAAGCCACCTAAGGCAGCTGCTGCTGGGCCTTTTGCAGCGCAATCATAAGGATCGCATGGACTTTGGTAAGAGACTCTTCTGGTTCTACTTTTGCTGCTTCTCTTTGCCATCCCTTTTTGTGCCACTGCACTGCACAAACCTTCATAGTTGTGGCTGGTGCTACTAAAAGCTTCTAGGTTGGCGTATGTGCTTCACCTGCCCAGGAAGTTTCTTTATCTTGGGGTTTTATTATCTGCTCGGAAGATCTGTGCTGGTTCCAATAAAATGTTGTAAGCCCGGAGATTTGGTGTGCCTTTGGCAAGTGCTTTCCTACCTGCATTCCCTCTCTTGGCCTCTGATTTTGTAATCTTTCTCAACTTCTATTGTTAAGTGTGCTATCAGGTGAAGTGTGYATCTGTTGCACTCCTGTTCTTACTCTGTCATAGTATCTTTTCAAAGCTGCAAGCTGCATCCATTTAATAGATGATTAATTTTATATCCTCCCTCTCCTTGGATCTGCAGTGATAATCCAAGCCGGGAAACCTCAGCTACATGTAGCCCCTTCCCTCCTCCAGATTCCTATGGAATGATGCCTTGGTGCTCATCAGGACTCACAYCTGGCAGTCTCCTGGCTCTCCCAGCAGATCTGTGTCTCAGTGTACTGACCTGGCTGGCATGGAGATTTCCTTAAGGCCCTTTTTTGATGACTAATTCTTTACTGAGAACAATCATTAGGAGCCAGGCAGTTGTGTTTCTGGCAGCCTCTTCCAGATTGCTTAGCTAAGCCAAAAGGTCTGAAGAGCTAGTGGAGCCATGTTTTAGGGGCAAGCAGGCAGAGTTGGAAATACTACTGGAGCCCCTTAAAGGACCAGGACATCTAAAGGCAACTCTGTCTTCCCTCTCCCTAGGCAAGGATAGARGCTATAGATTTTTCTTGGATAAAAATTGGAATATGAGTAGTGTGCCTAACTAAGGAGGTTTGTTCTAGTCGTRTGTCAGCCTCCAGGAGCAGAGGAAGAGAACAGCAGTGAACACCTCTGCTTTCCCTTATTCCACGCCTATGGCAGAAGAGCTAAGTTTGCTCCTCCCAGCTTCTCAGAGTTTGAGTGAGGTTTGGCACTGGACAGGCCTGTTTAGGTGGTTTTCCTGAAACGAGGCTGCTGTGGCTGAAGCCCACAGATCTGTGTTAAATATCACAGCAAGGCATAGGATTTGCTACTTTTTTGCCCAACACTTTCCCTTCTTCTAAGAGTAAGGTGAGAGGCAGTGTTCTTGCATGTACTTTCAGAATATTGGTTTTTAGTCAGATCTGTGGTAAAGGTGCTTGATATTTCTGTCTTGGAGGTGGTGGTGAGGAGGTTTTTGCTTACCTGTTCAGGTGGATTGTTGCTTGCTGGGCAACACATGCTAGTTGAAGAGATTGTTTTGCAGCCKCTGTTACTTTTTGGATTGGAGATACCAGGGAAACCTTTCTGTGTAAACTATCATCTGGGTAAAGCAAGTGTGTGGATTAACTGAGACTGATCATAATTATGCAGTGTTGAATGTAAAGGACTAGTGTTTACTCGGTGCAGAAATGAGAAAAGCCTTTTCAAAAGAGAGTTGTTGAAGCCACTGGCAGGTTGGCTGGAATACAAGTGCTCCTCCCTATTTCCTGCAATTCCTCTATCTGGGCTGTGGATCTGTCTTCTATCACACATTACAAAATGCTCTACATTATAAAAGAAAACATATTTAGGTTCCTGTTTTCCTGCTGTCAAAAATTGAGTCAAGTAAACCTTTTTGGCCCTAAAGCTGTTTCTGTGCTTCTTAGGAGTTTACTTTATGATGCTTGGGAACTTGAGATAATACGCTTGGATTTCACTGAGGACAACAGATACAGCATATCTTACTGGATTGAGATTGAACCCCTGAGATCTGCTTTCTATAAAGCATAAGGAACATCTGAAATATAGGCTTCTATATAGAATATATATAGACAACCTTTCCCTGAGAAACAGCTGCATCTCACAAAGATGTGCCAATCTGTATAGAAAAAGATCCTTTGTGTGGGTAAGGGCAGGTAACAATCTGATATCCCGTGTCATGTTAAAATATCTCCTGTGAGTTGAGAGGCAAGCAAGCACTAGACCCGTGACTGACTTAGACCAATACRCTTCCTCAGCATCCAGTTACATCCTTTTTCTCATCGGCTGCTCCCTCCTTTCCTCCGACTCTCCACTTCTGCTGAAGCATCTGAGCTTCATCCCTGCTTGTGACACAACCATGTAACTGTTTTCTCTGCTGTCTCCTGGTGCCAGGTCTTGAATTCCTCTGTGTTCCTGAGGGCTTAGAGACTCTGATGTGCACATGCTGAATGGACTCTTCTTCCTTTCCCTAGGTAGTGTCAGCTTGGGAGTTTTCCAGATTATGCCTCTTGCAAAAATAGTACAATACTTAAATGAGAGCACTTCTGTGTCCAGCTATGTCACGTTTTCAGCTGCTGTCTCTGGCTGGCTGCACCTAAACTGTTAATACAGAGCAGCCTCAGGATTTTAGCCCAACCCTTAGATGGCTCCCAGCAGACAGGTGCTTTGTCTCTCTACCAGGAAACTAGCCACAGGTTACTCTGTTCACCTCTGCTGTTCATGAAAGATCTAATTTTGGCTGATGATCAGTGTCTTTAAGGTCCTTTACCTTTCCATACCCTGTTCAGTTAAGATTCTTATGTTTCTGGGTCAGGGATGATTACAGAGCAGCCATTTCGGAGGAGCTAAGGATACCAGAGGAACTAGAGGTCCCAGAGGCCCTGCAGAGATGGGCACAGTGCCTTCCACAGAGCTCCCCCCCGGGTTTTAGGGGATTCATATGCCAGCATTGCACGAAACTGAAACTTCATTTGCTTGTTGCTTGTCTCAGCTGCTGTTCTACTAAGAAATAGAGGTCTTTGCAATTTCAAGATTATCTAGGGGACAGCCAAGAGGGTTTCAAGTGGCAAGTTTTTTGCTGATGTTTTTAAGTAAGGTTGTTTAATTTTGCTTCACAATAATCAGTCTGGAGGAGGAAAGGAGAACAGTGAAAGAAATGGTCATTTCCACCCACTCCGTGGCTACTGTGTAACCAGATAAATCAGCTCAGCTGAGGGGATGATACCCTCTAGAGGACTGGGCTGATGGAGAAGCTGGAAACACAACAGTCAAGGAGCTTCCATCAGAGTAGGGATGTTTCCATCCATAACAGATCTAGTCTGGCAGGTAAGCTGAAATCTCCCAAAGATTTCTGTCATTTCTGTTATGCTGAGCACAAAACCAATATACTGTTGACTGTGAGGCCTTGCAAGGAGGAGTGGGGAAGAGAGGGCTTGTTTGGTGGGTTTTTTTTTTTCCAGGAAAACTCATGGGCTAATGAGAAGCTGTTTACAGAATGTTGAAGTTTGTAAGCTTGGTGTTGCAACAGGAAATCTATGCTGGGAAAACAAGTTGAACTGCCTCTAGCTAGCTAAATAATCAGTGATGATCCATGACTAATGCTCTTGAAAGACTGAGTTGCTGACTGAGATAGGAGAGGAGTCAGTGCTAAACTGCACTGGATCAAAGACAGAAGTGCTGGGCAGGAAGGCTACTGTGCAAGGGCAGAAAAACATGTAAAGGGTCTTTGGCAAGCCAGGACAGAAGTTTTTCTCRATATGAGTCTGTAGAACACTTTCCCATGGTGAGCAAAGACATGGCAATTGTGCCTAGTGCAAAAGAAAGGGAGTAAGGGAGTTCTGGGCTCCACCACTCTGTGGTGGCCTGTTAGAAAATCCATTTCTGCCTCAAGTGCAGGATGGGCTCAGCTGTGTATGATGGAAGATTACTTGGTGGAAGTCCTTTAGCCCTTCGTGCCTCTTCTGTCAAATTAGTGGCAGTCTGATATATAGTGCTCCTGGATCCCTGCAGTTAGGGTTGCTTGCCTTCCTGACCAGCCAGGGATTTTAGTGCTGCTTTGTTGCTTAGGATTCCCCTTTTCTTGATGAGAACTTTCAATCTCTGCCCCTTTGCACAGGTGCAGAGATGTGCTCATACCAGCTGTCAACATATTCCCAGTCATCTTTGGCCCTCAATAACGAATTCCCATTCCTACAAGTGTAATGTAGCTGTTGGAAGACAGGGGAGCAGTCTTAATTAACTTAGTGTATGCTCACTGGCAGCCCAGACTGGTAGCTTACAGCAAAATCTTACCAAGTTCTTTAAGGCCCTGTGGGAAGGAAAAGCCATTAGTACTTGTGGTAAGTCCCAGAGTTCAAATCTTTGTGTCCTTTAGCTATGTTTTTGGCAAGAGTGTTGGGGGTTTTTTGTTTTTTTTTCTCCTTTCTTCATTTGTGTAATTGCTCCATCTGATTTACTGTCCCCTGACCCTTCTGCCCAGAGCTGATTTTGCAGATGGCTGGGAGCACAGGTGATGCTGTTCCTTCATACTTGTACAGTAATTTGTTGATCCAAATAACTTCTCTGCAGTTTTTCTTGAGCAGGTCCTGTGTCCAGTCCCAAGGGTGTATTCTTAGACCAGTACTACATGCCATAGCAGTCAGTCACTTAAGCATGGAAGTTGACTAGATTGTATGGAAAAAATTTCACTGTAAAAATATTGTGACCTATTATGGTTTTTCAATTGCTTCATAAACTTTTTACAGTTGCTTCTTTTCACTGGGTCATTGTTCTTAACTTTTTTTTTTTCTCCAGATGAATTTTTCCATCACCCATTCTTGGATGCAAGTGCCTCTATGAAAAAATGTAAGTCTTGCATTTTAACTACTTTTCTTTTTGAATTGTGATATGTCTGTCTTTGCTTGTAGTTCAAAAAAGAAAAAAAACTCTCTGTTTTTTGGATTGAGTATGGATTAAAGTTTCATCGGTGGTGTGTCTAGATTTTGCTATTAGATTTATTTAATTTTGCTGAATTATCTTCAAAGGAAGGATTTGGGGGCTATTTAGAAAGCTAAAGTTAGAAGTAAAACTAGTTTTGAAATATATTCAACTGCTTTTTGTGAAGCCGTTGGCCAGTGGGGATGCTTGTAGGGTAACAGGATTATGCTACATGATCTTGTCTTTCATTTACATCTGTAAGATATGGGTAGTGAATGGTGTGCAGGAAAATTAATATTGTTGGTGTGACTTTAGGCCAGGTGGTACCCTAGGTTGGCTGTGCCAAATGGCAGGTTCCAGTTACCAAATTTTGTTTCAAGATTTGCCTTCAAATTCTTGCTGAATCTTCTAAGTCTTGTTATAGAGGGGTTTGTTTGGAGTATTCTGTGAGAACTGGCTGAGACAAAGACACATTTCTGTTGAAAATCCTTTCCCCTTCTGGGCTGAAATTTTTGAAGTTTTCAAACTGTGTGTATTAGGATTCAGAAATTTGTTTTCAGTAGAAAACAATCCAGAGTTGCTGCTAGTGTATGGGATAATATTCTTCTGGCCAAGAGATTTGGTTAAGTAGAATTGCATGTAGTCACCTTCCTCCTCCTGGAAGGATCATCTTGGGCCTTTTGATCACCTGAATAAGTGATATAGATCCAAGGTTTTCAGCATTGGCTGATTTGAGGAGCCCAGCTTCCAGGGACTGGATGTTTCAGAGGAAGCATGCTCGATGCTTTCTGAACACAGAGCCTCTCTTGGATGCCTATTGCAAGGGATGCCCCCTTGTCCAACACCCTCATCATGCTGACAGCCTCTTGCCTGCACCTTGGTGGTCCTACAGTATGAGTCTTCTTGGTTGTTCCTGATACGGATTTTTAACTGTGTACTTAGGTGACCGTCCTGCGGGCAGGAAAAGACGCTTCTGGTTTAGGTGTGTTTGCAAGCCGGCCAAGCCCCTATCTCCAGCTGTGCCAGCAAGATATCGGGCTAATCCTGTAAAACAGGGCTGCTCTGCAGGCAGGAAAGGCAGTTGCCTGTGCAGGACTGCTCCTAAGCCAGCCCAGCTCTCRTCACCAACTATGCCACTGCTGTGTGGGAAAAACCCTTCAAAGCCTGATCATCCTGTGGGTAAAGGAGGACTCYCTCAGCCCTGTCTTGCCTGCCCACCAATTCATCTCCTACCACCAGCTGCTCCATTGCTTCACTGGCCTAGGGATCAGAAAAACCCATGCAAGCAGGAAAGGATTCTCCTGGCTTGGCCTCAGTTTCCAGCATCTCCCGCACCTTCACTGTGCAGAAACCAGACGCATCGTCATGATCAGAAGGCTGTCCTACTAGCTCAGCCTTTGCCCTCAGCTGCACCAAAATTAATAGCAGAGGGTGCAGGCCCAGTAAAGAGGGTACCTTTATGGGTAGATAAGGACTATCCAAACTCCAGGCCTCTTTCCTGCCCTGTTGGTCCCCACCTCCGGGCCCGTGTCCACAATCTGGAGCCCTCTCCAGGCAGGAGACACCGTTGCTGAACTCAAAAACACAAGAGGAGAAGTAGCTCTTCATTACTGTAGGTCTTCAAGCTGATGTGCACTGGTCGGAAAGTGCAGTGAAGAACCTTGATGAGAAAGGCTGGATGTGGAAATTACGGTCCTTTTGCTTACTACAAAGGTTAGAGAGGAGCCAGCACATCAGGAAACATCTGCATTAGTGATCTCAGTTAGAAGTCATCCAAGATGTACAGGACACTGTTTAACATGGTAGCATGCTTAATATTTACACAGTTTTAGATGAAGTAAACGACTTCACAAGATTACAGTTGATCAGGGACTAGCTTGGCTTTGCAGGCAGAACTGAGACCAGTCTGAAAGTTTATCATGTTGCTTCATCTAAGTGTGTGTCTCTGTACCATGAATGTAGGAAGGATTGAGGAGGAGGTGGGCATTTGCCCCTGAATCTTGCTCAAATTGGATTTGTTTGTTGGCATCCTCTGGCCTGTAATAGAGAGCTGGGGAGAGGAACAGCGTACTGTTGTATTTTTGTTCTCCCTGGAACCTGATAACTGGACTACCCCGACTTCAGTGGAAGCTAGACTTAGATCAGCAACATTTGAGTGTGCAAGTTTCTCTTAAGGGAGTTTATTAGGTAACGCGTACCAGCTTCTGTGTTTCAGCATAGTAGCTGTTAAGTGACCAGTGCACCAAGACCTCAGCTAAACTCAGGGAGCACTGCGCAGCTCTTGCCTAGAGGAGCTTCCAGTTCAGAGGTGCCTCCACTACACATGCGCTTAGGTCCCAAGACAGTTTTAGCGAGCCACCTCCTTTCCACATCGGTTTGCAGTCTGAACAGAGCACAACGGCCTGTGCCCCTGCAGGCAGGTTCGCCCTCGGATAGTGGAGACAGAATGGGAGTCGTTGCCACTGCAGAGCCAGTTGCTGAGCTGAGAACGTAATCTAGCTGCTGAGCTCCATCAAGGCTGATGATCTAGATCTGATCAAAACACAGGGCTTAAAAATAAAGAGCCATAAGCTGTTTGTTCTGTTYGATACATCTTGGTATACCATCTCACACAATTATACAGGAAAGTTGTTTTTTTTTTTAATACAAAATTTTGGAATTCAGGAAAATCTTGGAATTCTCAAATGTCTTTCTAAGTRGATAATTTTGAGGCTGCCTGGAGGTTTTTCCCCTAGCTTAAGTAAAAACTGGCATAATTTTCAAGGCACTTTAGCAAAATYGATATTTTCATCAAAAATCTTCAAATGCAACACTTCCAGCATGCACATCTCATCTTCTGCAGTCTGGAGGGTTGGTTGTTCTCCTGTTCTCCCTACTCTCCTCTCATGTCTTCAGTGAGTAAGAACTTAACTCTTCTGACATGCAGGGTGCAYTGCAAAGCAGTGTCTGTTTGCCACAGGCTTTAGCCCAAAGAGTGGTTCAAAGCCTTGAGGTTTTGTTGACCAACTTCTGTTAACTTTAGTAACTAAAACACTGAACTACTACTATTTTTGTTTGTTTATTTATATTTTATATTGTAGATTTTGTACCAATGATTAAGCATGTACTGGATATGTAAAAATTTATTAATAAAGTCTTTAAAATATGTTATGTAGTCAGAATGTTGTCTGTCTGTAGCTAGGTCTCTGATCAGCATATGGTATAGGGCAGTGCGTTACAGCAGTACTGCATAAGAAGGCATAATTAGATGCTTGCACAAGTCTTCCCCTCAGTAAACACAATGTAATTGGTACCCATGCAGAATATTTTGGAGGTTTTTCTGCCTGTCTCTAATGAATGCTAAGCTGGTACCTCCTTTACTTTGACTTAAGAGAATATGTACTGTGAACACTTGTTCATAAGTGTAATATATAATGCTAGTGAGATGGTTCAGTGTCTAGAACATCTGGCTGCTTTTTTATCATCACTATAACCATATTGTGCATAAAATGCTCAGGTAAAAACAGGCACAAAATCACCATAACTTCTGCATATAAAAGATTTTAATGGTGCAATTCTTTTACTCAAAGCACAAGGAGGTTTTTGGCTTTTTTTCAAACTGGTACCTTTTGTTTTTGCACTCAAACTATTGCCTTGTCAGACTGCAGTTAGGAGTGACTTTTGATGACTGGTTTTGATTGAATCCAGATGATCACAAAAATGCATCCCTCCGATGTTTGGGTTGGGTTTGGATTCCAAACAAAGCCTTTATATGAAGTTTGAGGCTCAGATATTTTCAAGATAACAGAGCTCCTTGGGGAAAGACTTGTTTAGAAGTTCGTTTTGCAGGTGTGTAAGAGCAGTTGTACTCTGTCACATACATAGACTCTCATCCTGTATTGGGATCTGTGCAGCTGGGGCACRGACTTGTCTTTATGATTCTTAGCTCTCATTTTGAAAACAGTTGGCATTGGTTATGCAACAAACAGGATGACTGTTTTGTTGCTGGAACAAGTTGGGAGAGGGCAATTATGAGAACAGATTTATTTACATTACAATTACAATCCAGCAATTTTTGGATTTGGGTGGGGGCCTACAATTCATCTCAACATTCCCTGCATTCAGACTTGAGCTGAAAACATGATGAGCCAAGTGTTTGCACCCTTTTTAATTTTAAACTGGGAGTGCCTGGGTGTGTGGAGAAGATGGAAGCAAGTATCTTGCTTTCAAGCTGTTCTGAATGGCTGACACAAAAAAAATATRCACAGGCAGGCATATGGTGGTCAGAGATGGCTTGTCAGAGCCAGACCTCATGGTTCTACATGTATGAACTCAAAGGCTCTGTTTCTAATGACAGGATCTTTTGAATTGGACCTCCCCCTATTACAATTGATTTTGAGAAGTTATTGTTCTTTAATAATATGGTTAAACAGATTGCCTCTAAAGTTGTGCTTAATGCACATATAATTTTGAGTTCCACTTTGTGGTGGAAGTCTGCCTGTTTGTCTTTTCTCTAGATTAATGGAAAGTTGTCCAAAGCAAACAGACAAAAATAGACTCTCAAATTTAACCAGGTTTAAATCAATAATAAACACAAAAATAGGATGGAAGGGACCTTGTGAGAGACCTCATATGACTGTAATGAAAATACTAATTCCAGGAAAAAAAATAAACAATGGAGCAAATATCAAGACTGATATGTGAATACAGTTTAGAAATCACTTACCTCCTTTTAAAAAGTCCTTTGCATAGTAGGAAAGGCTGTCTATAGAGTGGAATTCTTCCGTAGCTATTTACAGAATAAAAATAGGGAGACTTTCTCCCACTAGACTTCTGGTTTTAAATATACAGGTAATGTATTAGGACTGCTCTGCAGTCTGCAGGCTCTGTGGGRGTATTTCTGAGATCAAATATAAGTAGATAAAGGCAGGACAGCTCTCCATTCTACAGGCAAGTTCTTGAATGCCTGAGTTTGTTCCCTGATTGTGGGAGTTATAAACCAGCTGCGCTCAAGAAGTGACATACAGCTGAACCCCAGGCTGCTGGTGAAGCAGCTTGCCAAGCCTCTGCCCTGCAGTGGTCCCGTCTGCAGGTACCACAGCCCCTGTTGCTTTACGAGAGCCAGGATGGTGAGCTTTAACAGCATTGTCCCATCAATGGCACAAAATCAAGCCTAGGATAGATGTGGAGGCTGAAAGGCATCCTCTTGTAAAGCTTTGGAAAGAAATCTATGTGTGGACCTAGCCCGACAAACTACTCTGAGTGGACACTGTTGATGCGTCGTAACGTGATACAGGAAGGCAGATATGGGAAGGCATCCCTTWCCTCTTCTCTGCTCGTTAGTGCTTTTACCTCCTACCCTTCATCTGACCTGACTTCTCATGTTCTTCTGGGCACCTCTATCAGTGTCTGCTCCCTTCACCTGCCTGGCTCCCCTGAACACGCTTAGCCTCTGATGAAACTCCTTATTGCTGACATAAGCTGAGAGGCAGATAGGCCAAGATGCATGGCAGAGCAATTAAGAGTGGGTCTCTACCCAGAACTGTAATTTCTCCCCCATATATATGTTGAAGAGCCGTTCTTGCTGGGCAGGGTTTCTTTTCCTCCTGTTCTTGCTGTTGTACATGTGCGAGTGCGTGTGTGTATGTCACTGTACGCGGGTCCCAAGCAGCAATTGTGCTAGGACTTACTATCGCAGAAGCCCCAGGACTCTGCTGGATCACTTATTTGCAGTAGAACTTATCTCCTGAAAAAAAATAGTCAGCTCACTTTTTCTAACATTGCAAAGGATGGAGGAGGTCACTGTGACTGTGGCTAAACTGTCCCAGCTGTTGATTACCTATGTAAAAAACGCATGTTTTAAGTCTGTGTTTCTTTGGCTTTGTTTTGCTGTTGTTGGATCTTGTTGCATCTCTATTGGACTGAGGAATTCAGTATCTAACTAATTGTTGTGTTTGTGCAGGAGACACCAATCTAGTCATCATTTAACCCTGTTTAGGCTAAATGAAAATATTTTGTAACATTCTTCATTAAAATGCATGTTTTTTCCATTCTTTTGTCATTAAAATATTTTCAACAGTTAACTGCAAAGAGGTGTACTTTTATTTTTCCACCTGGTCCTGTAGAGTTAGTTCCTTTGTAGTAGCTAATGTGATTAGTGACAGAGGTAGCTTTACTTCAAGCAGAAGCATCCTTCTTTCTATGTATTATTATCCCTCCTTATATTAAACATGGAGTCATTTAGCACAGATTCTGTAAAATTAGAAATCCGGTACAAGTTTCTAATTTTATGCCAGGACAATGGAAGAGAAGCAAAGCAAAATATCTCTCACCTCACTTAAGCATTGCTTTTGGTCTCTTGTGTTACATTATTAAAATACTAAATGGTGAGAGAGTAAAATTTGACTTTGGGCTGCCTAGTGAAGGACTCTCTGCAACTTCTGAACTGTTCAGTATCATGCTGGGAGACCTGGGAATTTGAACCACTAAATATTGCAAAGTAGTCTTTTAAAGAGCCGGTGTTAGCTTTGACTTATCTCCTCAGCTGAGCTGAACTCTTCTAAATTATTTACTGAACCTCACTTGCACAAGTCATTGGAGTTAAATATTGTTTTCTCTTGTGGTGCCTTAATCATCTTTTCCACCTGAAAGTTAGTGCATCCTTTCAGGATGTGCTTTCTGCCTCTGCGAGGATTACAAAAACTAGTTCAAAAATGAAGTGAATAAAATATGCAGTTCTGATCCTGAGCAAGAAAAATATAAAGGCAATGCAAGAATGACCAGTGCTGTGGAACAATTTCTGTACAAGGAGAGATAAATAAGCAAGAGCTCTTCAAGCTGCAGAAGAGGTGACCCAGGGAGAATGTGTTGAGTTATAAAAAAACAATAAACAATTTCCTTATGGAATAACTAATTCTATATATATTTTTTTTCCTCGTGTGTGGCCTAGAGAGCCCAAATGACTTTGGGGGCATCAAGAACTCAGTCCACTTTGCAAACGAAGGGAAAGATGTACAGAAAAGATGCCTTGGAGGCTCATTAGGCAGAAACCATCTCACCAGCTATAGGCTGGCTGTAGCGCAGCAGACCTGATCTTAGGCAGATGTTCTGAGATATRACTGTGAAATGGGCGTGTAGGAGTGAGTGGATGCAAATCTGATAACTGGACAGAATGCTGACTTTACTCCTGTTCTCCATTAATTGGCATCCTCTGGTACATGAGATAAATCTGATGAGAAAAGATGAATAAGACCTTTTGTTGCTGACTGCTCTTAAATTTTGACAATTTTTTTGGTTTGTCTTTTTTTTCCTCTTGTTTTTAGCTGCTTCTGTGCCAATGCCTTCTTACCCCAGTTCAGGCTCCGGTAGTTCTTCCAGCAGCTCTTCTACTTCYCACCTGGCATCACCTCCTGTAAGTACAGCTCAGAGTATGGTACTTGTGTTGATGGTCTCCCTGCTTGCTCTCTTGAAATAAGGYTTAGGCTTTTGCTGTCATCTGGTGCAAATTGCCAAACATCTTGTTTTGGGGTGGATTTGGTGCTGTGTCCTCTACAGTTTGCTTAGGATTTGGATCCTGAAAGCTGTCTTTCTCTTTGTAAGGAAGTAGTAGTTTGTTGTTGTCTATTATGTGAAAAGCCTTTGTGAAAGAAGGTGACATAAATGATACTAGTTAGCCTTGCCAGATATAGAAAGGAACTGCAAATAGTCACTAGCTCGGGGTTTAGGCCTGGTTATTTGACTGCAAGTTCTCTGCCCTTGAGCAAAGTCTTAGTAGTGTGACAGCATAGCCCTCTTTGGTGCAAGGTGATCCTCCTCGCTTCTGACCACCATCCCCAGGCACCATGGGCGTCCTCGTTGAGCAAAGCCACRTGCTCAGACCAGGCTGGCCACAGTCTGGTGGTCTTGTGAGAGCTGATCTGAACTGATGGATTTCTTTTTTCTTCTGGTTCCCTAAAATGAAGAAAACTTTCCTGAAGGGCAGAATATTAACTGACCAGTGATGTGACATTCCTGCAGCTTACTGAGCCAAAAGCTTGTTTTCAAAGGCTCTTGTAGAAAGCTGCCTTTTGGCTTTTTTGCACTGAGGAATGCTGGTGGTGTGACAGGTGGAGGAAGGGCGAAGGAGTGAATTTTCTTCTCTCTCCCTTGGGGTTGCTGCTTGTCTGCTTTGTTCTCATTTTCCCTGGGCAACCTGCTTCAGGGAGTGGCAGGACTGAGCCTTTCTTACAGTCTCTTCCAGCAACATGGCATCTGCTGTGGTGAAGCTGCTGCAGGTGCTCAAGACATGGACTGGGCAGGAGGAGAGCTCTGCCCTCTTGCACAGTTGTATCCCCATGGGCCAGGATTGTGCTGGCCTCTGCCCTGCCTGCAACCCTAGGGAGATCCTTCATGGTTCCAGGGACAACTAGATGATATTAAAAGCAGACTCCCTCCTCTGAGCATTCTTGTCTGGGAAGCTCAAGGGTGGTACAAACTCATTGCCAAATGTGGGGTTTCCCATTTTAGAAGTGTGCTTGGCCAGGTGYGGTCTGCATTTTGAAGTTTTGCTGGCAGAGGTGGGCTGACTCCGCACGTGAAAAATGTCGTGCTGGCAGAGGGSAGCTAGCATGCTGCGTAGAAAAGGGACAACTCTGCCAGCTGGAAGGTTTCCTTCTGCTGATTAATGTACTGTGTGTACAGTGAGAGAGGGTCCCCATAGCTACAGGGGAGAGACTTTGGAGAGGGAACAAGGCCTTAACAGGGCCCAAATAAAAGCTGATTTAAATCTTTTCAGCCTAAAAATACATTAGGATAAAGATTGTCTATGATCTACTCAGAAGGCAAGTCAGCTATCTTAAAGCTTTCTTAAACCATCCAGCCTCCTTCATCTGTCTGTAAAGTGTAAGGATTGTGGGGCTACCTATCATTTGGCTGAAGAATGAGGAGAAATGGGCTGTCTAAAGCCTGTCCTGCCTCTCTGATGGCTGAGAGGCATTTGTCTATTGACATATAACTGACTCAGTTTCYTTTAGGCCTGTCTTTAACTCATCATCAGCACTACAGTAAAATAGAGTTGTCCTGACAGTGCAGACATTTATGAACATATTCCTGAGTGCTGCTTACTGCTAAAGTGTCAGCAGAGATCAAGCATGTATTGTTTATATGCATACATATATATATATATACACACACACACACACACACACACACACATATATATATATATATATAAAAGTCCCTTAAAGCTCTTCTCTGTTTCTTACTAAGTTGTGTTAGTGGAAAATGCATGATTGATCCAGAAAGCCTCAGCAGAAGGATGCAATACCTCAAGTGAATTGCTCTTATCTGGGGTGTGTTTGACATGCTAGTACTATGTTCTGTGTAACAAAAGATGCAGTGTTCTGATGTGGACTTAAAAGACTGTTCCTTTTCAGGAAACAGCTGTTTCTGGCAAATTAGCAGCCCTAGTTTATCAGCAAAACACTGTCTGTAGCCTTTTATAGCTCCATTTAGAGAATCCAGCAGAACGATGAAGTAGCTGTGCTGAAGTCAGTGTTTGTTTTCTTCTTGAATTAGCAGTCCCTTGGAGAGATGCAGCAGCTGCAAGAGAAGGCTCTGACATCTCCTACTCAAAATTCTCCCGGCTTTTTGCATGGATCTAAGGACTCTGCTGGAAGCAGCAGTAAGAATTCATCCTGTGACACAGATGACTTCGTTATGGTCCCAGCGCAGTTCTCAAGTAAGTTGGTCTCTGGAAATGTGTTTGCAGATGGAYCAGAAGTTCTGCCAGAGAGGGTTGTAGATGTTAAACATAGTTGCTAGAAAGTCAAAACACAGATAAACTTGTACATTTTGACTGAATAATAGGAATGTTTTAATTCCCAAGCTGGAAGAGACATCTGTCTCACTGATTAGTTTCATAGGACATTTTGTAATTAAGTATATTTGAAGATAGGATTTGAGAATAAAGACTGTTTTGCGACTTGAATAAGAGATTGAACCTGGAAATCCAACTGGGAAAGAAGATAAGTAGGCTTGCAGGCAAATGTTTTCTTCTTACAGAAGCTGTTCCCATGTCATCCGGTCTTCAGTTTCACTCAGTAGCGTAGTCCAGGACAGGATTTCAGTTAGCAGACTGCATTTTATACTTGAAAAATATCCAAGAAACATAAAAAACTGTTGGATTTTTCTTCAAACGTCTTGAGTTTCACTTTAGCACCTCCATGTGTTTATATTTTCACAGGAGTTGTGTGAAGATATGTGTGTGCATAGAGGCCAGGGCCTCAGTTCAGCAATGCACCTAAGTATGTCCGTCCATCAGTCTTACTTAATGAGCAGAAAGACATTCTTCAACCTTGACCATGTGTATGGTGCTTTGCTGAATTGGGGCTTGATGGTAATTGCTGTGATGCTTCTTTCCACAGTTGCACTGCTCATATTAACAAAGAAATGTTGAGGGGGCAACCTGGAGACTGTGATGGATGGGTCTCTGCTGTGCAGTGTTTATGATAAGGAAGAATTCTCTGTTCTTCATACTCTTTCCTGGGACCAGCAATGGGACCGGGGTAGACATGTGTGGTGCTATCCAGGTTTCCAGTGTTCAGATGTTTTGATGAAGATGTGAGTTCCCTTGTGTTACGTATCCAGCTGCCAGCTCGTGTTGCTGCCCTGGATTTTTGCCACTTAGAACACAGATGCGCAAGCCCTATATGCAGCATAATACCCCTGTGCTTTTACAAAATAGCCAGTTGTTTGCACCAAGTCGGCATGTACCTGTTGCCCCAGACAATTCTGTTAATGCTAATTTGGCAAAATGCTGACTGCAGAAGTGACTTAGCTGATCTTCAGAAAGGAGGAAATTCTACCCAAAATCTCAGTTGTTCTGAATATATCTCAAATTATTGTGTCTGCACTTCCATGTTCCATAGGTGATATAACTGCTGAGGCTGCAGGAGGGAAACCAATCCAAGACAGCCTGATGTATAGTGGGTAAGAGCACCTAGGCAACTGAAATTGCTTAGCCTTTGGAGCATACTGTGCATTAGATACTTCTGGATTCTGGTGGGTGGAGGGAGGATGTTACTGAATTAACTTTCATCATTGTCATATAGCTGGTTCTAACCAATTTTCAATTTTTCACTGTTAGGTCTGAGTAAGAAATACTGATACAGGACTGTCTGTGCTGATATTTGGGAACAAGCTGAAAGAAAGCTTTCTGCACTTGCAGATAGGGAATTTCAGAGATACRGAGAGAGAAACCAGGAGGGTCTGGATGTGCACTGAAGTCCAATCTTGTTCTAGGCACCGTGTCAGTATTGGCACAGGAAGGAAGAGRTTTGAGTTGGAATGCAGCCTGGGATGCTGGCATGCCATTTTTTTGATCTGCCAAGTGAAGATCCCAATCCCTTTCTCCTGTCTGTATCCAAAGCCTAGAAACCTGCCATTATAGTAGACTCCATGATGCAGACGGTATACAGACAACCCTTCTGCTGCATCCCTCTAGTTTTGCAGATAGTGAATGAAAAGAGTGAAAGTGCTAGTTTTCCAAACTACTAGTGAAAAGAAGCCTTTGTCTTCAAGTGCTGTTCTTCTCTTGCTGTTTATTTCATCTGTCTTCATTCACTCCCTATCATACTCACAACTGGAAAAACAGTTGTAGAGACAAATATCACAATGAAACTTCACTAGGTTCCTTGGGTTAGGAAGAGTAGTGCTTAATCAAATGTAAATATTTTGTAAGAACTCAAATGTGTATTCTGGTGTGAACATACACAACTTTTAGAGTGGATATTTGTTTATATTTAGCTTCATCTTTYACCAGAACTAAATTGTACTACATTTGCTTTAAGGCTGTTATGCCAAGTTAAAATGACATGTAGTAAACGCCATGTAAAGTTCTTGTCAGACATTTAAAACTGCCATACTATCAGCATGTGGCACCTGAGTCCCAAATGGGGGGGCAGCATGACAGCCTCATGGGATCCTATGGCTAGGCTTGGCAGAAGGTATTGGGCAGACATAGCTCCACTGCTGTGTTCTGTAAAGGATAGCAGGGTTGTTTCCCAGGCTCTAACAGCTCTGTTCTTTTTCTTGGTTTGCAGGAGTTCTCTGGTGACTTCAGCAGGCTTGGAAAGCCAGGGAAGGACACCATCTCCTTCACCCCCCTACAGCAGTTCTCCTAGCCCATCCAGGTAAGAAAGACTCTTCAGTGATGACCATCCAACATTGATTAGTTAAACCCATTGACTTCCAGGAGAGGATCTTGGAAGTGTTGGACAAGATCCATATCTYTTCTTGAATTAAAGAATTACAAGAAATATTCAGGAGAAACTCCTAGCCCTGGCAACTGATCAGTCTTAATTGCAGAGCCTGTCTCTCCTGGCCCCTCCTGAGGGCCAGAAGAAGGAGATAGTGTGGCAGAGCTGAAACTAACTCTGTTCCCTGGAGGAACAGASAATATTCTCAAGCAGAGAGTAAATGTACCTCACTAGCACATATGTATTCCTAGTCCCCCTTTGGTGTTTAGCCTGCAGAGGAGRTGAGTATTCCAACTAAGTTCCTTGCTCCTCAATTCATGCAGTGATATTATGGAGTACAAGACATTAAGGCTGAAACTACTATGGGCTTGAATTGCTGAGCAAGGGGCAGGAGGACAAATGGGGAGTGTTGCTCATCTCTCCTTACTGTTGAAGGACAGGCCTGATCCTGCTTAGTTGTTTGCAGTTTGCTTGAGGCTCCAAACAGCTCACTGCACTATGCATRTGTAAAATACTGCTGCTATATGGGCCTTGTTTAGTAATGAGGGATTCAGGAGTTGGAGTAAGGAATGCAAATAGGCTTGGTCGCAGGCTTAGTTCCAACTAAACCAGTTGCAATAAACTCAGGTTTGGCCTTCAGAAATGTGTTGGATGACAGCTGCCCGGCATCACTGGTGGTTCCAGGCATGTTTTTGTTCAGAACATACTAGTGAGCTGCAGAAAGTGATTCCATCAACTCTCACTGTATGGTGTGTGGTTAGCTTACAGAGAGCTGGCAGTGTCTCCCCACCTCATGTTTGTCAACTCGGAAGCAGGACAGCTTTCATATTCTGTTCTGTCAATATGGCACCTGTTGAGGGAGGAGAGTTGGAAAGGAATTTGCACTGCAGGCAGGAGGGATGACCCTAAAATCTCCTCAAAAAAAGATAGTCCAAAGCTGTGTTGGAAACACTCCTCACATAAACAAAGCCCAGAAAATGACAAAGCATAGCCTCAAAGCATACAAATATGAGGGAGAAGAATATAGCTCAAAGCCTTGCTGATATGATCAGATTAATTGACAAGCGTGTACCRTGGTGTGGAGTTCAATTGCATCAGGCTTCTTATGCCATCGCCTGCTATGCTATTTTTTTTACAGCTTATACTTTAACTAATTACTTTATATTTTGGGAATCAGACTTGGTTAAAAGATTTGGCCTTATAGTGGTGAGTGGAAATGCATGGAAGATCACTACAAATGCTACCAACTTTTCACTGTTCCCCGCTCTCTTCACCAAATTGGCCTAATCGTATTCTACTGGATTAGAAGGTAGAAAGTTACTGCCAGTGGCTATGATCTAAAGAGACTTCTACTCTCCCTGTCTGTCTTGCTCCTTTCCAGCAGCTTCTATGGAGCAGGTGCCAAAACCTCTAGTGCTGGTTTCCATTTTTCTGTTTGCTTTAAAAATACCCTGAAAAGCTACTTCCCATCCTCTTTAGGATGGGGGATAAAACATAGTTAATGAAAGACTGGAGCAGCCATTCTGAATTCAGTGTGAAATACGATCTTTGATCTGTACCCTGAAAAGTGGTTAGAACTGGTGCTACCCGCATGTGCCCTCATTATCAGCATGAATTTCAGTGCCCTTCACAGTAGATGCCATGAGGCCTCCTGACTCGGATCTTGGCTTCGCTACACAAAGGACCCTTAATTTTTTTTTCTTTCTGTCCTCCCTCACTAGCAAGCAGGCGTTCTTCCTTTCGTGTGTGGCTGTAGGCTAGCAGGCAATACTGGATGCAGCCCAAGTGGGACAGAAAGCAAAGGCTATTTTTGGGTGGCCATCAGTGGATTTTCCTCGGGATGTCACTGTACTCTCTAAAGCAGCTCACCTTGGTGTTAAYGTATTTTAATTCTGTCTAGTCCTTACCCTCTTAGTTAGCAGTTGGGCTTCTTTTAAAAACACTTCTTTGCTGAAGATGCCTATTAAATTCAATGAAAGATGCTTCCTTGGATGTATCCCAAAGCAATGGATATAATGCAATTTTCAAAGAGATTTTAATTAYTGGCAAGTAATTAAACTTCCTGCCCCAGCTTTATTTCTTGGTCTTTGCAAGTTTATGGTCCATTTAAGACTTAAGGCCAATTAGCAGGTTTAATTGATGTCAGTTAGCTTGGATGTTTTCATCTGCAACTTGTACCCTGTGTAGGAGGCTAGCTTCTGTGAAGACATGATATAACTCCTAGGTAGAGGGATCCTTTTACTCGAGATCTCRTTTCCACAAAATGGTTTTGGCCAGRCTGAAGAGAGAGTGTCTGAAGTTTATGATATTTTCAAAGTGAGGTTTAACACTGACCCTCAGATTTCTTGGTCAAAGTTCTCATTCACTTTGTATGACTCTGTGTTTTACACTAATGGAAGGCAGAGACCCTAGAAATTCAGCTTTCCACAGAGCAACTGAGAGCCTAGAATACCTTTATTTTATGTCAGTGAAGCATCAAGGCCTTCATGCTGCATTTTAGAGGCAGACTGAAATCCTCAAATTGTATTGGTTGGGATTGTGGTGTTCTACTGATGTACTCAAGGGTAAAGAATTGATTTTGTTGCTGGTCATCTTTTCTTCCTTTCTTGCAAGGGAATTTGTACACTTTCTATTGCTGGCTTATGTTTGAGCATGTCCCAGGTATATCTTTTCAGAGTAATTTAGAGCTGATTAGAAACTTCTAGTTTTGGGAGGCCAGGGTAGATATGAGTTGCACCACAGCTGCAATGTTTCTGAATTAGAAGCTTGTTTTGACATCASATTAAGAGTCTATTCTCATGATGGAAGAAATAAGAGCACACAAGGAAGAATATACAGAACTTCAGAAAATTAGTAGCTATATTGAGAGTAATAAGAGGAAATCAGAATCAATTTTTGCTCTTTCAGCCTTGATGAAAGATATCTGTTAACTGTCTCTTTTCTGACTGAGGAGCATCTTCATGTGCCCATTGTGGAGATCTGCAGACATACTCCTGCAGATAACATGATCATGGAGATTAATCCCAGAATTCTGGAGCCTTTGGGAAAACAATTAAGTACAGCTACTTAACTAAGTGTGTGTTTGCGTGGTTTTTGTATAGCATAGTACACACAGGCTAAGAATTACAGGGGAAGCTGTCATCCAGAGGGAACAGATATCAGACATGAGCTGGTTAACCTGCTTGAATGGAGCTAGGAAGGAACCTAAAGTCTACAGAATGGGCTTGTTCTGTTTTGTGCGTGTGATATTTTTGCTGACCTTGATGGGTGTATAGGTACGTAGCCCCTGCCCCCTTCCTTCGATTTTATTCTCTCCTAAGTTGTCTTCTGAATCCTATAATTARCTTGCAAATACTTTGATATTCACTGCAAGTGTGTGTTTTCTTTTTGGCATGCAGAGACTCATAGAGATGCCATTGCCTCAGCAAGGCCTTGGCATGAATCGCAAGTCACTCTTGGCAGCAAAAATCTTTGCTGGCATATTTTGTGAGCCACGAACCTTTAGCCTTTGTTTGGTGATGTGCTCTTTGGCTGTGGATCTGAGCTGTTGAAAACTAGGCCAGTCTGGCCTGAAATAGTTGGGGTCCGATTTTCCAGGAGTGTTGTACTTGGATTTATGTGCTAACTTCAGTCCATGGGTGGGAACATGCTGGAAGAGACGTGCACGTTCTCAGGAGGTGTGTGGTGCCACTTCCTTTCAATATGACTTTCAGCTACCTCCCGGTAGGAACTTGCAAMCCAAAGAGAGGAGCAAAAGGGATGCTCCCTACGTACGGTTGCTTTACAGAGCTYATACCTCCAATTACGCAGCTGAAGGCCCACCCCTTACAAGCAGCTTTGTCTCCTTTCAACAGCCGGCCAGGTCAGTTTTCCAGCAGCAAGTACGGACACTCTGTGCCGATTCCGGTTCCAACGCAAATTCATAACTATAGGCGGATTGAGCAAAACCTGCAGTCTCCCAATCAATGCGCCTCGCCRCGGTAAGTGCTGAGGGGTGGGGTGGATGGATAACAGCAGTGTAGCAGCAACTGTATTACACCCTGGGGCATGTTTTGCAGTTCTCTATCATTACAAAAATTTTCCTGGGTAATGGGCTTTCCCCCTTGCAGTAGGGAGCTAATAGAATATTTGTTATGTGTTAACATTAATGTTGGGGTATTTTTATAGTGATTATATGATTTATTTATTACCAAGTACTGTAACTGTGTGTGTGTGTGTGGTGRCTCTCACCAGCTTTCAGTGCAGGCTGAGCCCTTTTGAGTTTGACATGTTTTCTCATGCTAGATGTGGCTTGGATATMCAAGTGGAGAGAACCATTTATTTGGCAGATAACTTCATAAAAGAAAAAAAATTGAGAAAAACATTTAAAACTAATGGGGTAGCAACACTTACCTGACTTCACCTTTATCTGTTCATGTAACTAGTCACGCCACAGATGACGTGTCTTACATTAGTTGCATGTTAATGTTGTTATGCAGCCTGATTAAGTCATGAGCAATTTATGCCTGTGAGGCAGAACGTGCATTTTGGAAGGCCATCAGGAAGAACCAGATGTCAGCCTTGGACCATATAGCTGACGTCCTCAGTTCAGGGGTAATATATTGTACTTCCATGAAACACCAGGCTTCTGTATTTTGTCACAAGTAATTCATGATTCTTACAATTTTGAGGTCTGGGTTAACAGTGGCAGCCCAGATCATAAGAGAGGGGTTGTATAGTAAGGGCAGAGAACATTCAAATAACAGCATATGTCTGTGAGGTGCCACGGGGTATGTGTGGGGGTGTTACATTTTCAGGATGAATTAGTTTGATATGTGAAAGCTAAACTTTAACCAGTCCAAAAGGGCAGTAACGCCTGTGCCAGCCTGAGATAAGGCTTCAGCCAACCTTATTAAGGGTAAGGCTTTCTCAGAGCTCACACAGAAGTGGACACTACAATGTTGGTTGTAATAAGGGATCAGTAAAGAACTTGCTTTTTGCCAGTGTTACTTTTTGTTTAGCTCTGTGTGTGTGACAGTTTTTTATGCTGTTAAGTGTCTTCCAGTTTCTCAGGTACCCTGTACTTAGGGCAAAACATGTGGACCCTTTCGGCATTAAGCCTAAGAAAAATGTCCRGGTTATCCGTGTAGTGCATGAAGGGAGAGCTGTAGAGAACGTGTAGAGGATGTACCTAGGGATGCCATGCCTACGCGAGGCACGGTGGCAGACTGATGTGTTCAGGTCACAGCCTGCAGCCACCAGCCTGGGATCAGCTGTCATGTTTTGCTCCTTTTAGTCATCACAGTGTAATGATGAGATTAGCATCATCCCTGCAGAGGAACTCGAGGAATGGACGCAATTAGATGATTCACGCTCTGCTTTTAGCATCTTCTCAAAATCACTGGCATCATGTTTTTTCTGCCTGAGGTAGCCATATTTCTCTCCCATCATCACTTCCTCTAATCACAGAATTCACTAGACATCCTTCAAGAATGGAAAGGAAAATTTCATCAAGCATTTAATAYGTGATTCGAATTTTCCATCAGAAGTATCAAATAGGCTATTGCAGCCAAATGCCTGGTCATGTTTGGCAATTCATTTGACTAAAAACTTTGAAATGCACTGTTTTTGAAGAATTGATACCATCATCTGACTGGCTGGTGTAAGCCTGCGTAATGCAGCTTGATTGTGGAAAGATATGTTGCTTGTTGAGGTGGTAATTATGTGCGCTTACTTTTGGCCACATCATCTGCTCATCTGCTTGCTTGCTTACGCCATGTCTTGCAGGGTGGTATTTGACATTCCACATCTTTCAGCAGCTGTAGTCAGCTGGATGTTTTCCTGAAAGTTCATGATAGATAATATATAACCCTTTGGCTGGTTCATATTATGGAGAGTTAAAAAGGTGGGAGGAGAAGTACCTAGACTCTCTGTGGCAGAAAGAGTTTTTACCTTGCTAGATTCTTGTTCCCTTTTGTGTGCACATTATGCATCTAGGCATATGTATATAATCATTCGTTTTGCTTCAGGGCCAGGCACTTGACAGTGCTAAAATGCAGAGCAAACTGACACACAGGGAAATAATTTAAGTTAAAGTTTTAAAGGATTCCCATTTTTCCCTGGCATATGAGTGGAGTGTGGATTCATTTGACTGAGGYACCTTAGTAAGATGTTGGAGAAGAGGGGCAGAATTAAACCCTTAAATCTCACTCAGTTACTGAAGTAGACTTTTTTCTGAAACATGGCATAAAGTAAAACATATACTGAGTAGTGTTGTTGATTAGATGTAGTGACACTACTCAGGAGTGGCAAAGTCATCTTGGTGAAATGTAGTTAGTCCTGCTTGTGCTGTTAAAACCCATATACCTTTGTTTGTTCTGTTCAGATGTGTATGGACAGATAAATGCTGTGTTGGAGGGAGAGGAGGAGGGATGCCTTGGTGATAGTATCTTTCAGTGACCTGAGCACAGAATTTTTTCAAATGGTTCAATGATGCCTGTTCAAAAAAAAACACACCTACTGACTGAGACCAATATTCTTTTAACAAAGAAAAAGTTGTTTCCAATTGAGAGTAAAATTAAGGACCTAATGAAAAGTGTTTTCTCGTATAGATGAGTGTGATGGGAATCTTGGTGCAGAGGCAGAATAGCATTTCAGTAAGCAGAATTTGGATTGTGTGTGTGTTCTTAGTATGTGATGGGAACATTCAAATATTTAAAAATGCACAACATATGAAATTGCCATATTTCTGCAGAGTGTTGATATGGCTGCACTGACTTTTCCCCTACTCTAGCTTCCCTCTTCTGTATCTTAATAGCAACTGGAAAATATTTGAGGTTCCTTCATGTGTGCCCCGTACAAATAAAGTAGTCTTATTCTCTAAGGTGAGGTTTTACAGGAAGTTAAGGGAGCTGGGAGCCCAGGCAGTTCTGAATATCCCAACCTGGAGAGAAATTCCTTTGGGTAGTACACAGCTGGTTTAGATCTGACAACCACACACAACTCAGTTTGACTTTGTCTCCTCTCCTGATTTGAATCAAAGCTCTGTTAAGGAGCAGTTCATTTGGCACGGCTTACCTCTGCATAGTATAGCATGCATTCACAGAGCTTTCTAATTAAAAGGCTGCTCTTAAAAAAAGGAGTGTGCGGCACAGCATAGGAGGGACACTTGAGTAAAACCCTCCACATGCACTATGAAGACAGTAGCTGAAATAAACACCTTGGATGTGGCAAGATAGGAAGCCATGACTTGTTCAGAATTATTCTAGGTATCTGAAAGAGTCAAAAAATTACTTTTAAAAAATGATAGGCTTTCTTGCTTACATTTAAGCTAATCTCATTTTTTTTTTATTTATTTTGTAAAATTGTACTTGGATTGAAATCCTTGAGAACTAGGACTACATAAATGTAGATTAAGGTGATAATCCTTGTACAATGAGATTTTGATCCAAGATAAACAGTCACGAAGATCCACTTCTGTGGAAATACCTGGGTTTGAGTGTCTGGTKATACTGTTTTTCTTGCCCCTCTTGACTGGCAGCTGAAGTAATCTGTGCACCACTGTTGTTTCCAACAAGGTCTGGGACGGTCCGGAGATCTAGCAGTACAAGCCCTCTCGGTTTTCCTAAAACTGGTGCTTCCCCTCCTTATGCTGGAGAGCATGGACCTGTGCCCAGCTCTAGGAAGCTCTCCTTCGGTGGTGCCAAGCCATTTATGCCGTCTCCACAAGGTAAACTGTCAGCAGGTATATTGCTGCCTTAATAAAATCAAGTATGTCCTTTCTGTAGAGAGGAGTTTATGACCAGCTGTCACCACCAGGTAGCAGGGAATTGAAATTGTTGGGTTCTCTCGTGATTCTTTGATTTAACAAGTGTTTTGGCCTGTAGTAAAATGGAGRTGAAAATACATATTTTCTTCATAAGATGCAAGCTTTGTTTTGGTGTTTGCGTGAAACGTTTTGCAATCCTCTGAAGAGGGCTTCTGTAAGTGCAAAGTTTTTTTTTTTTGTTTTTTGTTGGTTTTTTTAACCAGCTCAGGCTGGGGTGAGAAAAATGGRACCCAATTGCTACTGGAGCAAAATTTTCACTAGCTTTGAGAGGGCCTGAACTCTACTGTTTGGAGTGAAAAGTAATTGTCTGAATATCTGGTAGGCTGATCCATTCCTTGCTAACAAGCAGTTCAAGTGGAAGGGGATAAGGAAAACCCTAGTGTGCAACTGATGGCGTTTGATGGTTTCCATAAAGGAATGAACTCTGATGTAACTAGCTATTTTATATCTCTAATCCTATATTTATATGGCTCTTATAGTGGGGAAATGGAGACCTAGTCATATTTTACCTCTCTCAATTAGTATCAGCAAAGTCAGACYAAAACTAGCTAAACTAATGCCAGTCAGAGCTTGCTTTTCTCCTTTTTACAGGAGTTGTTGATCTTTTCACTGTACAGTAGGGCTGAGAAGGTGAGAGATGACTACCACATTCCTGTAAGATAGGTGATGCGTAATGTTGTCGTTGTCTGTGGAAACTTAACACTGAATAAACCTATTGATTGTGTTTCCCTCAAAGTTGGAACAATCCCTGAGCAGCCTAGACAGACTGTTATCCTCCCCTCTGTTGGAGCAGAAATGAGAAACCGGATTCCAGTCACTGGTATGTTGGGGTGCTTACTTTTCTTYGTTATTCTTACGGATAAGATCAGATCCGTAGTCTTCAAGTATTCAAGGTCAAGTACATTCCTTGAGAGTTTCTGCTGATTCTTGGTCCTGTGTTGGCAGGAGTAGGGGTTACTCCCTTCATGGCCTGTCCCCTAGTCTCTTCTTGTGCTGACAGATTCTGTGTCACAGAGACTCTAATTTGGGACTCTGAAGGCAATGGAGGAAAGCCTTCTGCAAATCCTGAATTTCCCCTCTGCCACRTAGCCTGCTTGATGTGTAATTTCCTTGATGCTGAATCTGATAATCATGGTCCTTTACTGTAAGGGCTACAATGAAAGAAAAAATGCAGCCTTACTTTTTGTTTCTGCTGTTCATGTCTGCTCCTCCTGTAGCTCAAACCCTGATCAGTCCTAGAAGTTTTGTGGCACTGATAAGAGTGCCATCTGTATGCATCCATTGAAGGTTTTAAGCTGAAGAACCCTGATACAAACTTATCCTTAGGATGTCTTAGCAGTGAATCCTGAAATCAGGCTGGCCTTTTGTGTCAGTACCAMGGAATGATATGGCTTGTCACTGTGTTTGCGCCCTCCAGGTGCCTCAGCACCCGAACACTCTCCTCGAGGGATGGGTTCCCGGCTCCACAGCGCACCCAACCTGTCAGATCTGCATTCCTGCAGGCAGAAGATAACCAAGCAGCACTCTGATCCTTTAGTTGCTCACTTTGGTCATGCCCCAGTCAGCCAGCCACTGCAGATGCATGGCTTGCAGCACTGCCGGCAGCTGAGATCCTCACCAAAGCTGTCTGAATTCATGCAGAGAAGCCCTCTACCAACTATCATGGGCTCCCCTACAAAGGTATTTCTAGGATTCTACTTCTGGGTCTGTCTCAGCTTGGTCTGGTGGATTATTTGGGGTTGAACCACTGTGCGATCACGTAACTCTGGCCTGGATTTATCGTCCACTGTTCACCCTTCTTCAAGGGCTATTAAGTGATCTGTGTGAAATGTGRTGATGTCTCAGTTCTTAGTGGACAGATCTCACTCGTCAGTGCTTTTGGCCATCTGAGCAGAGTCCAGGAATTTAAACTGGCCCAGAAAAGGAGCTGCCCAGATTAGGACTTAAGTGCATTAGTGAGCTGTAGTGTCTAGGTTGATTTGCACGCAGTGATCTGGCCTGTGACGCAAGCGTGCGCCTAGGAGGAATCCCCAGTGGAGATGGCAGACTGTTAAGCAGGTGGCAGCCGCAGTGTCTCGTGTGAAGCTGGCACTGTGATAGCATTTTCTGCCTGCTTGTGTTAGGCTGCTGCAATTTAGCAACAGGATTTTTTTTTTTCTCCTCTCATTTTAGTTTTCCTGGGACTGGGGCTAGTAAGTGTGTGGATTGGGATTTCTGCCTGTTTATTTCAGGCATATTTTAAGTGTAGAGTTTAATTTTGGTTTAAAAAAATGGAGAAAAAGAATCTTGAGCCTTTGATTTTTAAAGACAAATCCCTCTCTTTTTTTTTCCTCCCTAGGCTGTGTCCCCTTTTGAGTTTCCCAAAACCCCAAGTTCTCAGAATCTCCTCACACTCTTGGCCCATCAGGGGGTGGTGATGACTCCAACACGGAACAAGACTCTGCCAGATCTGAAGGAGATGGGTCATTTCCACTRCCAGCAGACTGGCTTGGGATTGAGGCCTGTGGAAGAGATCAAGGGCAGGTGAGCTGTACTGACTGCTATGAAGTATGAAATAGTGTGGTGCTTCATTTCCTAACGCAGGAGGGATGGGATAAATTTCAAACCCTAGCACTTCTTAAATCATAACATAGCATCTGCAAATATTCTGCAACCCCATGGGCTGCAAGCAGATGTTATGTAAATTTTAGAGTCTTCCTCTACAGCATCAGGCCATGGCCTAGATTTTCA
The DNA here is from genome assembly GCF_003343005.1 of Rhea americana. Taxonomy (NCBI): domain Eukaryota; kingdom Metazoa; phylum Chordata; class Aves; order Rheiformes; family Rheidae; genus Rhea; species Rhea americana. The sequence continues at coordinate 600,748 of NW_028186845.1, read as the reverse complement.
AATGCAAAAGATTGTCTGCAGCTTCACACTGTTTACTGCCCAGGGTTTCATCAAGCAGAGATGAAGGGTTTGGGCAGTAGACCAGGCTCCCTGCAATTATGCAGATATGTACCTTGCTCATTTTAGAGCCCATTTCTGTTGTCACGGATGAAAGATGTTCCTTGTCTACCAAGTGGTGGGTCAGGTCTTCAGACCAGAGAGCCATTTGAAAGCCACGTAGTGACTGTCATGACCATTGCAGGATGCAAAGCTGCTCAAGTCTTCATGTTAGTTTTCGTTACCTGCCTATCTGTAGTTTGCAGCTTTCTGCAGTGATCRTGGATTCTGGAATTCAGAGTGCTCTGAGCTTGGCTCTTGGGGCATGTAGTCCCTTATTCTTTAAGGGGAGAAATTAACTTCAGTGTCTTCCATTAAAGAGAATTTCTGTGTTAACAGTAGTGCTGCATTCAGTAATTGCATTACTGTAATTACTTACAGTAGGCCTAAGCTTTCTGCAAGAGTCTTCAAGTGCCTGTGGTTATGTCATCTCTGGACCATTTGCTGTACAGTGTTAAATGGCTGTAGACTGGGAGTGGTACAAATTGGAGCRGAATCATGTTGTTTGTCCTCTTTTTAGATCACTGAGCACAGGCAGGCTCACTGACCTGCTTCTCAAGGCTGCCTTCGGGGCACAGATCTCAGAAGCTGGCAGCAACGACAGCCTGAACAACGAGAAGCCAATGGAAATCACAGGTAGTGGGAGAGGCCAGACAGATTTGGCAGGATGTCCTGGTTCAGACTGGGGGGGCAAAGATTTCCCTGCATCTCTCCCATGAATGGGAGGCTTCTTATCGGATAATATTTGGTGTCAGAAGTGACTGCTGTGTGTGAAGAGTATAATGATGTTTGCTTCCTGTCGTGGAAGGCTCCAAGGTCTGTGGGTTACGTGTGTTGTGTAATTGCTGGCTAGTGGTGTGATYTTTTTGTAGGCAGAGCTTCCTCTCTTGGTCCCTTCTGAATGTGATATCACGTGAGAGTGGGGACTTTGTGCCAGGCAGCTTGAGTGTGAATGGCTGTGCAAGGGTGAGCCTTCCTTGGCTTGCAGGTTGGGAAGTGAGGAGGGAAGAACGGCTGCAGCAATGTGTGTCACTGCCCAGACTCACGTCCTGTGGTACATGCCAGCCTGGCTTGGTTGTGCTCTCAGGGGATCCTTGCGAAGGGAGCGTTGGCCTGTGCTAGTAACCACAGACTCTCAAGAGTGTGCAGGAACATAAAGCTGCTGAGTGAGACACACCACGCTCTGAGTAACTTTCCTGTAATGCCAGTCTGCACCTTTCAACTGTTTCCCCAGCTCCCTCAGGTGCTTACGGAGGGACCCTGCACGCTGGTGCCCGGGCTGGGGGCTCTGCCAGCCCATCCCCCGTGGTTTTTACTGTCGGATCCCCTCCCAGTGGAACAACCCCTCCACAGGCCACGAGGACCAGGATGTTTTCAGGTAAAGAGCTGATACCTGCCTGTTCCAGTGAGAATATCTGAAGGCAGAACTGTGTGCTGTGTTTCTTGCTGCTGRTCCCTGGCAGTGGCAGAGGGCTGGTCAGAGTGCGATACACAGAGTTCAGCTGGTCTAAATGACTTTAAGGTTCTCGTGCTGGTTCTTGCCATCTCAGTTACTGCTCATAACTGTTTGCGCAGCTGCAAGGGCATTTTGGTTTCCAGTGCTGGAAGAGAGAGTCAGATTATTTTTTCCCTTCATTTTGCTCCACTTCAAGAGTAGTGCTGCAGCCGTACGTAGACCCAGTGGTTGCTGATAGGTCAGCAGTCGTAAAGATTGTGTTCTGATGGTTTTGCTCCTGGATTCTGGCTAAGCTGTAACTGCCAAATGTGACCAATGCACAGGTACCATCAAGAAAGGACGAGGATGGCTCTTTATGCAAAAGTACTAGTGGTGTTAATTATGGCCAAATTGCTTATGTAGGAAAAAGAGGATGCATTCCCACTTAACAGATCCATCATTTTGAGATGCCAACACTCTGGTCTTGTCAGCCAGCAGCTGAGGCTGTGGTAGTCAGCCCTTCTGGGGAAAAGGGCACAGGAGCTGGAATCTGTGTTCAGTTTAAGAAAATATTTGGACACTGTTTACATTTTTGACTTGTTTGGGTTTTTGTCTTTGCTGTTCCTCATCTGAATGTAGTCAACTCTGTTGTTCTTAATTACCACAAGGAAGGTTTGTATGTAACTATAAACTATAAACTACTTGACTAGGATAGGGGACATATGGGCTCTGTTCCTAGCTGTAGCCCGGATTTTCTTCATAACTAAAACCACTCAGATCATTATTTGTCTGTCTGGAAAGCTGGGATCGTAATCCTCCTTTTGTGTTGTCTGTTTAAAAGTATAAGCTCTGTAGGGCAGGGACTCTCCCTTACAGAGTGTCTGACTGGCACATAGCCAAGGTAGCAACCTCATTGTGCTAGGACCTCTAGCTCCCACTAAAATACTATAAATAGAGAAGTCCGACTTCCTGTATTGCTTTTGCGGCAGCTTGGAAGCAGATCCAAGCACAAGTTTTTAGGGGGTTGGTATTTGGATGCTTGAAGGTCTGCAAAACAAGATCTCAGATGGGATCCCTGGAGGAGAAGGCTGTTAGATAGCGAACCTAAAACACATGCACATCACTGGGCCAAAATAGTGTCCAAGCAGTGCTGCTTGGCAAGCTTTGTCTGTGCAACAACTCCTTTTGTTACAGTTAACACATAAAAGTGGAGGGGACTTTGCAAGTTGAGACTCTATACCCCAAGTGTTTGTGCCAGCCATGAGTAAGATTACTTGACAGGTACAGAAGCAGAGCCTTTTCATAAACCATGATGAGAACTTCTGTAAGCAGTGTCTTGGAAACACAGGATACTTAGAATGTGATGTTGTTGATTCTTTCCTCTATTTGAAAGAGCTGGAAATATTGTGTCAGTCTTTTGATGCCTACTTAGCATTGAAGTATAGCTGCTAACTGCAAGAGAGTTTCAGGAGGAAAGAAGACTATGCCTCTCAGTAGGTCATTTTTCCAACTGTGTATTATATTGCTGAACAGAGTAGAGCAGCAAATTAAATTCACAGAGGCAGATGAGTCCCTTCTACCTAAATGGTTAGTGACAGTGGAGAATATCACCTGGATAGAATTAGCACAGTACTGTGCCTGGGATTAGTATCTTCCTGTTGGGAAGAACATATCCCTCTGCAGTAGTGCATACTCAGGGAATGTGAAGCCCTCCAGAAAGGGTGAATGTACCATGAACGCCCAGGGACAGAAGCTCCTTTTAAAGTGTGTATTTTTTGTATATGATACATTTGTAGGGTGGATTCAGTGGTCAAGAGGAGAAAAAGGTTGTGATAGAAGATTCTGATGGACACAACACTGGACAGGGTTTCCTGAATTCTGAGTTAGGGTTTTCACGCAGCTGAAGTCACTTACTCTGTGCTCAGGCTCCTATTTGTAAAGCGAAGGAAGCATAAGTCTGGGGCAGGTAGTGGAAAGCTCTCCTGCAATTTAAATTGCTGATGTTTTAAAACTACGGTAAACCATACTTATCAGAGGTGCTCGTTCAGTGATACTGCTAAGGCTAAAGACCCAGGGTTCAAACCGTGCTGATCCATGCTGTGGAAGTTGACTGTAGTGGCGTATGATAAAATAAGCCCAAGAGACAGAAGCAGAATTCAGATAGGCTTGGGGATGAGGAGGGGGAAGGGAAAAAGGAAAGCCTCTGTAATTGTCTCTGTGAATGATGAATGTTCTGGAAGGTGCATTACATGTGCTTGAGTTGGTAAGCTGAGGTGATGAGGAGCTTACATGAGGAGTGGTTGTTCTGGATCCAGGGCCTTGCATCATCCTCCAAAGTGTTGCTGACCCCTGTCAGAGATGGGATCCTGTATCCCACAGTGGCAGTTGTCCCTCAGTCTGGATGAGGAATACTTGGTCTACTAGTAAAATATTAATTTCGTTGTCTATTTTTCTTTTCAGTGGGATCTTCCAGCTCTCTCAGTTCTGGAGGCTCATTCACTGGCAGACACTTGGCAATGGGAACTGGTGGGGATGCTGTGGAAGGCCCTTCAAGTCTCCGGTACGCTTTTGCTGATCCAATCACAGCTAACTTGGAAGGTGCTGTTACGTTTGAAGCACCAGAGCTACCTGAAGAGACGCTGATGGAGGTGGGTATATCTCAGGGTCTTGTTAGGGGCAAAGGAGAGGGAGAATAAAAGGAAAGCAAGTTTGAAGATCRAGTGACTTTGTGCTTGCAGCCTAGGGAGTCAGTCCCAAAGATGGTGTGAACTGGCTGCAGAGGAACTGGGCCAGCACAGTGTGCAGAAAGCCCAGGACACATTTAGCATAGTGGCTTTTGAGCCTCATACTTTAGTCCTTGAGATGACCTATGTGTGGGCATATAATTTGCCATTTCCAAAGCTGAAATTTCAGGTTGGAAACATCAGTTATCTGATGTGTTCTGTATTAACCATTTCTGGAAAAGAAAATAAGTGAAAAGGTGGTTTGGAACTTTTCCCTTTTATAAGGCTCAGCATTGGTAACAACTAGTTTGAGAGAGCGAGCAGCTTAGTGTATCAAATGACTGCCTTCAGTGTGTACGTGGGGAGTCAGTSAGTGATACAGCCTCTAATGAAAAGATCTGAAAAAAAGATATAAACCTGATGCTTACGTTGCTTATGGCAGGGAGGGGGGAAATTCTGCACCGGAACAGCTGAACCAGCTTGTGAAGCTGAAAGGCTGCCAGGCGCCCCTTTTTTACAGGCTAAAGTGAGGCTGAAGCAGAGCAGATGCTTCTGTAGCTGAGATATATTTGAAATGTAGGTCAGGCTGCCCATTTGCAATAGAGGTGGGAGGTAGATTCAGTCATGGTTTCAGCTCTATTCCTGTTATCTCCTTGGGCTGTCTAGGACTAGGGAAGGTTCTTTGTATCCGATTTTTGCTGCTGTTGCTAAAATTTCCTTGATACCGCAGAGATCTGCATACATTGTCCTAACGATGTGGGTTTGCTCTTCTATTCTAGATTTTTATTTAGTCTAAATTCTTCTCAGTTTTGCATTGGATTGCATTTGTTTGCTTAATTACCTGCAGAGCCACAGAACTAGGACTTCCACATTGATGCGATCCCAATAGGAGTGAATTTAATTAAGCATCATCCTTCTGTAAAGTTCAGAAGTATGGGGCTCTACCAGCTGTCACTGCTCTTCAGGGTCTAAAGAAAAGTATTCTAAGAAAGTATCAGCTTGATCTCATTCATGTCATTCAGTTCAGCTTCTCATGTCTGTAGCGAGTCATTTTGGTTTGGTTGTCATTTTTGCTGAGCACATCAATCCTTTTGCATGTCACAGCCTTCCTGGCACCAAACTTATTCGGCATATTTGGAGACCCCTTTGTGCTCTGTGGATTTGGTTGGAAYGCCAACCTGGCAGATTTTCTGCTTTCTGCTGACGTTTTCGGAGCATTGAAATGTTGCTATTTAAGCAGTCCTGTTTATCTCGAGCAGAGCTGCTATATTCAGATAAGGAAACTTTTTCAAATGATAGGAGAATCACTCAGGTGCAGACAAGGCAAAATGAAGGTTACATTTTAAAGTTTATCTTGCAGTGCTTTAAAAACATAATACAGAGATGGCCATGAAAGGAAAGACTCTTGCAATGCCTAACAAGGCCAGGAATTCAAGTGTAATTAATAGAAGCCAACTATATAATAGAGAGGAAGGACTGTGCATTGGTTAGAGATACCAGGCTGAGACCTGCCAGATCTCGGTTTAGTTTTCTGCTCTGCCACAAACTTTTTGTGACTTAACAGTTCCTTAATTACTGACTCCCCCTTCTGCTTGTGATGAGAAAAGAAGATGATGAAGATAACACTTTCTTACTTCACCAGACTGTCTAGGTAGCAAGATAGCAGAGGCGACATTTGTATTTCAGATATTTAAAGCTACCGTAGCAGCCAAATGCCTGAGCCAGTGAGTAAAAAAACAAAGCATGCAAAAGCATGCAGAACTTGGGGCATATTTTTGTCCCAAATTCGTGTAGGAAAGATCCTTACCAGTCCCTCTTTGAGAGAACCAACCCACTAAATATTTGAAGGTCAAACAGGTTAGCTGCTTTTCTGCAGAGTACGAACAGCTGAGCTGCATTTGATCCAGACAGCAATTCATTTGGTAGGATCCACAAGTATTCATTTTTTTCCACAAATACAAACTTACCAAAAAGCTTGCATGTGGATTAAGCAATGTAGCTTCCCAGAAATGGGATCATACCCTTTGATCTGTAATAACAGAGGAGGAACTGCTTTGAAATGAGCATAGAACGTTGTGCGGGAGCCTCTCTTCCCTCACTGACTAGACAAAAGTTGCAGAAATAGTCCTTGCTGTGGCCTTCAGAGCACCTCACCCAGGGTTCCCCTGCACTGAGCTGGAAGCATGTACAGACTACAGCTGAGTGAGGGCTGGGGTATAGGGTGAGACAAACTGTGTTTGCAGCTTTCCTTAATGTAAGAGGTTTTCACTCTCATGAAACCCGCAATTGCCTGTAGCAGCATTTCTGTGGATGGGGAGCGGAGCTGGGCCCGTGATGCAGGCAGTCTCTTCCCTCTCCCGCGTTGACTTCCAAAGCAGTCGTGCAGAGCTGCGAACACGCCTTGGGAAGGGAACAAGTTGTCTTGGAGCAAGCCTCACCAGCCTCTCCAGGGAACCGCCTGTAAATTTCTGGCCTGGGGCTGTCACTGCTCCTTTTAATGTGGAGGAGAAGCTGGYGTGGTGCAGGGGCTCAGTGCTGAGTCTGGCTGTTTCTTCCCAAAGGAGAGGTACAGGGGGATTCAAGCCTTATGTGTCACTTTTTTTAAACCTGGATGAGTCACTGGCATTGCTGATAGGTGAGCAGCCCTCCCTGCCTTGCCAGCTCTCCCAGTGTAACTCCACCTTGGCATTTTCTTCAACAGCAAGAGCACACAGACATCCTGCGCAGCCTCCGCTTCACRCTGGCCTTCGTCCATTATGTGATGGAAATTGCTGCCCTTAAAGGCAGCGCCAGTGAGATGAGCAGTTCAGTGGCATCTGAGTACCAGCTCCAGGAGAGTGTGGTGGCTGACCAGATCAGCCTCCTGAGCCGGGAGTGGAGGTAAGGAGTMGGGAGAGTGCTGGACTTCCAGCACTGCCGTTACATCCCGGAAATCTTCCGGGACGCTCACTGCTGTAACTATGCTGTCTTGTTGATCTGTTCGTGTTGTGATGTGCTTTCTTTACAGTTACGCAGAGCAGCTAGTGCTGTACCTGAAAGTAGCAGAGCTTCTGTCCTCTGGCCTGCAGACAGCCATAGAGCAGATCAAAGCTGGCAAGTTGTGCCTCTCCTCCACTGTCAAGCAAGGTAAGGGGCTGCTGTACGACAGATTTGTCTGAAATGGAAGTATTCAAAGCATCACAAGGGCAGGGAAGAGCTTGAGTGAGTGTGAACCCCTGCAGCAAACACAGGTGCTTGTTCCTCGTTGTCCCATTGCAGGGCGAGGCCTTTTTCTCAGGGTATTTTTTATACACATACACTTTAGAACTCCAACTCCTGCTCATGCTCCTTTATGAATCTTCAGTGCTAATTAGTGAGACGGGAATATCTCTTATCTGGCTTCTTGGATGTCTCTGTCTCAGATACTTATTTGCACTTGATGCAAGTCCACTTTAATTACCCAGTGCACGTCCTAGTAAGTGCTTACTTGGCAAACCGAGACATGTCTTGGCAATGATGATTTTCAAGTGAAATGAGAACAGAGGAAGCAGAATACTGGTAATACCAGAGTCACTTATTTGTTAGTCTCTTACGGCCTTACATTTGCATCTGACAGCGTTATTTGTTGTGTGTTTTGATGTGAGCTGTCTGTGATTCAGTGATCAGAAAAAAAGTAATTTTAAAACTACCATTGTTATAATACTGAGGGATATTTCTGAAGCACAGGAAGGTCCTGACCCCTCAGCCTCCTTTCCCTCGGACTTAGTCTTTGAAAGTACCTGTGCTGATTTGGGGGAGAGGCTGTATATATACATACATACATATATATATGTGTGTGTATATATATGTGTGTGTGTGTGTATATATATATATTTATATATGTATGTATGTTAAAAAAAAGTCAAGAGCTATGTGCACACATATGTTGTAGTAAGCATTGTGGAGCAAAACACACAGGTTTCTCTACACATCTTTCACATGTCCAGACTAATGGGAAAGACATTATAACCCAAACTGCTTTTGTGCAGTAACTTGGGCAATGCCCAGAGCTCTAGTTGCAGGATGACATTGCTTTATTTGTATTTTTAGGAAATAAAGTGTCTCTTGGCTTTTCAAGCCTTCTCAAGAAGAAGTTTTTGATTTTGATCGCCTTCCTGATTTCCTCTAGGAGCTTTTGCTTTCCCACTCCCAAGTTATTTCTGAGCAAGGGTGGTCTTTCAGTCCCTAAACTGACAGCAGTTTCCCAAGAGAGCCTTGCTTTACTCTTTAGTCAGTGCTGCTCATCCACACTCAGCACTAACAGCTCTCATGCAAGTCACATACTTTTTCACAGCACATCATCACCCATCAAGTAACAGAAGCTTTGTATCTGACATGTCTATTGCTTCTGGTAATGTGCGAGACATCTTGCACAGTGCAAGCTGCTCTACCCTTTGGCAGCTGAAAGAAACAAAAATAGACCTGGCCTCAGGTGAGCTAGGCGTTTGTGTAGGTGTTGGCATGTGCAGGTTTATAAGTGATCAAGGTTACAAAGGACAAGAAGAATCCTTTTGGTGCAGGGGATACTTTATTGGTCTCATATTTGGCTTTAATAACAACCTAATTGGCTCCAAGTTGCTTATATGGACTCCTATGTATGAGGAATGGGAGGCACTAGGAGAACTGGAAATAGAGCCCAAAGCATTTCCTTCCTTTGCCCTAGTTGTGAAGAAGCTGAATGAGCTTTATAAATCCAGTGTGTCATCCTGCCACTGCCTCAACATGAGACTCCAGAGGTTCTTCTTGGACAAACAGAAACTCATGGATCGGATCAACAGCATCACCGCAGAGAAGCTCATCTTCAGCTATGCTGTGCAAATGGTAATAACCATATAGTGCCTGAAACAGGGTCTGCACRGAGCCAAGGGTCAGGCACTAACAGTTCCTGTCCACGGCCTTAGTAGATATTTTCATTCTTGATGCTATACATGCAGCCGCTGGAGGGCTGGACAAGGAGGTGTTCACGCAGCAGAGGGACAGTGTTGGGAGAACTGGGTCTGGTCTAGGAGTAAGCTCTTGCATGGGTTTGTTGCCTGTAGGTGCAATCTGCAGCCCTGGATGAGATGTTTCACCACAGAGAGGACTGTGCACAGAGGTACCACAAGGCTCTGCTGCTGATGGAGGGGCTTTTGAGCATCATCACTGAACAGGGAGACATAGAAAACATCAATAAATGTGAGTATTCAGTGCCTGAGTTCTCACTAGACCATGATGTATTTTTCTAGCTGCATGGATCAGGAGTTTCAGTATCGAACATCCTTTTTGTGTTTGGCTACATCTTAGTGACGATAGTAGAAATCTCTTGGCTTGTAATGTCTCCTAGCCACCAGACTTCCTGCTTTCCCRGTGGGAAGACTGTTGGAAACGCAGGTCCTTGTTATAAACCGTATTTTGAGAGCTGGCCAGCACAGCARTTGCCAGAGCTTTGTTGAGCTTTTGATGCATGAGAAGAGTTGCTGAAGGAAATGGTTTGGCAGCAGCAAAGTCCTGGGTTTGGTTTCCAGCCGGAACCATCCGTCTGATGGCACAGAGCACTTGGGAATGTGAAACTGCAGCAGCTGTCAGGCAGACATAGCTGATCAGCATAATGAGGGCTTCTTCTAACACATGACTTCTAAAATGGGACTGCTCGCCTGTCTGGGTTCCCGTGCCCCAGGCCTGGCTAAGAAGGCAGCAGACGTTTTTCTCATCAGCAAGTGATTATTGTAGCAGTGAAAACTGAACCTTTGCCTGCTTGCTATCCTTTGGCCTCCTTTTCCAGAGACAGATGGATCCCTCTGCTGATCTGTGCTGTCACCTCCCTTCTGCAGCACTTCTGTTGTGAGAGGGTGGTGTTTTCTGCTGCTGCAGGCTCTGCCAGAAATGGATGCATGGTTGGAAGGACTGACCTTGTTTGCTCCGAGCGCTCTTTCCCTGCCCTTCTGGCTGGGGCTCGGACCTCTCTGTGTTCTCTGCCTCTGTGGGAGGCAGGCAGTGGAGACTGGGGATATCCAGCATCTGTCAGAGCAGCTTGACTTGGCCTCAGCTCTGCTCCATTACAGCTAAACCAGCCCATCAGCAGTAGGCCATAATGGTGTCAATGAAACAGAAGAGAAAAGACACAGCTGGCAAACTCCATCTCTCTCCCTCTGCTGGCTAGTGAATGCATTTCATGGACCAGCATCCTAAATGCTGCCAGGCTGCCCTGGTTGTCCGTGTAGATAGAACTCTTGGGTAGGTAATGAGAGAAGAGTTTCTGGCTCACAGGCAATCAGTGAAGGAGAGCAAAGGAGATTGGCAGGTGGTGTAAGTACTGGATGGCTGGATGAATAGGGAATGCTAAGTAGCTTTTAGGGCACCTAGAAGCCACTGATACGCAGCTTCCTGAGTGAGTTGCTCTCTGGTAGGCTGTAGCAGGTATACTTTTCATATTAYATCTCAGGTATGTGTGTGTTTGGTTATTTATTTCTGAAATATAAAGTAATGAACYTGGAAGTAAGAAAGCCTTCATGGTGGAGGAATGAATTCCAGCAAACTTAAAGCCTTTGACAAAGTCTGTTCCAAGGTTGGTGCAGACAAGAATCTGGCACTGATCATGCTGGGCTAACTTATACATGATCTATCAGTTTAAGCCATGAAAAATGGCACTGAGACCTTGAGCCATCTTGGCTGCTGGCAAAAGCCACTCCACTAACTTAAAATGAATAAACTGGTAGTGGCAGACAGTGGTTCTTTACAACATCTTGATACCTCCATTAGAACTGCTGCCTCCTGGTTTTCTTTGTTGGTTCTCTGATTGTTCCACTCCTCAGCAGGGTGTTTCCCAGGTCSTCACCTGGTATAAGTCAGCAGATGGTAATGATTCTAGAAGGGAGGCTTACACTAGCTGAAATTCTTACATTTTATTAACTCCAGTATATTTTGATAACGTTCATAGTGCCAGAAAAATCAGAAGTTGATTTCCTGTGTCTTTTTTTTTTTCTCTCCAAGGCAAACTGTGCATCGAGCGCAGGTTGTCAGCTCTGCTGTCGGGGTTCTGCGCCTGATTTTATGTTTCATCCCCTCCACGCACCTCGCCCCAGCTGATCACTTTCTATTTCCAACGGCCTGCTGCTGTGGCAGGAAATGATCCTGGCAGCAGGAGACTTGGAGAATAAACTCCTCAATGGTTTGTATTCTGAGGCTTTGGGAAGTTGTTCCACAGACTTGGATTCTCTTGTGGGGATGTGTGACTGCAGCAAGCACAAAACTCCCCTGCCCAAAAACGTGGGTGAAGACGTAGCCGATGTGGAAAGGTTTCCCTCATTGGCAGAGGGGACAAAGGATATAATTCCACTTCTTCCCAGCACTTTGAAGGAAAAGACTGCTTATCCCTCTTGTTTAAGAACAGGGTATTCCAGTGCTGTTTCCATTGCGGGCAATGGATGTGCTGAAACTGCTGGCTTCAGTTAATGTTGGAGGGTGTCATTCAGAAATCAAGGCCAGTTTATGTACTTTTCCCGATCCCAGCTGATAGCCAGGCATCTTAAAGCTTCCTGGCAGCCCAAGGCCCCCCTCCCTTTTCTCYCTTGTTCCTTCTCATGCGTGTTTTTGCCTTGGAGCGCTTATTGTGTGGCAGAGRGCAGGGAGTCAGCTCTGTTTATTGCTGAAGTAGCTCCCACCTTCTGCAGACTTCCTGAGCAAGGCTGGAAACGTGTTGCTGCTGGGGAAGTTCGCATCTCCCACAGCTGTCACGTGGATTGCCTCTCTGCCTGGATGGACGAACGATGCAGGGAAAGAGACTCAGCACCGAGAACAAGAAGCCAACGCACCACATAATGTTCCTGTGTTCATAAGAAGCCAAAATGAATCCGTTCCTGCCTTGGTTCCCAGGCTTAGCGGGGCCAAGGTTAAAGACTCTTTGACTGTTCAGCTCAGCCTCTCAGTACATATCTATCACGAGGAAGCACTAGCGCTGTCCTGCTTTCAGCTGTTGGTTAGATAGCCCCTTCCCTGTACCCGCCACCCTCCCCGGAACTGAAAACACTAGCTTTGTGAATCAAAGGAGCACTTTACACACTATGGGAACTTTGAGAAGCTGATTTTGCATTACACGACAACCCAGGAACATCACGACTGTTAGGAATGCTATTCTTTTTATTCCTTTCCTTGTTTCCTGGTTGTTTGATTGCACTACGTGTGTGCATATATTGATATGTATTCCTAAGGGTGAATATGTATTGATATATAGGGTTTGTGTGTAACTGTATGTATTTAACTGTACTGTATCTCGTGAGTGTGAGGCAAAAAGCACAGCAGTGTCTGTGCTATTCCTCCTCCACACCAGGCAAAGCTGACTTGCAGTCTGGCAGTACCAAGATACTGTTTTGTTTTGTTTTTTATTTAAGTGTTCTTTCAAGGACAGTCGATATAAAGCTCCGTGCTTTTTAAGAGCTCAAGAACAGGCATTAAGATCCTACCCGCTTACAGTTGGAAACGCATTTTTTAAAAAAGTTTTATTTGCTGCTTAATTTTTATAAAGAAATCTTGTAGTATTCAGTTTTATGTTCAGCATTTCTTCTAAAGAGACTCTGTAGCCAAATGAGACTGCGGGTGTGAGTGGCTGGAGTGCTGGTTGAGGCTTCGGATGCTGTGAGCATGTGCGTGAGAGGAGAGCTGGCTGCCTTTCCATTTGTCCGCGTGTGCATGTGTGTGTCTCAACTTATCAGAGTCATGGCAGTATTTTGTTAGCGCTGGGCAGAAAAGTATCTTTGAAAGCAACTCGAAACCTCAGGCTTTGTTTTTGGGGATCTAATAATATTTTGCACATGGTGGTTAAGTCCTCGTTGCTTTTTTCTCTCAGTTTTTGCACATTCAGTGTGATGCTTTATGAGGGTTTCAGGAGCAACTTAATTGACTTTTGAGCTAGCATCATCTTTAGCAACATGGATGTTTCTGATTGCAGAGCAGAAATGCTAATAAATTTAAAAAATACTTTCAATTGCCCCCACCAGGGAAGTTTAAGTGTAGCTTACACAAACGCTTCAGTGTCAGGCTTCCGTCACATTATATGTTCACAGCCTGCTGCTTCTGTGGCTGTTTGTGCTTGTGCCTAAAAAGGCAAATAAAAACCAACAAAAAAAAAAAAAAAACCCAGCCTGTGGCCAGAAATGCCGAAGAGACCCAGACTGCTTCCAAAAGGATTTTACCAGTTCTGCAAGGGCTGTCCTGCAGGTACACCAGGATGCGGCGCGAGAGCACTGAGCCAGGACTGCCTCCGCAATACAGACACCTGCTACTCACCCTGAACCCTCACGGCCGTCCGCGAGCGTACGCTGATAGCTCCCAGCCGGGGAGAAGCATGGCCTAGGATTCGTGTCTATGCCGCAGGCTTAGTGATCCATGTATGTGGCAAGCTCWGCACTAACCTTCCAGCTGTACTTAATTACTTGAATGTATCAAAATTGTCCACATTCAATGTATACAGATATATATTGCTCCAAAAAATTGTGGTTTACAGACCTACAACCAATATATATATGTATGTGTTTGTGTATATACATACAATTATACGTGTGTGTATGTGTGTGTGTGTATATATATATATACACGCACACAAACACATACATGTGTATATATATGTTTTCTCTCAATACTTGAAACTTAGCCACTGTGCTTGAATTAAAAAAAA
>NW_028186845.1:578399-586622 GCF_003343005.1 Rhea americana | reverse complement strand
AGAGAGAGAGAGAGAGAAACATTGTTAAAGTTGCTAGTGTAGTCCACTTGCTGTTGTCATGGCTTTGTTATTGTTGCAGCGTTTGTGTGTAGCATCTTTAATAGATTTCAAGAAACCTCAGTCTGATAACACGTATCTTCAGGTTTGTGAGAGCGTATGATATTGTTCTTTATAAGGTAATGCTTGATACTTTGTCGACATTTTTTTATTTGTGTTTTGTGTGACTTTTTTTGGCTTTAAATTGTATAACACCAATTTAAGAAAATAAAATTGATTTGAAATTGTTAGTGACTTATCTATTTTCAGTACTGATATAATTTCCATTGGCGCAGTATCTGTGTTCGGTATTTAACATGTTTTGTTCTACCAACCTTGCCTTTCGGGGGGGTAAAGTGCTGTTGTGCCCTTTTCATGAAGGGTGAAGTTGGAGACAAAAAAGGTTAGTTGCTTAGAGCCACCTATGAAGTCTTGGAAGATGGAGAAATCGAACCCAGTGTCAAGGTGAGAACTGTAATTCAGCTTTTGCAGGATCAGCCTGTTGGAACTGTTACTACTGGACCCTTGGTGAAGGCTTCTGATGCTCATGTTGAAGGGTGAGGAATGAGCCTCCATTGTTGCTGTTGTTTTCACATGAACTGATAGTTATACATTATTTTTAATTCCAGCTTTATTTTATCATGAGAGTCAGGAAGCTTATTGCTGTATAACTGATGTACTTAGAGATGAAGTGTGGGAGGAGTGATGAGATTTGGGTACTTCTAGTTTGGATTAAACATTCCCCTGCAGAGTTTGTGCTCATTGCAGTTTGTTATTTTAACAGAACTAATGTCCAATGGCTTTATTTTCTCTTGACCATCGAGATATGCAAAAAAATCAATGAAAATGGCAAAAAGTACACTATGCTTTTGAAGTGCCCCTGGTGTGAGTCTGCAGAGCTGCGGGTAAAGGAACGGCAGACAGGGCTGGTGGGGCTGCGTGCTGTGCTGAGAGGCAAGCGCCTCATAACTGCGTATTGGGGCTCACCTGGCCATGAGAGAAATGCTCTGCAAGCAGTAAACACTTGGAAAAAAGCTAGAGGAGCAGCACTCCAAAGTGAACATCCGAAATCTGTGGATGCTTTTTTGGCCTTACTTTCTTTGTGCCTCTTTTGAGAAGTTACGAATTATGACATGTCTGTGGCATATGAGGTGTTTGAGTAGCAGTAGCAAGGAGCACCATAAAGCAGCCCAAGGAGATTTCAGCTGGGATTCCACAAAGGGCCGAATTTTATGGGCCCTTGGGCGTTAGAGAGTAAAGGAAGCCCTGCCGATCTTGCTGAATGTGCATCCGCAGGTTGAGCTACAGCTCCTTYGTGAGCAGCCTGGAGCCCTGCGTGAATGCTGCTGGACGTGTGCGCGCAGGGCTACTGCGCTGTTTAATTCTGCCTTCTTCAGAGTGTGCAGGTGATTTAATCAATGCGGGTAGCTGTGTAGCCCTGTGAAGAGGACACTGKGAGGCTCAGCCCTGGCTTTTGGTACAAGGCAGGTGGCTATAGCCCCTGCTCTGCCCGAATCGGGATATTTTGTATTGCAAAAGTGAGCTCTGCAACTGGGACATGAGAGAGTCCCTGTATTAACTATTCCAATCCTCCTGCTCTTACAGAAAGTTAAGAAAGCAGAGGCGTAATCTAGGAGGAGGCTGATACAGTAATTCCATCAACATTTCCCAAAACTCAGCTTGCTGGAGTGTGGATGTTATTGTTGGCTTTGAGCATCCCAGGGGAGCGACTCTTGCCCGCCAGACCATGTTTGACTAAGCAACCCCCCATACAGTTATGGGACTTTCTGTTTTTTGTACGGAAAAATCTTATTTCAAAATCTTAGTTTTACGTGAGCTGGGATTGTTTTTTTCTTGYCTACCCTATTTATAACCTCTGTTTCCCATCCCTGCCTTTCCCACCAAGGGGAACTGGACGTTGCGTGTGTTCTCCGTGAGAATACTCCTGCCTGGAAACACTGTGCTCTGGTGAGCCGTCATTCACACTGACTCACTCACCAGGAGACTTGATGTGTTTCCCCAGCAGAGTTGCCCAGTGCTACAAGCTGGGCGAGACCCGTATGGCAACMCTAGAACAGCTGGTCGAAGCAAAAGGATGCAGCTTTAAATTTGGCAGCTGAGCACACCTGGGTCTTTTTTTTTTTTTTTAATAGCGCATTTTTGTGTGAAAACTCTTGTGTGTGGTGTTCCCTGTGGCATGGGATAGTGGTAAAGATAGCGGTTCAGAAATTTCTGATGAAGGTAAGGAAATGTTTCTTCTGAAGCCCTCCACGAGGGAGCTGAAAGGTTCATACAGAAAACTTACAGCCAAATAAACTTAAAAGTGGAATCACTGCATGCCACAAGCCCCATATGGATTGSGAATACTCTGCTGAATCTATAGGAYTCTTTCATAGGCAGCAGAGCAGAGGGGGCAAAGTGCTGGCAGGAAAGACTTTAAACAACAGAAATTAACAGTCTCTCCTAAAAGCTCTAAACAATGAGGCCTGAAAAGTTTAAAAGCACCAGTGAAAATTGCACAACTTTCCAGATGTTTATTGTGATATTACGTAGCTGTTGATTTCTAGCTGAAAACAAGCCCAAGCAATTCTTTCAGCACATTTGGCTTTGTTCCCATATTTTATATTTAGTTGTTGGTATGTACGTCAGCAAAAACGTGCTCATTCAGCTATCAAAGATCAGAAGTAGCCTGATGACATCAAGGAAGCAGAAATGGGTGGGTGTTTTATAAACGAAGGGGATATAAAGATCAAGTATTCCAATTTTAGTTACTAACTCCTTTCCTTTTAAAACTATTTTTTAAAGAGGAGTTAACTCATTCACAGYATATTTTAACTGTGCAGTGTTCAGCTTTACATGCCCTTCTCCTCCTGCAGTGACACTTTGGCTACTTTTACGGTGTCCGTGCTGGTTGGAAGTCCTGTCACGAAGAGTTGTGGAAGTCTTAATGGATGCGGAGGGCTGTGTGGCAGGAAAGCTCATATGATAATATAGCTCTTTTGGGCAGAGGGCTAACGCTGCTCAGAGACRCCTCCTTGCAGCAGGACTTCAAAGGGCTCTCTACATCCCTAATGTATTACCATAAAGGTTGTGCTGGTGGTAAGTGCCTTCCCTGGGTGGGGAATGGCAGCACATAGGGCAGAGACACAAGTTTCCCTGGTGCAGTTCTGTTCTGAAAACAGCTCTTTAGGGACTTTGGAGATCAGATGCTCACCCTTTCCACCCGAGTTGGGACCTGACAGGGCATCTGCATGCTCTCAGAAAATATGTTAAATAAAGTATTTCTAAAAATGAGCTTAAGAAGATAATGCCAAACACAGGGTGTTTCCTTAGCAGGGACAAAGAGTGGCTGAGATTCCAGATGTCCTTGCTTAAGCCTTCATTAACCCTCACTGAGACCCAAGTGCTACTGCTAGAGATCCCTGGGGTTCTCCTTGGGCTGTTAAACATGGCTGTCTTTGCCCACAATATGGGTCAGAGTTAAAGCTCTGGGGCAAGAAAAGTCGGCYGGTCGCGCTGGAGTCTACCATGCACTAGCAGTCATCCGGCAGCACTACGGCACGTGTGGTTCGTGACTTAGGCTKCTTCTCAGCAGCTGATGTGTGTGACTGTCCGCTTGCATTGACAGCGCATTAGTTCATTGTGGTGTGGAATTACAGGTCTGTTGGGATTCTTGTTGCAGGTAATCTTCAGACAATTACAAATGAATTGTTTCCAAACTTCTCACAATTCAGATCTTGTTTTAGACAGTAGCATGTCATTTTCAAGTGAGAACGGACCAGCCGGTGTTATAGGAGTATCTGGTGGTGAAGGAACACTTGACTTGAAATGACGGATTGCAACTCTTGAGTGGTGACGGTAATAGGAAAAAGACATGGGCAGGGAGGTGGGGCTCCGTCAGAGCCCGCACAACAGGAACAAGCTGCTCAGGGCAGATATTTCACAACATAGTGTACGCTGAAACTCTACCTTCTCACTGCTTAAGCAGAGTCGGTTGCTTCCCTTTGGATGGAAAGATGCTCAGTTCCTGCATGGGTGATTTCAAACTCCTGCATGTAGGACACCATATGGGGGAGAGGTAGGGAAGACATGACACGTTGCTTTTCTGATAGCCTYGTAGAGAAGCAGGTCCTGGAATGATTATACAGAGCAGGACACAATGACTTCAAATCATCTGTCAGAGCTAGACTAAAGCCACCAGTTCTGTAGTGGTAGGTGTGGTTGCCCAGAAAGGTCAAAGATGGTCTATTCTTGTAGCTACAGACAGATGAATCTGTTTGACCTGATGGTTCCTCACTATAAATATGAAGGCCCTACCTAAAACTTAAAAATATTTACCCAGTCTTCAACACAAGAGGAAAAGATGGAAAGTGACTACTACAAGCCTTACAGAGCCATATGGAGGGGGAGTGTAAAAATGTCCCAAAGCCATGGAGATGAGCTCCCCCAGAGGGCAGCATCCAGTGCAGTGAATTCAGCGTGTGGTTCAGAAGGGGTAAGTTCTTGATTCCCAAGGAGGAAAAATCTCCACAGCTGAAAGGAAAGAGTTCCCAGTGGTTTTGTCTGTGTGCTCACTTGCAGCCAGTGCCTTGCTACACCACTGCTGGGAAGCTATGGACTGAGGTAGACCCAGCCCCTTGCAGTGCAGCGTGCGCCCAGTTTGCAACACCACTGAAGCACTTTACTACAACAGCTAGTATGTCCTGGCCTTCTGGTGCCGTGCAGCAAAGAATATTTGCCCAAAGAAACAAGAAAAATTGTCAACTTGACWTTGCTTTGTGTTGTCAGCACTGCAATGAGCATCTTTCTGCTCCAAGTCTGGAAATACACTATCCCTTGACCCCAGCTGCTGCTCAAGGGGATGGGAGGGCTGTGGATTTTCATCCTCTGCTGCAGCCGCTTGCTACAGCAGATTAATGAATGCACTGCCTCCTTCTAAAAAGACCCTTAAACTCATTAAAGGTCAACAGGTTTTTTTAATCCACTTTAACAGAAAACAAATTGAAGAAAGTGATTCCATCAAAACACAATGTTTCCTTGGAGCTTTTCTTGTTGACTTAGAAAACTATATTTCTTCAAAAATTTGAAGCAAACTTATTTGACATAAATAAATCTGACTTTTTTCTTCTTCTTCTTCTTTTTTTTTTCTTTTTTTTTTAAGGAGGCCTCTTGGAGATAGGCGAGAAGGTGGTGGGAGTGGTGTGTCCAGAGCAAGGTGGGCATGGGCTGGCCAGCAAGGGGAAGGCCAGCCCCGGTGGGGCTCATCATCAGTGGTGGCCGCAGGGCCAGCTTGGCCTCCCTGAGGTGCAAGGACCGAAGCATTCGCAGGACTGGAAGCAGTGAGTCTCTGAGGCAGATATAGATCACATTAATCCAGGAACTCTAATCACAAAACCGAAGTGCCCTTGGCAGGGAAACATTAGGGAGCTAGGGCTATAAATAACAGCTTAGTCTGCGTTCCTTGGAGTGCATGGGGAGGTAARCAGGTTTCCTAAGGAAAAAGTGCAGAAAGGAGGCATGTGAGCATGGACCAGCGTTTTGGGGAGGAGAAGCTGGTCTGTGCAGTTGGAGCCCCACCTGCAGGCTGCTCCTGCCTGGCCCCGGCGCAGCTCATCCTGGCTCACCCCGGGGGCTTTGGGCTTGGCAAGCCCCAACTGTGGGGCACCCTCAGCCCCATGCGGCTCGCTCCAGCATGCTGCCTTCTCCAGGTTGCTCTGTCCCCTCTCTGATTTGTAGATCTGACAGTAAGGACTGTGGTCCAGCAATGACAGTGAGTAAAAGATTGGCCTAATGCTGCTTTGGGCATGTTCTCCTTGCCAATGCAGTGATGAATCGTGTGTGTGGAAAAGGCCTGGGTGTCACCTTGATTAATCAGCACCAGGGTAACAATACCTTTAATGACTAGTAACCAGACTAATAACTAGATGCCCCATCAGTATTCCTGCTACAGGCCACTAGTTTGACCTGGCTTCTTCTCAAGTCAAAAGCAGCATTTCCACAGACATTAAGGCCAGYGTGGTCACTCTGCCAGCTTAGAGTGTGCTGGGAGCAGGGTACAGCTCTGCTGCCCCGCTCCCTTGTGCCCCGTGCATCTGTCATGACTGGGATATTTCTGTTGGGTTTGATCTCACCATCCTTCTGTGTTGGATGGGTTCAAAATCTGCTTTCACTTCCATGCTCAGGGAAGGCTCAGGGAAGGCTCTGGGGGTGCACTGGAGCAGCAGAGGYTGAGCCAGGCTTCTGTCTGTGGCAGTCCCTGTGAATGGTAGGAATCTCYGAGAGAGGGAAGCAGTGAGAAATTTTCCCAGAAAAAGTTTTGAAGGACTTTCTAGAGTACTCTTACAAGSCAAACATGAGTAAGTGAGAATTGATACTGCTGTCATTAAAGATGTATTCTAACAAAAAAACGATTAATATTCTAACCTCTGCCTCCTCTGCCTGTAACTATTTTGCTTCCAGTGCTGGCTAGCCAAAAAGTGCAATTGTTCATTAGTCCCCAGATTCACTTGAATAGCTAGAAAGRTTTTATGAGATTGATTTTACTGCTGAGTAAACTTGATGGTAGCACTCTTACTTAAGGCCAGGCAGATTATTCAATGTACTTTAATTTTATCTGTCCTATTAAACACATATGAAATGTCACACAAACAGCTGGGACTTCATAAAGTGTTTGTACTGATTCCAGTTCTGTCCTGGGTATGCATGTGAGAGGAATTAACCCTCAYGCTAATTTCTGAAAATGCTAGGTGAGTGCTGAGCAAATTGCAAATCAAATCTGAGCAGCTACACTGGCTTTGCAGACCTCACGGAGTGATCTGCAATTGGACCTTCTGCTCCACCCCAGAAACTGCAGACTGTCTCTGCTGCCTTTTTGCTTCACACATACATCCTTCAGGCACTGTCTTCACAGTGCAGACTCCCACAGAACTGACTTAAAGCRGCAAGTCACTTAATTTCTCCTTGCCTTTGTTATCTACCTGTTACAGAATGACCAAACRAAAAATAGAAGTCCAACAGGACATAAATCCTTCCTTCATTTGGACTACTTAGACTACAGACTCCTTGAGGGACTTGTTCTCCTTGGTGTGTGGTTGCAACATGGTCCTAATCTCATTTGAGACCCCGTGGGCTGCCACTCCACAGTAATGTTGCTCTGAGCTCATCAATTCTGCAGTGCCRGAAAACCTCAAGGCCAGACGAATCATTAAGAAAATTAAAGCCAGACATGTCCCGCTGTGCTGTGGGGAGCACTTCAACAGTGGGCACTAAGTAGCCAGCTCACGGCATTGAACAAGCTCCTCCTCTTTGATTCCTGTTCTTGCATGGACTCCTGTTGCCACATTTAACCGGGTACAGCTAGGGGATGCCCAGTACTACTTGCCGCTGGCAACAGTGCCCTGCCACCACCTCAGTCCTGCTGGTGCCGCAGGAGTGTGCTCACTYGGGCATCAGGCAGAGGCCTGTGGCCCTGTAGGCAGGTCACAGAGGTCCATCCACCAGGCGACAGAGAAAGAGGTCCACAGGCTGCACCAGCRGCTGAAGCACCTGTGGCCTGTGAGCAAGAAGGTGACACTAGGTGCTCGTAACTGTCTGTGATGATGAGTTCACACCAAGAAGCRAGTCATTCTGCGACCGATGAAGTAGTGAGGCCACGTTTCTGCCCCACAGCTCTTAACTGGAACCAGCCCTTGTCCAGCCCTTTCCCACCTGCCTGATTTTTTAGCTCGGGAAAGAGGCAGCACGTGGTAYGATGGGGTCAGAGCCAAGCTTGTGCTGACTGTTTGGAGGGTCCTTGGCTACTATATGAGTGGGTAAGAGGCTGAGATACCWCTGCCTCCTCCCTTGTGCGGATATCCCTGTAAATCTTCTGTCCGGCCACTGATTTTCCTGTCTGCTGAGACCTTTGTCCCTCTATCAAATTTACCCGAAACGGGCCAATTTCAGAAATCACTGCAGGGATGGGAAAGGAAGAGCGGGTGGTGGACAGACAGGCCGTGCGATTGCATTTCCTTGGGAAACGAGGCGGAGAAGACGGAGACGCGCTGGCCTGGGCACCTCAGGAATCCGCATGCCCGTCCCCCCGGCCGCAGCGTCCTATCCGGCAGCCGGTGCCCACCGCCTCTCCGCACGCTCTGTCCCGAGCCCCCCGCTGCCCCTGACACACTCGGAGGTATCAGGCTTCGCTCG
>NW_028186845.1:559538-577825 GCF_003343005.1 Rhea americana | reverse complement strand
GGGAGTCTCTCGCGGAGCCTCCGCCTGCGTGGAGCGCTTCTGCGTGAAACCAAACTTCGGCTGGTTATAAATTCTCTCGCTTTGCAGGGTGTAGCTCGCCCCAGCCAGGCTGTCGAGCTGCGTGTGCGGTCGGTGGGGCTGGGGCTGAGGCTGTCAGTTCAGGGCGCAGGCGGGTGCTGGGTTGCGCAGACCGTGGTGTTCTTCAGTGAACAGTGGTATCCTTGTGGGGGGTGTGTGGCCTTGGAAAGATGAGGAGGTGGGTGCCTTTTCTGCCACTGACCTGTGGAACAACCCTGGCAGTGTCCTTACGGTTATGTCCTGCTTTTCTGAGGTGTTGACTTGCCACTTTAATCATTTGCTGAGTCCTGTCTGCTCTTCTGCCGCTTGCAGGTTCTTACCATGGCTGAAGAGCTGAGGGCAGCAGTTGCCAGTCAGCCAAAGAGACCGGTGAGCAGCAGTGAGGAGCCTGAAAAGCTAGAAGAAAATGGACACCAACCCAAAAGGTTGAAGAGAGATGTGGGTGAGGAGGATGTGGAGGATCAGAATAAAAAATCACCCAAAAGGAAGATTGTGCTGTTGATGGCATATTCAGGGAAAGGCTACCATGGGATGCAAGTATGTGGTTTAGTAAGAAAATGTAGCTGCCTTTTCTTAGCATCTGTCAGGTTTACAGTTGTACTCAGAATGATTGAGTTGCAGCATCAAATGCCTGGGTCAGGAATACCAAGCCTGGATTCAAATGGCTTAGCGGTACCTTTAATTAAAAAAAAGAAAGAAAAAGAAAAAAAAAGTCAGTCATCATTTCTGATGATTGATTTTTAGCGGCTCTGCCCTCACCTTAGAGCGTCAACAGCAAGCCTTTTAGAAAACCTGCACTGTTGACAAGGCTCTGGAGGAGACTGAAAGCACTGTTTCTCTAGTTCTGTCAAAGGTTGAAGTGCTACTTCATGATCCCCTTCAGACCAGTTCTCCAGGTTCTAGTTAAAGCTTTGCATTTCAGAGCAGTTGAGCTGAGTTTTCTTTAGGTTAGGCCTCAGGTTGTCTCATGGCATTATGCAACACATCCAGATGCGTATTTTAATGAAACAAATCTGTATCTTTGTTGAATTCTCTTGATTTTTAAGTTTGTACTTAAAGACATTTTAAATTGTCCTTTTTGATGCTCTGTAGTGTGGTGGCTTACAGCAGCTTAGAAACAGGAAAATTGATGCAATGCTGTTTGCCTGTGGAGGAAAAGGGCTGTTGCAGTGACAATACTGGCATGTTACTAGTGCCCCTGCGTTAGGCCAGCCAGCACAGTGACCTCTTGTGGCATGCAGCAGCAAAAGGATGATCCTGCTCCATCTGCTGCTCCACTCGGTGTACTGCAAGCTCTGTGCACATTCCTGAGGCATGCTTTAAAAGCTCCATGGAATAATTGGTAATGATTGAACACAGGCAGGGAATGAGGCATTYCTGTTTATGCAGCAAAGTAGATTTGTTCAACTGCAGTAAACCTGATGCTTGTGGCTACATCCGTATAAGTGCGTATYAGCTTTAGTGCACTTGTAGTTGAATGGTCTGTGCTGGAGGGTGTGTGCTTGGCAGCATTGCAGAGAAGTGCAGTTGTACATTTCTGTTATAGTTCACCTACAAGTTTAGTGCAGAAGATGCTGGAGAATGCTGTAGTCTGATTCATACAAGAGCTTAGGCTAACTGAACAAAAGAATTAAATCTTATTCTTAGAAGCAGAACTTGCAGGTACTAGGTTTGGAGCAGCAGTGGTTACTGTTCCAGGCTGTACACTGGAACAGTATCTCATTGGTGCTGTTCTATACACAAAGGTGAGTGAATCGTCAAAAAATGCATTGCAGAAGTATTCCACAGTAAAATTAGAAATGCCCTTTTACTTGTAATAGTAGTAAAAGTTAAATGAGAATATATATGTTTCATTAACAATCTCTAGTAAAGTATAGTTATTTTTGTTAGAGAATGACAGTGCTCATGGGGTTATGAAAGGATGACATTAAAGAATATCATAGCAATGTAATATTGTTCAGTGGCGATCTTTAGGAGGGTTACCTTATTGTTATTTGTTCTATTTCTTATTTTTAGTATATCTTTTCTCTTTTAGAGAAATGTCGGATCTTCGCAGTTCAAGACAATTGAAGATGACTTAGTATCTGCCCTTGTTCAGTCAGGCTGTATCCCAGAAAACCATGGGGAAGATATGAAGAAAATGTCTTTTCAGCGATGTGCTCGAACAGATAAGGTACGCTGGTTGGGGCCTGTGGTGGACCCTAGTCAGTGCTATTGTGTTTGGCCAGTAAAGTGTTRTCTAGAGTGCAATCAAATAGTAAATATTATTCAGAATGGAATTCTTTCTTTATCCACTATTAAAGTTAACTACAAATAATTATCTAGGAAGTACAGAGCATTGATTGGATAGTGTTTGTATGTCTGGTGTTTCATGTTTTGACTATATCTGTTTGCATTTCTATGACATTCATCTGTTTCAGCCTCCCAATGTGCTGCTGCTCATTGTTGATGCTGCCTGGTTGATGGGGAGCTTGAGAGTTTACAGGTGCATCTCAGTCATAGTTAAGCCTGCCCCAGTGGGGTTCTAGCCCTGAATTGAAGTTCATGGTTGATCTTGTGTATAAATAAGTAATRTCTTTTCAGTTCATGCTTACAGTGAGATGTCATGGAAGGAAGTGAAATATTTTGTTCTCTAAGATTGCTAAGATGCTGCATGGCTATACATAGGTTAATTTATACAGCTCATGCAAGGTTGTGGATGTGTTTTTGTGGCTGAAATGCAGAACTGAGAAAAGAGCCTGTTCATGGCTTTACTGCTGGCTTCTCTGCAACTTAGGCAAGCCCCTTGTTCTTGGTCAGCTTAGTTTCAAATATGGGGTGGAGAAACAGTGTGCAAAAGTGAAGCTAAGGTCTTTCAGGAGTAATCTGACTTGCATTTCTGCCTGTGGTTTTGTCTTTGTCTTACTTTAGCCTGAAAAGACTAATGAGAAAAAGGGATTAAACTCATTCTTCAGTTATTTCAATTCTGCAGGTGCTGCCCCAGAAGTTCCAAAGTATGCAATTACCTCTGTGTGTGTTCTGTGGTTTTTGTAGGGTGTATCTGCAGCTGGACAGATTGTGTCACTAAAGGTCAGGCTAATAGATGACATCTTAGAAAAGATCAATAGCCATCTTCCTTCTCACATCAGAATTCTGGGTAAGGATACTGGAACAGGCAATGAAAATATTTTCAAAGAGGAACTCTGTCCTGCAGAAGGTCACTCCCCTACCATTACAATTTTAACCTGAATCAATGTTTCTGTTATTTTAAAATTAGTATACTGTAAAATAAATCTTATATTTTTGTTGTATTTTATTTTTAAAATGCAATCACTTCRAAGTTGTACCTACTGATTCAAAAACTTAATGTTACTTTTAAAATAAGGGCTGAAGAGAGTCACTGGAGGATTCAACTCCAAGAACAAATGTGATGCTAGAACCTATTCTTACATGCTGCCAACGTTTGCCTTTGCCCATAAAGACCATAATGTGCAAGAGGAGGCTTATCGACTGAACAGYGAGACCCTTGAAAAAGTCAACAAACTGCTTGCTTGTTACAAAGGAACACACAACTTCCACAACTTTACGTCTCAGAAGGGACCCAAGGACCCCAGTGCGAAGCGGTACATTATGGAAGTGTGCTGTGGAGAGCCATTTGTGAGGGAAAATATAGAATTTGCAGTGATCAGAGTGAAAGGTCAGAGTTTCATGATGCACCAAATAAGGAAGATGATTGGGCTGGTGATAGCTGTTGTGAAAGGTTATGCTGCTGAGTCTATCATAGAGCGGAGTTGGGGAGAGGAGAAAGTAGATGTCCCCAAAGCTCCAGGACTTGGGCTGGTCTTGGAAAGAGTACATTTTGAAAAATACAACAGACGTTTTGGAAATGATGGGTTGCATGAACCACTGGAGTGGAGAGAGGAGGAAGAGAAGATTGCTATTTTCAAAGAGCAGTATATCTATCCTACCATTATCAATACAGAAAGGGAGGAGAAATCCATGATGAACTGGTTGAACACCCTTCCCATTCATGACTTCAACTCTTCTGCATCTGAGATGCAAGCTAACAACAAAAATTCAAAGGTAATGATTGAAGCTATTAACTTTTCAAAGGGAAGCTATCAACTTAAAATGGCTCTTCCCTTAGTAACAGTTTTGTTTTCCATGGAAGATGACAGTCATCTGGAGCCTGAAATGTGTTTTATCTTTTCAGTCACTGTGCATTTGATGACAGTGGAAACAACTATACAAAATATTATTTTTGCAGCATTTTAAATGGGGCAGTTGAGGGAGGAGAAAGGAAAACACAGGCTGATTTGCTTGTGGAATCACAGCTTGAGAGCAGAAATTGTGGACACTTAGCTGGCACTTGCTGTTGTGGATCTGTTTAATGGAGTCTAGTTTTCAGGTTGACAGTGACCCTTTTAATACCTGTTGGCCATGTGAATTCACTRTGGGCTGATTCTAACTTTGTCTAATGCCCTGTTTGCCTAAATAAGGTTTGGGATAGGGAGGGGGAAATTTAGAGTCTTTTTTAAAGTACATCTACCATGAGCTCAAAATCAGTCATCAGAAAAACTCCTAGCAAGTAAAATGGGATGTTGTGGGATCTGATTTCTGACAACAGGAATGGCTGCCAGCTGTAGTGCGCTGTAAAACAGAAGCATGGAATAGACGATTAACAAAAAGAAACTTTAAAGAATTACTACTCTAGTAAATCTGTTGAATGTAGAGTAGGCTAACAAGAAAAGAAAGGAAAGATGTTTGAGGCATGCCAGAAGTTGGAAACTATGCAATGAATCTTGATTCAAACTTGCAAAATATTTTTTTTTAATTGACAATCACTAGAGTGACAATTAAAATACAATAGTCCTTGATTGGACAAATTCCTGATCAACCTGATGTAACATTGAGGAATCTGTGCCTGAAGGAGGGTATTGGACTTGATTCAAAGATACTTAACAATCACGTGTTTAATTCAAATTTTCTTGTTCAGGGAGCTGGCAAATCCTTGAAGGGCAGGGACAAATTGATGGGCAGGGTTAAAACTTCACTGAAACTCGAAGAAAATAATGGCTCTTTTTTGTTTAATGGAGTCTTTAAAATTAGGTTTGTTTTATTTAGAGATTGGTCCTGCTCCAAAGAAGGTTAGATTAAATCATAGTAGTCTCTGTCATTTTTTTGTTTTGGTATGAGAGAGAGTTTCAACATGTAAAATAAAATTTACAGCCTTGATTGAATAGTGTAAGGAAGATACTAGAAATTTCTCAGGGTTATTTTTGTATTTCTGGTAGTTGTTTTTCTGCAGTGTAGTGTTATATGACAGAATTCATGATGAGGTAAAACGCTTGCAACAAATGCCATGTTAGTTTGGTGAAACAAGACCCAAAGAGATCATGTGGCACAGACTGTGCTTACATGGCTCAAATGCCTTGATGATAATGCTGACAGGGCTTACTGCTGACATGCTCAAAATCACTGAGGTATTGCTAGCAGAAGACAGGTCTGCATGCTTTAGATAAACTCAAGCAAATACAGTTTTGGAGTCATAATTACCACAGACTGTCTGGGGAAGGATAAATAAAGGATCATATAATGGACTCCTGTGAGATTTTTGCAGGCTGTTTTCACTTTGAGCTCTGCTCGCTGTTACGAAGGCAACTATCTGCAAGTCTCTGGGAATTTGTTTTGTAATAGGATGTTAAGCTGTCAATRTTAAGTTCATGGGCTTTGGAGTATTTATTTTTCTTTGTTAACAACAAATGGTGGTTGGAGAAAAGGAATAACATACTGGCTTTAAAAAGTTAACGTAAATCCTCCGAATTTTTCCGATCATATTGACTTACTCCTGAAAGAGTAAGGTAAGAACTGAGACTTCAGACCAGTTCCTTTGCAACTTGCTAATATTTATAGTATTTTTGTAATAGTGTTTTGTACACCTGACTTTATTTTTAAACAATGTATTTGTGATCTCTGATACATTTTGGATGTAAATTTTGCATGACTGCCTGCAGTAGCTGAGCAAAACTCTCAAATCTGGCTTTAGATAATGTAACAAATGTAACTTCTGAGTGACTTTCCTTGCAGGTGCAAGTCTGTCTTGCCTGCATTTATTTTGAACATCAGCATTTCATGCTGTTACCCACTTTTAAGTTTCCCACATACTGCATGTTGTAATCATACAGCTATAAACATGACTGAARAGAGACTTGCTGGTGAGTGTAATCCAGTGTACAATTTGTCTGCCACAAGAAACTTAATTTACTATCACAGAAGTTAATTACAATAGATAGCCATGAATTGAGGATCTTGCCCCATTTCGTTGTGTTTTTGGAGAGGTTTAAAGTCAATGTGTTTGATTTTTAGGTCAATCACTAGAAACAAATGAAATACTGACAATTCATTTTCCCTTCTTTACAGAACAGCAGTGATTTCGAAGGCAGTGATGGTTGTGATGGTGATTCTGAGTAAGCCAGTAAGTGGCTGGATCTGGGACCGTTACCTCTTGCAATTTGTTTTGTCTAGAAAAAAAGTGGCCTTTAAGTCCAAGAATCCAGTAAAGCAGAGGTTTGCATGCATGCAGAACCAGGAATCAGATGCCCAATAGAAATTGGGTGGGGAAAACTGCAGAAGAAAAAGTAGAAAAAGTTGTTTATACCACTGACTGATTCATCTGCCTGGAATACTTGAAAATAATGTAATGAAAAAAAGATGCTTTTGAAAAGAATCTTGTATTGCAAGAAATCTTAATTGCTATTTGAATAATGCTTTTATTACACGGTTACCTGGAAAATAGTATTTTAAATATGTATAATCTCTACATACAGATGGGGCAAAACATTTTAATATACATTTTTTGAATTAGTATTAAGCAGTTATGACTCCATGAACTTTTGAGGGTTTTTATTTTCTTCACCTTTAATGAACCTGATCTCTAAACACTATTAAGTTCCTATTTTGTTTTTCCATGTCATCCATGACTTTCTTGTGGAATAATATGCGTGGGTTAGTGTTCCTTATCATGTTGACTGTTCCGAATTCTGTTGCCATAGAATGTTTTGTTTTCTAAAGCTTTGCAAGCCTAAAAAGAATTAAGATTCCTTACTCACCGAGAGCTTTTAATTTTCAGAAGTGTACTGAACCATGTATTTTTAAGACCAGATGTTTTATTTGGAAGATGTTTTCATTCCAATATTGCCCTTATACTTGGGCAGACTCAAGAAAATAGATCCACTGCTACAAATGTAATTGGACATCTCCTGCCTGAAGAATTGTTTCATAGATCTTGTAGTTGAGATTTGAGGAGGAAACTAAATGAACTGCTAGGATTGCAAACCAAAGTGTGCAGCTGTGAAAGTTTGTGTTGCCTATGGTAGATCACTAAATGTGTTGCTACTAGTTTGTTTCTGGTTTTAGTGGAAACTAGCTAGCCATCTGCTAGATTTTTGGATAGATAGTTTGAATCAACTTGTGAAAGCAATGGTTTGTATTTTCTCTGGCCTTTAATCAAGTCTGCATTCATTTTGTGTGAACTTTCACTTCCCATGAAGCTGCTCAAAATAGAGGAATTTGTGCAATGATATGGGAATCAGTCTAAGGACTGTATTCCTCTTGAAATCAATCTTTTCCTGTTCTGGGGGATCTAAACAGTTTGGAGTTCTTGCTCTCCTTTCCTCAACTGTGGCTTACGTTCTGGTTCTTGGTTACAATTCTCTGAGGAGGTGGTAGGAGAAAAAAAGAGTAATGYTAGTGGCTCTTCTGCTCTCCCTAAGCACAGAACACTTTGGAAAGGCGGTCAGAGTGGAGTAAGTTTCTCCAAGTTTTTGGACTTTGGCAAGCTTTCTTGATAAACATCCTCTGCTGGGTTTGTATGGAGACTTGCTTCATAATTTAAAAGCTCACCTTCTGTGACAAATTCCTAAGGTAGAAAGGCAGTACTCTCTCCTTTCATTTAGATATTCAAACAAGCACACTTGCCCTCCCAGCTCAGGACACAGGTCAGCACTCTGTGCCTAAGGCTGTGAACCAAACCTTGTGGTCCATACTGAATGTCGTAGTTCACGTTTGGAGCTGTTGTCTCCTTGTTCCTATATTCAGTGATTTCTGCCCAAGGTTTCTAGTTTTWTGGCTCCTTCTAGAAATTGCTGTGCTTTAAAAAGGATTAGCTTGTTAGTTTCCTCTGGGTTTTAGTTAAAGTTTACAGTTTCTATCTTGAAGGCCTTGCTCTGTGYTTGCTTAATCAGTGTGAGACTCTAAGAGATCTGTCTGTTCTGGAGAAGGAGTCTACATAGGCTTGTATTTCCATCCCTTGCTAGTTTGTACAATTGATCCAGACATAACAGTCTTCTCTCCAAGGCTTCTTCTATCCCTGTCAATCAGAGAGATACACCTTTGCTCATAATAAAGGCCCTCAAACTGACACCTGTGTCTGTGCTGAAATTAATGGGAATTTGTAGCCTTTGGAGAAAGCAAAATTAAAAAAAAAAAAAGGGGGGGATATTTCTTACCTTTTGGTATGTGCACTGTTTTATTTTGTGGGAATTATTAACTTGGTGTTTTGGGTCTGGTATCAGTGCAGTTAAATGGCTTTATGGCTCAGAAGCTGAATTAAAAAAAAAGTGAAGTAGCAGAGTCCAAAACTGAATCCTCTGGAATCCTGAATGAATCAAAATGTTCTGCGCCTGATGGAGGAATAATTGAACTGAAAGCAGCGGCGCACTGAAACAGAACCGAGGGCAGAAAGGGTTCTGTGAGGGAAGCAAAGCGAGGAAGGGGCGCAGCCGCCCAGCAGCGCTGCCCCGCCGGGGCGGCCCTTGGCGGAAGCGGGCTGCCGGCCGCGGGGGGCAGGGGGCGGGGCCCGGCCGGCGGGGGCGGGGCCCGACCCGCGGGGGGCGGGGCCCTGGCGGCGGCGCCCCGAGGCGCGGGCGAGGGGCGGCGGGAGCGCGGCGCGCCGCCGCGGCCGCGGGGCTGCCCTGTCCCCCTCGGCAGCGCCCCGCCCTGCGCGGCCGCGTAGCTGATGCCTCCGGAGCCAGCGGCCGTTGGAGCAGCTCGCTGGAGCTGAGGGGTCGCTGCCGCCGGGGCGGCCTCCGCTTCGAAGAAGTCCTGAAAACGCGGGTTTTCGTAGCAAAACACAGCGTAAAAGTGAAAGCCAGGGCGAAGGCGGGTGGAGCTCTGCGAGCGGCGGAGCGGGGCAGCGTGTCAGTGCTAACGAGGGGCTCCGACAGGCGGCTTCGGGCCGCCCGAAGCCCCTCGGCTCCCCGGGACGAGCGTGTCTCGGCCGTGGAAAGGGGGTTTCTTGGTCTCTCCCTCCCAGCAAAGGCTGGTCCGCCTTTTTTCAAATAGCTTTATGTTATTTATTGCTATTTTTTTTTTACTTTTATATTTGGTATTGCAGGAGCATTCTATTTTGTTTTTTTTTTTCAATGTCATGATGAGTTTTGATAATCCTATAATATTAATCATCTTATTTTTTACAGATGATAATATCCTATTTATTTATTTTCTCTCTCGCTTGATTTTTCTGCTTGATGCACTTTCAGAATGTGACCCTTGCATCCTTCAATCATTGTAGCATCAGAACAGTTATTGATCCTGTGAACTCAAATTCCTCTGCTGTGAGGAAATCAGTTATAACGGTAAAGTGTTAACAACAGTTTACGTTCTCGTTTTAGGTGTTGGGTGCTGTGGGGTCCCGGTTGAAGACTGGGAATTCTCCGGGTGCATCTTGCTGTAGGACTGCATCACGACCGTCGATAGAGGTGACGCCGGTGGGACCGCTTTAATGAATAAGGTTTACTGTATTACGATACAAAGAATTCCTTTAGAGATGGCAGCTATGAAAGCACACGGGATGGCTTCAGAGGTTTGATAATTATTATCTTAAAACAATGGCACAAGTTATTTTAAAATAACACTGATATGTCTAATACATATATTAATGATTTACGGTAAAGTATATGCTGCCAAAGAGAAGTCTTCGGCTTTGTAATTAAAGATAATTACTTTAAATGAGATATTTCTTCATTTCATGAGTGCTGATTCGTAACCAGTGTTTGATATTTACCAATAAAACCTGCTTTGATGGCTGCTCAATGTTTTGGCTTGTGGTGTGTGTTTATTTCCTGGCATGATGATGCTGCCTTGTGATTTTTTCCTGCCTTGTGACCTGAGCAGAGCAGAAGAAAATTAATGAACTAAATTGCAATAGCTCTGGAAACTTTCTTAGAGTTTTTTCTTAGAGCTTAGAATTTATCCGTTGAATATGAATTCTGTTGATAACTTATAATGAGAAATATAATAYAGGTGTTCTGAAACAGGCTGAGCATTGTCTTCCCTTTTGGAATATCGAAAGCTTTGAAGAATTGCACTGGGATGAAGTGCAAGATAATCTTTTTGTAACCCTAGAAGAGGAACCACTCTGAAATCCAGCAAAAAGGCTGTAGGATTTTTGTGTTTTTATGTTGCAGGAATGGATTGAATGCAGCAACCTTAATATATTGCCTCTTGCAAGCAATTGTTTAAAAGCTATGAGGCATTCATGAAAATACAATGGAAGTAACTAATTTTAGGTGAGATGCAAAATGGTGATAATCTGACAAGGAAGTACCGGGATGAAATATTCAATCTCCAGAGGTCTGGAGCATTCATTAAAAATTTTCTTCTTGCTTTTGCCCATCAGCTATTTTCTGAAATAACCTCAGTGTTTGCTTTTTTTTTTTTTTTTTGATTGTCTTACTGTGATATAAGATAAATCTTACTCTAATTATGATCATTATTGTTCACAGTCATCATTTACTCTTGATGGACTTGCTTCTGCCTACTGCCTTAAAAGCTCTGTGGGCCATTGCACGTTTCCTGATTCCAGGGATTTCCAAATCTTGCCTGGATTTTATGAAGGTAGCTCCTACAAAAGGGAGTGAAGATCACTTCTAGACTGTGGCAGTAAGACTGCAGAGAGTATGTATCTATTAAAGATAGTCTTTTAACAGTAGTATCTCTTCCTTTGGGGAAATACAATTGAGAAATTATTATTTTGTATTCTGTTAGGTAGTGCAGTCCTTTATTTTGTGATGGTCCAAAATTCATGTTGAGAAGCAGTGAAGAAGGAAATACAAGCATGTGCTGACATGGACTCTTTCTAATCAGCAGAAGTCTGTGTATAAAGACATCCTGTTTCAATGCAGGTATATCTCTTCAGTAGWTTTTAATTGTTCGGTCATTGTTAAAATTAGGAAGCATTGCAATTACAGTAAGAGAGCTTGATTACTGGTAGGTTATTTTTAAATGAGTCATGGGCAAGCCTAAAGATTTAAAAACATGGTATAATCATAGTGCTTTGCAGAATAATCATGTTCTACACTAAGTGGTAATTGCATTCAGTAATTTCTTTTTTCTATGTTTAATTATGTCTAATTGTTTTAGAAAGTGAAAAGAAGCATAAACAGTATTTGAAAAATACAGGATAAAAAACAGTATTCTGTATTTATAATTTATCCAATTGTGCTTGTTCCCTTGTTTATATAAAAACTTAGTTCTTAAATGATTTAGGAGAAGAATATCCTAGTTTATATTTTTCTTCAGTTTTCTAAATGCTTTGTTTATATTTCTAGTTAACTTGCTGATATAAAGTGATTACTCAGATAGTAAAACCAGTGCCTTAGTATTGACAGTACGTATTTCACGTGTTACCTCACATCATTTCCATTTGAAATTGGGTGGCTAATTGAGAAATATAGAATATTCTCATATTGTAATATTATATTTCTGTGAAATTAAATCACTTGCCTTCATTAAAATATCTTTCTTGTCTTGCTGCTTTCCAGGACAAACAAATTTATTAATATGACAGTGGATGATTTGAGCACTCTATCTAAATCAGTATTTGTTCTTTGGTGTCCAGCTCAAGTACAATACTAATTCTTTGTATGATAGGGTATATACATGATCATGAATAACATAAAGTTTACAAGATTTGTGTTTGCTGAAATAGATAACACTTCTGAATTTGTTAAAGCATGCGGAATTTTGCAGTATACAGGTCTCATCCATCTGTTCTAGTGGACTCTCCAATGGTAGTCTGAAAGTGCCATTAATTTTTTTGCCAGTAGGCATAGAATAGGAAAGCATTTTTTCATTAAAATATCAAACCTAACATCTGTCTTTGTATCACAGATACATCATTCTATTCTTCAGCTCTTGCTCTTATGTTACTCAGTTTTCCTTTTATATTCTTCATAGAACTTGYACTTTAAGTTATCCTTACTTGCAACTTCCTTTTGCCTCCTCCTCCCTCAGTATTTCTTTTTTTGCTTCAGGATGTTTTGGTTTTTGTTTGTTTGTTGTTTTGTTTTGTTTTTTGCTTTCAGCTTTTCTGAATATATTTAGAAAAGAATTCTAACTTTAAAGGCAATCATAAAACAAAAAAGACAGCTAAAGGAATGTCTGGACAAAATGCATATTTTTGGAATGAGTGTCATGGTTCCAGAACTCCTCTGGACAGCAGACACCTGTTGAGAATTTGCTTTTGGATTAGTGAAAGAAAAATCTCTTGGCGCTATTYTGGCAGGGTTAACAAATAGAGCTGGTCTGGCTTTGCCTTGTTTCTTCAAAGTACTTCAGAGCACCTAAAGGGTCCACTGCAAGAATTCATTTTGACATTAAAACAGTAACAGATTGCCCTAAAGGATATTGTTCCTAGGTAATTGAGACAAATCTATCTGCAGCCTTTGCACAGATTTGGTGGATGTATTTTACCACCATACAATACCATCTTTCCCTATGTAATTTAGTCACAAGAACAGATATTCATGTAAAATACTGTATAATACTAAATAAGAGTTACCTTGTTTTGTACTTTATTATCTTTTCTTGTTTATTGCAGACTGAGTTCCCATATGTTGAATGTACTTTGCATCCCTGATACCTAATTTTAAGACTAGCTCCATAGCAATTATTATTTACCTAACAGTTCTACTTTATTTTCAAGTGTGAGATATCTTTTTTTTTTTTTTTTTTTTGGTGAATTGTTACAAAAACAGTGGCCGTTGTAAGTCAGAGGGAGGCTTATCTTTGTGGCTTTAGGGGTAGTGGCAATTTTCTCTTGCACAGTTCTGATACTGAGTGTTTTCACTTTCATCTCATGTTGACATAACTTCACCAATCTACTTTCAGCTACCTTTAGCCAATTTCTTTAAGTTTCTATGCAGACACCTGCTTTATTACTGTTCTTGAGTAGTTAACAGCCCGAGTTGTTAAAAAATAATATACTAAAATGTTTTTTTCTTTTTTTAGAGCTCTCTGTGTGTTAAATGTTTTTTTCTTTTTTTAGAGCTCTCTGTGTGTTGCCAGCCATAGTTGCTGCTCCTCCATATTTGTGTGTAGCAAATCCTCCTCATTCATACAGCAATGAAATGAAGGTCTTCAAGTTTAATCTAAAAGAGCAGATATTTCCATACGTCCATCCACTGCAGTAGATAGCAGGGCCTCATTTTCTACAGTTTCCAGACACACAGCTGGTGCCAAATGATTCAGGTAATGAATCAAAAAATCCGTGTAACTGTGCTGATGTTCCTCTCTAATTGTTGAATGCTATTCGCAGAACCATTAAGTTCTTATTTCTTAAACAGGCAAGGTGGAGGCTCTGGCTGTCGATCTTTGACAGCTGAAAGTAAGAGGATGTTGTGTGTTGATTTTGATGCAGATGATTCCAATGCTTCGTATACTGGAGCTTTTCCATTTTCTCACATACGAAACAGTTAATGAGAGTGGTGTTCAAAGTTATCTATTATTTGGTGAGAGGGCTTCTTACTCAAATTAATAGCAAATATACGCTCTTGGTGGGAGAAAAAACGTCAAAAGGAAGTTATTTATTTGGGTCTGCAATTTGGGAAAGCCATAAGCCCATTTGTTATTTAAGCAAAATACATATGTAGCTGTAGCACAGGAATAGCTATGTACAAAATATGTAGTTATATTGCTACTTGATGTAGCATGCAGRGTTTTTCCAATTTGTTGTATGTTTGAGTAATTTATGCTTAAAATACAATTTTTTTTWAATTTCCCAATCGCATTTTGACTAATTGCTTTTGTTTTCTCTGTGCACAGATGCCTACATTGTAAGTACTTTCACTATAATTGTGTTTTTGTGTGGCACTTCCTCAGCCTTACTCCAGGGGCTTTTATTTCTGTGTAGTGCCCTGGCATTGCCTGAGGATAAATTGAAAGTATGCTCACCTCCCTCCCCAGTAGGATTCTCAATATCCTTTGGGGCCTACACTTTGAGCAAACATTAACAATATGGTTAAGTTATCCTCTTTTTTGTTTGTTGATTTCAAATTTCATTATTATGCTTTCTGTCAGATGCAGTATAAAACCTAAATGAAATACTTTGCCTTAAGTCTATTCACGTCAGCACGGTAGAAGGGATTCAGTTTAGTCAATAGACTAGAAAAATGCGGAAGCATGAACAGAACGTAATAACCCAATCAGATGTGTCCAGCCATAGGACACAATGTTGTTATTGTCTATTTGTAGTTTTTGATCTGGTAAACTGCACCATAAATAGTACATAAATCATTTTTAATAGTRCATAAATTMATTTTCAGTTAGGTACATCTATAATTCTCAGATACCTTAAAATTTGACCAGCTTAATATACATTGGGAAGGTAATAAGGAAGCAGTTTTTCTGATCATCTTATTCTYTTTAAAAAGTTTGTTCACAGACTTATGTTGTATTGCTGTGAAGTTGTAATTGTCTATTTTAGGAATTGATAAAAACCTTCAGCCAAGACAAGTGATTCTTCTGTGCTATTTTTCTTTCCACTCCTTCCACAGGTGTCAGCCATGTAAATGCAAATACTGTTGTGTTCTATGATAMTGACTTAGATCTGCTGATGGATGTAAAAGCTAAAGGATGGTGTGACAGGACTGTGAGAGACAGATACCCACATATACAGGTGACTTTTGAACTGAGAAATAGTATGGTTATTTTAAAGTTGAAAATGAAGAGATGCTTCTGGGAGAAACTGTAGGATTTTTGGCTGAAGTCATCCTCTTAGTTTGTCATTTGATCCTGTAAGATTTTCTCCTTTAAAGGTGGGATCAAATCTCTGATATGCAAAAAATTCTTCCCTTCAGATTAAAGGGAAAATGAAAACTTTGGCCTTTCCCTTACTGTATCTTCTATTTCCATCTTTCCCTCCTACGTTTCATCTTGTAAGCCATCTGGGTTTCTGAGTTAGGACTGTCGAAAAGAACATTAATATCTGTGGCATTTTCCTGTTCTTGATAAACAATAAATGTCTTTACTGATGATCTATTACTGGATTTCGAATCAACTACTGATGATGTTCGTGAGCTGATGTTCTAAGATGTGTTTGAAAGCTTCTCTCAAATGACTGCTGCCCTTCCTAGAAGGGAGTGCTGAGAGCAGAGGGGGTTTTTGCTCACCTTACACCAGTGGTCACATATCTGCTCTTTACAAGGGGTTTTTGGCTAGAAAGTGAAATCAAGAGATTTTGGACTTCATTCAAGCTATGCATGGGTAGTGTCTGTTAGAAAACATCCTGCTATTTTAAGGATTTAAAAAAATCTACATAGGAGACACTATTTATTGTGCATTTTGCATGATTGTGTAAATGACCCTAGGGTTTTGGAAACATGAAATGTGAGGAGGAAAGACAATCTGCTTTCTGTAAAACTGAAAAAGAATGCAGTTTCCCATGAAAATAATCTGACAGACTGCAAACTAGTAAAGGTGTAGGTCTTCACTGGCGCATGAAAAACATTAGACATGGGACAGTTGAGTTTCAGAAGTTTCAGTGTTTTACAGGGATATGTATTTAATGAGCTTATTTGTTTTACAGGCTTATGAGTGGTAATTCTGTAGAAGAGACACCATTGAAGAAAGGTATTAATGTTTGTTTCGAGAAGTGGCTGCTCAGGGAGGTGATTGCCCRGTAGACTTCTTAACTCAGGTAGAGTAATAGTAACAATGCAAGCAGATTTTTTTAAAGATATTTTAAAAAGTGAGTGCTTTGAGCCAGAAATTTAAACATCTTGTAGTTTTATAGTGTTTATTTCCAGACTTGTGTAGACAACTGTAAGAAGCTATTGTCTTTCTGAGGTTGCTTCCATCTGTACAGAGCCAATGACAGTGAAGGAAAAGGTCCATTCTTTTTTTCCAGGTTCATGCCATTCTCTAAGACTTTTTTTCAACATGAGTTGCCTTTTGCGTGTAAAAATAATTTGTAAGGCTGGGGGTCAGGAAAAAATATGAGGCTTTTGGAAAACTGTTCAATATGACTTTTGAGTGCCTGGTCCCCTTTGCCAGTGCATCAAAGCTATCAGCAATCAATTGTCTTTGTGGATTAATTCCAGATCTGTCCCTTTATATTTTTGTGTTCCTCTCCCTTTTATTATTACTATTATTATTTTAGCAATGTCAGAAGCAGACAGCCATGATAAATCATGTTTTATTGTTGTTGTTGAATCAGAATATTCTGTCACAATTATAGACAATTAAGAATTCATTTCAGGATTAATCTTCACAGGATTTAATAGTGCAAAAAATGACTGTTGCTGTGAAAAATTAAACTAATAAAAGCAAGTTTATTGATGTGATTTKTCTTCATCCTTGTCTTTCCACTTCTATTGTCATAGGCATTGACTGAAGAAAAAATATGCTTACAAGTGCAAGAGCAGCAGCTGCCAGATGAGGAACAAAAAATTGAGCAAATCCAGTGTCAACTACAAGGAGAAACACAGGTGAGACTGTGATTACCAATGTGGCAGACGAACCCATTCATTCCTGAAATTGTATGCAGAGATAAGTGTTCCTCTAAGTTTAATGAATCATATAAATGAATCTGTACGCACAGGTTCACGTGCGCTCATTGTGCCTGTTTGACTTCATTGAGACTGTGTGTGTAGGCCTCTCAGCAGAGAGAGAATTGGGACTTTGCATAACAGCAGTATTTGGTTTCATCTGAGCTGAGGTCATTGGTGATGGACCTAAATGTAACTTAAAAATTAGTCTTATTGCTCAAGGATGCAAGAATACTATTCAAAGAATAATCTTAGACAAGMTCCTTGAAGATACAGGATTTGGGGTTTCAGCCCAAATTGGATTTTATGATGCCGAAAAAGCAGTCCATATATATATGGTTCATGTATAYGTATGAATGGAACAGATGCAGTTTATGGTACAATTTATGGTATAATTGTACTTGTTCAATGTGCCCATCTCCCTCAGTGGGTGCCTTTGTTAAAACTTCACTCTCTTTTGTGATTATTTCACTTTAAAACACTTATATTGTTAAAAGTTTATTTTTTACGGAACTTGCAGCCTTCAGGAAGTACACAGGCTCRAGCTGTAGCTGTATTACAGCAAATGCCTCTAGTACCTGCCAATCCAGCAGAACTAGAGAGCCCATAATGCTGTTTTTTTTTTCAAGCATTAAGTATCTGACAGCATCAGCTGTAGTAACCATCAGGCTGATGGCAGCTGTGCAGAGAGAGATACTTCTGATGATTTAGCTTATGTCAGGTAACTTTTTACTTCATGTTCTGCTATTGAAAATAAATATCTTAAATCTTCAGTAAATATCACTGCTCACTTTTTAAAATTTATTGAAAATAAATGAAAAAGATGAGAGAATAGTCTTTCAGCAAGTCCTTTGCGCTTTAGAAAACAGTGTATTCCTAGATGCTCTATTATTTTAGTTCGTATTATTTTTGTCTTCGTAAACTGTCACTTCTGTTCGTTTTTCTTAGGTGCGTGACTATTCTGTGCTCGCAGCTGGCTACTCCCAGTGTTCATGTAATTTTAGATTCAATCATAAAAACTTCCCGGGACGAGGCCCGGATGATCAGAGCGACGTGACCGCCGCAGCAGCGCCCGTCCCGGGCCGGCCGCAGCCCGCCGCCGCTGAGGCGAAGCCCGCGCGCA
This sequence comes from Rhea americana, assembly GCF_003343005.1. Classification (NCBI taxonomy): domain Eukaryota; kingdom Metazoa; phylum Chordata; class Aves; order Rheiformes; family Rheidae; genus Rhea; species Rhea americana. The sequence goes on along the minus strand of NW_028186845.1, from coordinate 559,819 downwards.
GCCCGGCCCGGCGCCGGCGACCTCCACGCTAGCTGCTGTTAAAAGCGGTGAAATAAAACCTGCTTCCCGCTACGCCCCGGAGCACCGAGTGCCGTTTCTCAGCGGGCGGAAGGGGCGTTTCGGTTACTGCGGCAGGCTGGACGTGCCCCCCCCTCCCCGGGGCCGGCCCCGGGACGCGGCCAGGCGCCCGCGGCGGCGGCCGCGCTCCTCCCCGCTCCCTCCCTGCCTCGGGCCTGCGCCTTGCTTTGCCCCTGCTCGGGGCGGCCGCGCCCGCTCGCCGC
>NW_028186845.1:508678-558955 GCF_003343005.1 Rhea americana | reverse complement strand
GGGGCCGGCCGGGCGGCGGCGGGCGCCTCTGCGCGCTGGGGTTTCCGCACACAAAAGGCGCTCCCGGGTGCCCGGGCGGGCGGCGCGCCGCCGACGCTGCGCTGTCACCGTGTAATTACGTGTTTGCGCCCCGGCCGTAAGCGTTGCCGAGGTACAGGCAATTAAAATAATAAGAACTTGCTATTAGCGATAGGCGATATCATTTGGATCTTAATTATTTGGTACCAGTGTCATGAAAGAGTCACCGCAGCACGAAGTGTTGCAGCATTGTTGAACCTTTCGGAAAAGGTGCCTGTAAGGAGTGGATTTTTCTCCCTCCTCTCTCCGCTGGTTGAGGCTCTGAGGGCCAGGAGAGGTGAAACCCGTCCAGAGATGCTTGGCCCCTTGTGCAGGCTGGGCTCCGTCCTGGAGCGCGAGGCCCTGCACCCGCCGGTCGCCCCTTTCCTCGTCAGACTCCCCGTAGACAGCACGTGTGCGACAGCGCTGCGCTGCTTCCCGCTTTCCTGGGAAGAGGACCGTTTCCTGAGGGCCAGGACAGGAATATCCGCGTCCCCAGGGCTTGAACAGATTGCCGCAGATAGCCCGGGATAGGGGAACGGATTTGTGCTGCATTTCGCTGCGAGGAGTGGAAGAGTAGCAGGACATCAGATTACTGCACGCACRTGTACCTTTCCACTAGCGCTGCGATGTTGGTATATACTGCTGCTGGCCGCTTGTAACTGGGGGCTGGGAGTCGATGTGGTTAGAAGCAAGGAAAAACGGTAGGATGCAAGTCTGGTTTTGGCCTGAAATACTGACAATGAACAGTTATTTTCAAAATATGAGAGAAGTTTTTATTTTTCTTTTGGTTCTTTATGACATCTAGCACTGTGTTTGCTGGTCAGTGCATGTTGATGGACTTTTTTTTTTTTTTTGATAAATGACTGAACCTCAAAACCAGAGTGTTTTCTAATCTCTGGATAGTTTAGCTCAATAAACAGCATTTTAAATGAAATGCAGATTTGGATTGATTTTTATCTTGTTAAAGTGTTGGTGTTCTGAAGGAAAGTAAATGCAAAGTTAAATATCAGGTACAATACTTTTTCAAACTTCCAGATCATTTTGAAAGGAGATATTTCATGGCAGGTCTATATTTTCCTTAATAGTTAGAATAATAAAATTGAGTAGTCTGTGTCCACTTTTCATAACATTTTTCATTATTACTGATAGAACCTACTTTACATTCTTACAACTGCTGTGTTTTGGAGAATATAGTATTAAATGCTATAACACTGAAACACTGGGATTAATGAACACAAAAGTAGTAGATTTTTTGATAGTGGAGACTTCACTCTTGAAATTCCACAGAAAGGGAAAAAGTACTTTTATTTTGTTTTAAGTCAGTTTGACTATTTAAGATGAATGCATCATTTGTAAACAATTCAATAGCATTTTGTTAGCTAGAGAAATGTACGAGATTTAAGTAAGTTTTTGTTTGTGGCAATGAGGCTCTCAGAAAACTTGACTGATAATGCAAAACTTTTTAGTAACTGCAAAGACAGAATAACTGAGTTCCTACCAGGAGATGTTCTTTCTAATAGTTTCTCTCAGTTACAGAAATGTATTTACTTTATCTGAATTTCTGTTTTTGTATATTTCTTTAGAATATACTGTAAAATCTCTAGAGCAGTGATAATGCACCATGGTAACGGTCCTCAGAATGCTCAGCGTCAGCTCCAGAGGTCCAGATCCTTCACAGGCAGTGAGGGAGAAGAACAACAGACAAATTTACCCCAGTCCCCTGCAGCTTCCTTTGCACCTTCGGCAAGCCCGTCTGCACCACAGTCCCCCAGTTACCAAATACAGCAATTTATAATGAGCAGAAGTCCAGTAGCTGGGCAGAATGTGAACATCACACTACAAAACGTTGGACCAGTAGCTTCAGGAAACCAGCAGATAACACTTACCCCTTTGCCAATTCCAAATCCAACATCACCAAGTTTTCAGTTTAGTCCTCAGCAGAGGCGATTTGAGCATGGATCCCCATCGTATATTCAGGTTACATCACCGCTGCCTCAACAAGTTCAGTCTCAAAGCCCTACACAGCCAAGCCCTGTGCCAGTACAGACATTACCAAATGTTCGAGCAGGTACTCCAGGCCCTGGCCTGGGTATGTGCAGCCAGAGTCCCACTAGAGGATTTGTAGATGCTAGCGTACTTGTGAGACAAATCAGCTTGAGTCCTTCAAATGGTGGACACTTTGTGTATCAAGAAGGGCCGGGAATTGCACAGATTGCTCAAGGAGCTGCAGCACAAGTACAGCTTCCATCTTCTGGGACACCTGCTACAGTAAGAGAACGCAGACTTTCACAACCTCACTCACAGTCTGGTGGCACCATTCATCATCTGGGCCCTCAAAGTCCTGTAGCTAGTGGAGCAAACATGCAGTCTTTGACTAGCCCAGGTCATATTACAACTACTAGCTTGCCACCACAAATCAGCAATATTATCCAAGGGCAACTTATGCAACAGCAGCAGCAAGTGCTTCAAGGACAGCAGCTGGGTAGACCCATTGGCTATGACAGGACTTCTGGTGGATTAATAGCAGGAGTTGGAGGACCTAGTGCATTTGGAATGACATCACCACCACCTCCCACAAGTCCCTCACGGGCCACRGTACCACAGGGGCTGTCAAATCTTCCTCTTGCACCTACAGTTAATACAGCAGTGAAAAAACAATCCAAAAAGTTGGAGGAGATTCCTCCTGCCAACCAAGAGACTGCTCAAATGAGAAAACAATGTTTGGATCATCACCACAAGCAAATGGAAATGCTTAAGGAAACTTTTAAGGAGTGTTTGATTGAACTGTTTTTCCTGCAACATCTTCAAGGGAATATGATGGACTTCTTAGCTTTTAAGAAGAAACATTGTGTTCCACTGCAAGCATATCTTAGGCAAAATGACTTGGATCTGGAGGAGGAGGAAGAGGAGGAACAATCTGAGGTTATCAATGATGAGGTAAGAAATCCATTGGTTAATATTTTGAAATAAAATAGTAGAGGAAGTTATTGCACCTGGATTCTGAAGTGTTAGATGATATGAGAGTATCTGAAAAACTGTTTTTACTTTAAGTATTGCATTTTTTTTAAATGGATGCTTTGAGGGAATGCAGTTTTGCRAGGTAATGTGATCTTACAGGTTGGTTTGAGCATGGAGTTAGATGTATGTGTTTAAAAGCAGTGCACTTCAGAGAGGTGCAGGGAGCTTTTGTTGTCCTAGTTTAGTATGCAAGTCTCGTATGTGAAATAGATAATACAATAGGTGAATGAGTTTGGCATTGCTGTGTGAACTGTTTTAAGCTATCATTGGATTGATTAGGTATCATAAATTAAATTTCACTTACTAGCATACACAAGCAAAAAAATCCAAACGAAAAAGTCTTGTAAGAGGTTAAACCTTTATTTGTCTCTTGTGAATTCTAACTAATTATTCTCATTAATTGTGTGACTCATAATGTATATGGATCCACAGTAAGGCACCAGTTTGTTTAAATTGTCCTAGAACTTTGTGCATATATTGCAGCCTGAATGATTAAAAAGAAAAAAAGAAAAAGCACTTAAAACCTGGACATTAAAAAGTCAACTTCTGTTATTTACACAAAGGTCTAAAATAACTAAATTACTTTAATTCACTGTTTCTTAATGGCAAATGACTTGAGATAGGTTTACTGCAAACAGGTGCCGTGCAGCTTTTCCTTCGTATTTGTATCCATTCATGTTAGTCTTGACCTGCAGCACCCCTTTGGGTGCTGGAACATACCTCTCTTGCACCAGAGCATACCATTGTATGGTAAGTGGTTGCAACAGTGCTGATATAATTGATGAATTAGCACCACTTGGCACTCATAAATACCTTTTAAAATTTTTGAGAATACCTGTGGGCATGCAGTTGCTGATTTGAAAAAAAAGGTTAAAAGGTTCTCTAAAGAAACTCATATTGCTTTGAAATACCTATTATAAATCAATGTCTTCAGTGAAAATTGGTGACACTTAGGTGTAGTCATTAGTGGTCACTTCTTCAGTTGGAATTTGCAGGAAATATTAACCATGTAGTAGCTGGGGTTTAAGTTGTTCATTGTTTTGTGATCTGAAGTTCTTGATGAGGAGATATAAATGTGTGTATAAATATATGTGTATATATATATATATATTCTGTTTATGGTAGTTATTGATAATTTTAAACAAATAATTTCTTTCTATATCTAGGAACTTAAAAATTAGCATGTTATAATTTATGGATAATGGCTATCCAATAGTTTTTTCACTTGGCTTGCATTTTGTCAAACTATTCAGGTGTTCTTGTTGGTTTGCATGTTCATCAGCTGAAAAACAGGTATTTTTAATGGTAGTATGCAAATTCTGAGGTCTTTGGAGGGTCATTGAAGTCAGTGGTACTACTGTGATTTACGTCAGTTGAGACTCTGCCCCTCAGTCTTCTGGGTTTTGAGTTTGCTGTACATCGCAATTTCTTGTGATGGATCATCTTGCTCATGAAAGTTGCATGTCAGTTTAAATGCTGGAAAATATTGCAGATTGCAACAACAAGTTGTTTGAGTGTTTTCAAATGATGAATCTTTTTGAAAGCTAAGACAAGTATGTTATTTCTTTGTATTTTTTTTGTCGTCTTCTCTTTTATTTACCCCTCCCCTCTCTTTATCACTTTCTGCTAAAGCAATGCACTTCATCCCTTGCCTGGAAAGGTTGTTCGCTTTGGGAATTAATGGGGGAGAGTGAATGGTGGCTGTGCTCATTGCTTAAATAAATGTTGGGGCTCTCTTAAGTTCAAACTGTCTGTCATGCTAATTTGTTGTCCATCAGGAACTGCAATCATTAAATTTAAACCATGCTTTTATGTGAACTGGATTTAAGAAAAGCTTTCCAGTGGTGAGAGGACACTATAGATAGTCAAGGCCTTACTCTGTTCTGCTATTAAAACTGAAACAGAACTTTTAAAAAATTGCCTGTGTTCAAACCAAGCTTCACTGATGGTCATTTACTTATAATCCCCTCTTCAGTGAGGTGCCATCAGTAAAAAACAAGTGTGTCGAACAGTTAAAAAAAAAGAAGAAGAAAAACTTTTTAAAAGAAAATGATTCTCCCTTTTTTTTTTCCCAAAATATTTCTCTCAGGTAAAGGTTGTGACAGGAAAGGATGGGCAGACTGGTACTCCTGTCGCTATAGCAACTCAGCTTCCTCCAAATGTTTCTGCTGCTTTTTCATCTCAGCAGCAACCATTTCAGGTACTTTTCAATGGTTCTAAAAATGTAGTTTCATCCCAGATTTTTTTTCTTCATTCAGATTTGGTATTTCTTAGATGAATTAGAATTTTCCCAAGAGCCCATCCCTTATCATCTAAACAAAACAAAAAAGATCTTTGCAATCTTAAAATGCGTCAGTGTTAATGGAGCATTGAGGAAGTTAAATCTTTGTCTCAAAGTTGCTGGCTTGTTTCATTAACTTTCGGCTTGAATGTTTTCACTTTGGTTTGTTTGTCTTTTGTTTCCCTGATGCATTTGGTTCATTTGTGCATTCTGCCTAGTGGTAGTGTGGATTCTTTTGTCTGTGGCATTGTAACTGTGGATTTCTTCTAAATTTCTTTTCTTTTTTTTCTTTATTTATTAAAGGTCTTGAGTATGGCTTCAGAAGGTATTTGTTTTACCTTCCCTGAAATATTTCAAATAACAATAATAACACTTCTCCCATTTTTTTTAAATAACTAACACCTTTTCGTTAGTTCTACCATAAATGATAGCAAGAGGAAACTGAAGTGCTTATTTTTGTGTTACAGATAGTTTTAACAAATTTTTGAATGAGGGAATAATGTACAAAATAGAGGGAGAATGTGGTAAGCAATTACTATTTTTGYGGATCACTGATGATGCAACTTTTAGATTCAAGCTAGTATGTGTGTATACAGCTACCCCTAGCACCATGTTACTGGGACACCGTTGCTTATGTACCCGGAGAAGTAATGTACTCTAGATCTCCTACAGTTAAAATGTTTACTTATTAGGTCAGTTATGTAGCAAATGGTACAGGGTGAATTACTGTCTTTACCATAAAAGCCCTACAGTCTGCACTACCTTCATCTTGTTTTTGGAAAACGGAAAGTTAAAAGCAATGCAAAATTGATGGTATTCCCATATATAACAAATGGGTTATTCATTATGATACTTTACAATGAGTTGCTTATTAAAGGAACTTGCACTGAGAACTTTGTTATGGCCAGTGCTGACTTGTTTTGGAAGACTCCTTAGGTAGTCAGGTTTCATCTAAATAGTTTAAAATAAGTGATATTTTATCAGGTTATTTTTTATAGTGATTATGCTTATCATTAAGTTCCAGCTMCACCAATGTTGGAGTACTTTACAAAGTACTACAGCATTTCCAAGCTGATTTAGAAAAACTAGTGGAAGGTACATGCTCAACACAAAAACCTCTTCGCATACTTGTGATAATAGCGTTTAGCACAAACTTTTAACAGGAAGCATCATCTGTTCCATGAATATTTCTGTTTGCAATTGCTTATAGACAACTAATCAATTCTGATCAGCATCATTATTCTATTTTAAGTGCAGAAGTGCAGCACTCAAGGTGATTATTGTGGACATGCTGCATGGTCATGACCTCCGGAAAACTGTTATTTTAATTAAACTTACACAGTTTTAGTCCTACCACATACCTTGTGGCATGTGAATGCAATTTATAAAAATGTATCACCTTTGCTCATTGAAGTATCTAGACTAAATTAGGTGACGATAATGCAGACAAGTGGGAGGCTTAAGAAAATGTTAGTCAAAAATCCTAAAGTGGAGCTGCAGCCTGAAACTGTGAGAATGCAATCATCCAGAATAAAAGTGCAGATGAATAAACAGCATTGGAAGCAGTTTGGAGAAGATATCTCCTTAGACTGATGTCCCAGAAAGCATTTGATGCAAACAGCAAATAAGCTGAATTTGTTAATTAATCCAAGTGTTACATAAAATATGTTTTTGTGATGTTATTTTGAATAATTCTGTGAATGCCTAAGTGTATGGTGCTCTGCCAGATGTTGGCTATTAGACATAAAATATGCTGCATGTCTACTTTGCGCGAAAATAAAAATTTGAAAGCTTAATTCATATTGAGTGTGATATGACAGTGAACTGCTGACCATTAAGGATGAATATGAGTCAGATATTCATAAAACTAAAATTCATATCTTAATAGTATAGCTATATCACTAGAATSACCACAAGTGCCCTCACAGTGACAAAAGTATTAAATTTTGTTATTCTTAGCTGTTGGTACAATCTGAATGGTATGAGATGTATTCTGCTCAAAAAGAAATGTTTTAAACCCAGTCATTTTAGGTGAGGAAGTCTGTCTACTAGTATTGTTCGAAGAAACACTGAAGATGTTGTTGTGACAACTGCAGTTTATTTCAGTAGAGAGTGGTGTTTACTTAGACTTAATTTACATTGGTAGAATTTCTATTAAAAATGAAGAATAAATGAACAATGAATAAGTGAGAAGTTTCTTTTGGAAAGTTGCCGTCTTTGCTAGGAACATGTTTAATGATAAAAAAAATCTGTTGTCGTAACAGATTTTCATAAGACTTTTGGAAAAACTTCATTGTACATGTATATTGTGGAGGAACTTATCAACAGCTAATTACACTTAGAGAACTTGAGTGGTAAATCAGCTCATTGTCTTGGATTAACATAAGGCCTTCTTTGTTTTTTCTAATAGAATCTTTTAAGCCCTTTCTATTGGTAGTCCTTATTTTTCTCATATTAAGTTTCATAATAGAGTGTTGGATATAGCATGGCTAAATATTGAGGATGATTTAAAAATAAGACTTCAAAACTCAGTGAAAAGAACTGAACTTCTGTGAACGCTGCCAGACATAGTTAAGTATTTGCTAGTAGTACTGAGGGTCCAAAGAGCATGGAAATTGTCATATATTCAAAACTCACCTACTTCAAAAATCCTTTCTCTAAATCTGACATCGGAATCTGGTATTGAAAGAATTATCTARGTTCTACCATCTGTGCCAGTATTAATTGTAATAATTCAAAAAGTTGTAAAGCACTGCATAATCTTACCAAATAAGATTCCAACTTGCTGAACCAAAGCCCTGTGATTTCTTTTCCATCACAGTGATTTGTAGGTGCTCTTCCAGGCTTGTTAGTTCGCAGTTGTGCGACATTTATCCTCAGGCAAAATGTATAGTAAGTTCTCATGTGCTGTGAGGTGACAGTAGCTTTTTAGGAAGATTGTGTTTCTCAACATAAAGTTACTTCTTGGTACTCTTTTTGCCAGCTATGCAAGTACGAGTCTGGGATCTGCAAAACTGGAATTGGAACTTAGTCTGAGATTCTTTTATTTCATATTTTCGAACTTAGCAATTTTTCCTGAAGTATTTCAGTGCTAAATCCCATAGAACTCTTATCATGGGAGTGACAGAGTGGAGGCTCTTACGTAAGCTTAAACTGCCTTCAAGATGAGAACTAGTTTCTGTGTTACTAATGTTTTATGCAGAATGAGAAGGATTATCTTTCACAAATGTTCTGACTCTTATTTCTTTTTTTTTGTATCTTGTTAGTTTTGATGCAGTTAGTTTTARTATAAATGCTCTTTCCTCATCTAATTTCCCTTCTATTTAATCCTGTAATGAAGTCACAATGTTTAATTTCTGTCATGTCGGCATTTTATTGCAGCTATATGCTATAAGAATATGTTGTTATGACATCATTGCAACATTAGGCAAATGATGAAGAGTAATACATTAATGAAAACTTTCATTATAAAAACAGAAATCACAAAACTTTTGACCAACTTTAGTTTTTTACATGCTGTATTTTCTTGGTTTTGATACTCTTTTAAAAAAATTCAMATGTATATTATATATAATTAGCTTCTATTATGTATAATTAGCTTCATCAATTTAGTTGCTGTTTTGAAACCTAAACTGAAGGAAAAGTATCAGTGCAATCTGGGCACAAAATTTCTAGCAGATACTGGGTCAGTCTTACTTTCTTCACTGTACAACTGTTTCAAAGAATTAATTCTCTGGTGGCCTCTTTACATCTGTTTGTAAATTACACGTTGCGTTAGGCTACTCATATATTGAATTTCTGTGATTTCTTTTCTTTTTCCAATAGCAAACGCATACGGTAACTCCTGTTACGGGGACTGTGAACACCATAGAAATTGAAGCTCTTAAGAGACAAGCACTTGTGCCAGCAGGTATGCTCCTCTCAAGCAGAATTTCAGTTTAATTTGTTTTGTTTTGTTTTACTTTTTTCCAAACAGTTAACTGAAGCCCACTGTTCAGTAACTCTGGAAATACAGTTTTGCCTCACCTTGGAAACGGCCAGATCATTAGCACTATCTGTTGTGAGTGGTGCYGTGTAAAGAGTGCACTCCACTCACAATACATAGGACTGGATTTGGCAAGCGTAGAAACATTGTTAGGTTGGTTATTCTGGCTAAGAAGATTGGAGATGGCCAACCTGAAGTTAAAGGGACTCTGCCCTTGCAGCATGTTCTTCATAAATGCTACACATGCATAGTAGTTGTAGCTTTCTGAGCTGATGTTGAAATCATGTGTAGTAGTTTGCTTTGTAAAACTGAACCCATTCCATTATACCATGCCATAAATGGAATTTGAATATCACAGATTCGTCTAAGAGACCACGAATTGAAGTGGGCCGTCATGGGATGGTTTTTCAGCATCCGGGTGTGGCTTCAGGAGTTCCTCTTCAACAGCTAATGCCAACGGCACAAGGTACTGTGTCACCACATGCCAGTTGCACATTAATTTAACAAGGAGATGTTAGTGATGGAACTAGAAACTTGGAATTCCAACCTTCCAAGATCCTAGTCCCACCGCATACTTCTCCATGTAAATTAATACTTGGTATGCAATGCCTGGTTTGTTTAAGGAGCTGAGTGACGGGCTCCAAAGGTGCATGTGGGCATGGAAATACGTCACAGGTGCTGATGCAAAATGGTTAATCTGAGAATCCTGGAACTGAGCCAATGGTTTGTGAAAAGGAAACCTCCTAATTTGCAACATACAATCTTTTTTTTTTTTTTTTTTTTTTTTTTTTAATTTGGTAGTCATGCTAGGTTTTAGAACGTATGTTAAAGTGACCATGTTAATAACTAAATGTTATTTAGACTTGATGCTGTTATTTCAGGTTAAATTCTTGTTAGCTCATTACTCCTTTTCTTTTTAAGTATAGGACATTCAGAAGACAATGACATGTTTTTTACAATAGCTGTGCTCCAAATTTTAGTTGTAGTCCTGTGCATGAAAAAATTTGCTGTTTATTGTAATGGTGATTTACTTTGTGATTGTGATGTGGTATTTTTCAAGTGATGGTGTCTTGTGGCAAAGTAAGTAACAAAACAGTCTACCTGCAGTTGATTTCCTTACTATACTAGYACAGAGCACTGGACCTTTTAATTTCATGTGTGTRTTTTCTCTTGCTTTGTAGGTGGGATGCCTCCAGCTCCTCAGACTGTACAACTAACTGGACAGAAACAAAGTCAACAACAGTATGACCCATCTAAAGGTCCTCCAGTGCAGAATGCAGCAAGTTTACATACACCACCACCGCAGCTGCCAGGGCGACTGCAACCTGCAAATGTCCCCRTGACATCTCTCCCAGCTGCACTGCAGCTTTCACAGCAGCAACCACAAATAGTGGAATCTCCAGCTCAGCCGCAGATCCAAGTGAAGATCCAGCCCCAAGGTGTACCCCTGACTTCTGCTCCACTTCCAGCACCACTTCAGCAGCAAGTGCCGCCAGCAATCCACATACAAGGACAGACAGCAAACCAAGTGTCACAACCACAAGCTACAATGCAGCAACAGGTATATGAATTTTATCATAATTAAAAAAAAATGTTTGTTTCAATGCTTAGTAAAATAGAACAATATTATCGTCCTGAAAATACGTGGAAGATCYTAATGTTTTTTTAACTTCATTGGACAAACACACTTAGACATAGCTTGCAAACAAAAATCCTTTCCTTACAAAAATGCAAGTGTAARTTTTTTTTACTGGATTAAAGTTATGCCAGCATTACATTCTGCTGTAATGCAGGCTAAGACAGTATTGAGTGTTAAACTCATCACTAACAAATGTGCTTTTTGGGCAGACTGTGACTCTGACACGACCATCTGCAGATCCTGCTCAGTCTTCTCAGCGTCTTGCAGCAAATACACTACCGCCTACCTCATCCATTGCGCCAGCAACCATCTCAGGCACAACGCCACCTTCTACGTATCCAGTGCAAACAAACAGAACGTCTCCAGCAACTAACAAGTCGTTATCTCCTATTGCCTCAAAACCCCCAGGCTTAGCAGTAGCAGCAGCACCTAAATCACAAAGTCCAGCTCAGAATGCACCAGTATTACCACAGGACAACTCTCAAGACAAGCTTGCTGAGCAAGTAAAGCTGGTAAGATTCTTCTTTTTTCTGGCAGAGGGAACTTATAAACAGTTAACACACAGATAGTTTACCTGTTTGAGTTATGAAGATGGGATTCTTTCTGTGTATGGTGTTTTAGAAGTTGTTTTACTTACTGAGTTTTGCTTTTATGCAGAAGAAATTAAAGAGAGGTTCAGGAACGTTAAAGTCGCAACTGCTAATGAATAATAAGACTGATAAGTCTTCACAGAGTTGTATTCTTTCTGCTTCTACTATATTGTTTCTATCTAGTCATTCAAAGCAGCTGCAGCCGTATTTATATTCATAGTAAACTAGAGACATGTTGTTTTGCGTATTTAATGGGAACTTCATAGGGAACTTGCTTTCTCTTAAAGTTAAGAAGTATTAATAATGAAGAAGTCTTTATCCTCGTATGTGTTTCTCTGTGGATAAATACAGTTGCATTTTCAATTTATACAAAAGTATTATTTGATTGATTTGCATGTGTCTTCTACCTTACTTTTTGTCCTGTCCTACAAACTTCCTTCATTCTTTTATTTAACAAGATACTTTTCTATAATACAGGTTAAAGTACTGTGATTCTGTTTATTGATAAAGTTGAATTTAGTCTGGTAATTCCTGCATTGATACAATATTCAGACTTGATTTGTATAATGCATGTGTCATGTTATTACACTTTATTTTTTGCTGTCAAGTATTTCGATGAAGTCAGAGAAAATACTGTTTTTATATTTGGCTACTATTGCAGGTGCATCATGTAGCTTCTTTGTAATGATATGTCCTTTTTTTTGAAAGGAAAATCAAATCCATCAGCGAATAGCAGAACTGAGGAAAGAAGGTTTATGGTCCCTGAGGCGACTTCCTAAACTCCAAGAGGCTCCAAGACCCAAATCTCACTGGGATTATTTGCTGGAAGAAATGCAGTGGATGGCAACTGATTTTGCTCAAGAGAGAAAGTGGAAGATGGCAACTGCTAAGAAGGTACTTGAAAAACTCACCATTTTGAATCAAAACAATTAATCTTCGTGTCATTCAGTTTTGTATCAAAGCTATTTAAACAGTTTTTTTCTGTGGAAAAAAAGTGATGAGAGTATAAAGCACTGATTTTTAACTTAAAGGAGAAGCCATGTTGTTAGCTTTGGATAATCTGACATTTGGCACTGAATTGAGAATTCAGGACTCTTTTTCTTAGAAGCATAATATTAAAATAGATGTATTATTTTGTGAATGCAGATCTGCATTTTGAAGATAATTTGAATCTGGATTTGATGTGCTTTATTTGTGAYAAATGGTATCTTTTTAAGAATAGGAGAAATAGGCAGGGCACATATGGAATGATCCTTCCCCTGGCARTGTCCTTCAGACTTCTGGAAGTCAACATTTTAAAGCTCTCCTGAGCTACAGGTTGCAGTTGAATCAGTTTATAACATATGATGATAGACCTGTCTTTCAATCATGTATATACTTTGTTTTTCAACTTACTTTACTTTTGGTCTCTATGAAATATTGAGGTGTGGTTTCTATGCTTAATACGTATTGTATGAAAAAGGTTTTCTTTTTTATGATTGCTGCTGATTTCAGTAGATTTTGCTCTAACTCTTGTATTGAGAGAGAACGGTGAATTAAGAGTTCCCTACTTGATTGCTTAATTAGAGTTTCTGTACTTCCTTTTTCTCTTTGTTTTTCACGTCTGTTGTTTTACTGGCATGATAGGAATTAGAAATATTGGAGATGAGTGCTAGATGTATTAAAAATACAGTCAACATCTAGCGGCTGCTAGGTAATAAAATCTTAAGAAATATGATGTTCTGTATATTGAGGTAACCTAATTCAGCCTTTCTGATGGTATTTTAGATGGTAAGAACTGTGGCTCGTTATCATGAAGAAAAAAAACTTAACGAAGAGCGAGCTAAAAAGGAAGAACAAAATAAACTAAGGCGAATTGCTGCATCAATTGCTAGAGAGATAGAGTACTTCTGGTCTAACATTGAACAGGTAAAATGCCGKCTCTTTAATATTTGTGTAAGTCACTGCTTTTTTTTTATGTTTGGTATTTTATGTATAAAATTAAATGCTTTATTAGACTTGATTTACATTTTAGGTTGTTGAAATAAAACTGCAAATTGAATTTCAAGAGAAAAGGAAAAAAGCTTTGAATTTAAAGAAAATTTCAAAGAAAGGTAATTGTATTTCATTTCGTATGAAGTCCAGTATAAATTCCCATGCCTTTGTTTTGTATAATTTCACTGAATTGGGTTTTCATCTTACTGGCAATAGAATTGGTAGGTACTAATAATAGATTCTGAACAGATCTGAACTATAAGTTACAATTTTTAAAATTTTTCAGTTAGATTTTTTAATAGTTCTTGTGTTTTCTATTGGATGCAATTAAAAGTTAACTTAAAAAAATATAAAATTGCTAAGTAACTAATGCATACATCAAGTATAATAATTTTCCAGGTAAAGATGCAAAACATACAGAAGACCTTTTATTGGAAAGAGAAAGTGAAATGGTAAGTTTTTGTTTTGTAAAAACATCAGATAAATTTAAATGAATATGTTTCTTAAATACGCAGTGATGATGAGCAGATTTCTGTGTAGTTACTGACAACTGAACTTACAATCGTTAGCACAAATGTCGTTATTTTTGGTTATGAACGATAACCTTTAAGAGTGAATTGGCAATGTGTGTTTTGGTTAACATACGCCTTTTAAAGGAAGAGTTCGTATTTATCCAGTGGCTTTGAATCACTCTTCCTAAGATTGTAAGACCACAAACTGCATAAATTAATTGCCAGACTGTTTCAGGCAGGAATTTATTCTACTATAGCCAGAGAGAAACTTTGTGAGACATGAAAGCTCATTTTCACCTGTTCTGTAGCCTATGTCATGGTTTACCTTCTGAGATAAGTGTATGTCACAGAATGAATCAAACTGAATGAAACTTAAATATCCTTTGCCTTAGATGAAATGTGTGCTAGGATTCCTTGGCTACATTTGTGCATTTGGAAAAAAACAAGCTGGGGACTGTTCTGTGGCCCAGAGCCATTTGCCATTGCACAGCTGATGTCCACTTGCTGAAATGCTCATCTCTCCCCAAGCAGAATGCCTATGTCTGAATTTCCTTTTAGGAACAAGCTTTAACATGTGTTATCAGCCAAACTGTGGCCTAGTACTGTCTATGAGAGTGTTAATTTGTACTGGCCAAACCATGCTACAGATTGTGCTAGATGGTTCAGAGTGAACAGTTGTTGGCCAATGCACAAGCCTATGCCATACCGCTGTCTAGTGAAGACTTGGTCCTTGATTCCAAATTGGGTAAAAGTTCTGTGCCTCAACACTGCTTTTAAAGGAAAGTTTGTATTACTGTTCTCTGCCACATTGGAGCTGAGTAATTTGGACAACAGACGCTTCAGGTGGCTGACTGCAGACCACCTTCGATACAGAAGCAGAGTACCTGCATCCATATACCCGAACCAGGCTAAAATGTCTTGCTGAGAGTCATTAATGCAGCTGTAGTTCCTCTGAACCTGAGAGGATCAGTCTAAATAGCACTGTGCTTTTTCCCATGGCGTTGCTAGTTCAGGTTGACAGTATCTGGTAGGTCATTAGGTAAAGCAGAACAGATGCACTACAATTGCAAAATGAATTTGCATAGTTTTGATCTTGCTGAAATCATGTACGTTTTACTTAGGCTTGACACCATTCAGGCTGCACAGTCAAAAATATTATTCTTTGTCTTTTGTGCTAAATTTGAGAATTTAAGAACAAAAGGAGAGGAGAAAGTAATTGGTTTAAACATGTATATTGTGAATGTAATCTAAAACTCCCTTTTTTTTTTGTTTTGTTTTGTTTCCATGACTGGGAAAATATTGACAGATGTTAAGTGTCTATTCGCTGCTGTCATTGCAAGACACTGCTGTCTTTAAAAAACAAAAAATCCATAGCTTTGTATTCTATGATTTTTAAACATTTCAATTATTTAATGCTAGGGTATGTCATCATCTGGAAGGAAAAGAAAGGCAAGCACATCTTTAACTGATGAGGAAGGTAAATCACTTTTCAAGATTGTGTCYGTAGTATGGTATGTGATTTATATAATAAAACCCTGAAACCGCTGATCTTCAGTCTGCTACTGCATGTACCAAATACTTTTTACAAACCAATTATCAACCCTCATCCAGTGCTTTGAGCAGCTGGATAGTAAACTAAGGAAAACAGAATTTTCACTAGAAACAAACTGCCATCATTGTTGGTAGATTCTGATTCTCTCTCTCTTCATTCCTTGGTTTCTCAAACCTTACTAATAATCTTTAACTTTTTCTGATGTTTTCAGGTTGGATAATCCATCAACTTTAGTGACTTTCTTGTGATGACTTGTGTGTCATGTTTCTGATGAAAAAAAATTCCCAGTTTTTCACTCCAGAATAATCTATCTCTGGGAACCATTGTCAACTAACCCTTAACACTTCAAGACTGTCTTTTGTCCTGAGGCATGAGTGCTTTTACTTGTCTTAAAGATCTGGATATAGCTACTCTCAGATTTTCTTGTTTTCCATGTGTCTCATGCTTTTTGATTCCTACTAACTTTTGTAATGTCTTACGCTGGTATACTTTAAGGGGTTTAGGGGATTACAAACTTTTTAAATTATAGTGTAATTTGAATGCCACAGTTAGCATTTGTTTTGATTTTAGTTGAAGATGAAGAAGAGACAATTGAAGAACAAGAAGCTAAAGAAGGAAATATAAACCATCAAACTGAGTTGTCTAACCTAGCCAAAGAAGGTAGGCATGCAGCTTGCTGCTACTTTATGGGCTCTGAAATAACATATGAAAACACATAGCAATTATTGTATTTGCAAATGGAATTATCAGATGAAAAGCTGAATGCATTCAGATGTTCAATCATATAATCTGTATTTTTCTTTTTTTCTGTACAGGAAGTTGTAGCAGTTAGTTTATGGGATGATCATGGATATCTGTACTTTGTAAAGCAATTCGTATACTTAACTAGTTGTCAAGCATTGTGGCTTGAGAAAAAGTATTTCTCTACGCATCGTACTTTAAAACCTCAGAAGACTCCCAACCTAAGTTCTATATGCCCCTGAGAAACTTTTAAAAACAAAAGTGTACTTGCCTGTCAGCGTAGCGAGTTTCATCAGAACACTGATCGTGAGCAGTGCTGCTTCTTCACAGTTAGGCATGTGTGAGAAACCATGAGAATTGTATCAACTGTTTTGAGTATCTCAGGGTTTTGTGCTGCACCTGATAAATTTGAAAGGTCCTGAAGTGCTGATCTTGGAGGTATAAGTACTTGAAAGGAAAGGGGCTTTTGGGAATGACAATGCTCTGGCCAACAGCCCTTTTCCATTAGCAGCATAGCGACAGCTGCTATGCAGGGCTTGATGTACGCAAAGTATCCCCTAGGGATCATTTCAGTTATCATGGTAAAAACTGTACTGATTTTTAGTGGCAGGGTTCCCAATCTAGGCCTGCTCAGCAATCAATATTCAGTTTCCAAATCTGTTTGTTTGGTCTGTTCAGCAGCTTAGTGGCTGCAGCCAACTGGACAGTTGGAAGCATTATAACTCTTGGCTAGTCAGCCAGGTTCCTAATGAGGGTGTTTCCTGATTGATTGGTCATCAACAGCTTGTACATTCCTGCCTCAACAGACCAAACAGGCGATCATGGAGATACTGTAGTAGGCTTGAAATGCTACTCCATTTGGAGACTTTGAAGTCTTTGATTGTCGTTCAGTCACTCAGTTGGATTTGATACCCCTACCTTTCTAACCACTGCCTTACTGTCGGTTTACATGGTGAGTTTATAATACAGTAGAAGGCAAGCTGGATGAGCAGAATACTTAGTTTTGCTGCARGTCTCAGTGTAATGTTAGTGGTCTCCATAGTCTGGGTCTTTAAATAATACTTCTATCTTCCAACGAATAATTACTTCTTCAGTTAACTTCTGCGTAAAGGACCAGTGTGTTAYGTAATAGTGAAGGATGTCATGAGGTTAAACACATTGGTATTGAGTGTGACAGGGTTTTGATGATTTTAAACTTACCTGCTTCAATGATCTTCAGCTGAATTGCCTTTGGATGATTTACTAAAGATGTACGAAGGTGCCTTTGCAGAAAATTTTCACTGGCCTCAGCCTAAGCCCGACAGTGAAGAGGATAGCAGCGAAGAAGGTAAATTATTTTTTTGTTTAGAAGAAAGTTCTGACTTACAGGGTGAAATAAGTTGATTGATCTTAGAGCCTCTTTTACAAAGATAGTTTATACTAAAGGAAAAAAAACAATTGAGTGAATTGCATTTTCAATGATTCTCGTTTTTAAGTGAAGAACAATGTTCTGTGCAAGAATGAATGGAAAGTACAGTGGCCTTCTGGCTAGGTATTTGGAATGAGTGTTAGAAAAATGAGGTTTATTTCTGATACCGCTAAATATTTTTTGGATAATCATCTCTGAAGAATTTCTTCCTTTTCCTTTATTTTTCAATGTGTGAAGTCATGATGTGTCAGAGATTCTCAGGAGCAGTAGTGAGCTGTAGAAGAGCCTGTCTGCACTGAATAAAGCAGCATACTTCATTGCTAGTTATTATTACACAGATGCCATCTGTTCTACACTAACGTGATGATAGAATTGTAGATCTGAGGGTAGATTTTAGGAAATACAAGAGGACCTCCCAGAAATTGTAAAAAGCTAATGATCCTRTTAGCCCAGCTAGCGATAAATACTGAGAATGTGTTTCCGAGTTTAAACTATTTTCCTTTTAAGATTGTACAGTTATTTTTAAAAGTGACCTCCTGTTAGATCCCTATCTGAATTCCAGTCATCTCAATTCCTTTGTGTGACTGATTTGTAAAGTTAGGTTTATTTAAAATACCAATGTAATTTTTCTCTTTTATAGAAATGGAAGACCATATCTCTGACAGGGAGAGTCCTCAGAAAGAAGTTGTCCTCATAGACTCACTTCTCAGCATCGACCAGTACAAGGGTATAGACAGATCAAGTCCTCCGAAGAAACATATGCGAGACATAGCAGAAGTTGCTGCTGCAGCAGAAATGCTGTTACCTAAAGGCAGCTCAAGGATAACAACAGCGGTAAAACTCCTTGCTTCCTGCTACTCTATATGTTTATTTCTACATAAACATTGCCTTCCTATCATTTAGCAAATTTTAACAACAAATTAACAATAAATATTTTTCTAGTAACTGTAAAATGGCTACACCTTATGATGCAGTCCTTGAGCTTAAATCAGAAAAAAAGTATCAATTCATTCTTGTTACAGGTAAAATATAATACTCCATCCCTTTTGTATGGGCCTCTCAGAGAATATCAAAAGATTGGGCTTGATTGGTTGGCAAAGCTCTACAAGAAGAATCTCAATGGCATTCTGGCAGATGAGGCTGGGCTTGGCAAAACAGTGCAAGTGATCGCCTTTTTTGCACATTTAGCTTGTAATGAAGGTAACTTAATTTACCTCTCTGAATTTTAGACAGGTGCTGGGCCAGCGTTGTCTTTGTGAATCGTAGCCTCGGGTCAGTTTTTTTTTCTGTTTATTTGCATCAGACTTTAGTTAGCATACACAGTATGACTATATGATTAGAAGAGCCTTCTTATATTAAATGTGAAATAGAGTGCCATCATGCTAAGTATACTGTTTGGTCAATCTGCTATTACCTTCTGGGTGACAGCATCCTTCAGAAGCCCCAGTTTAGTAGTATAAAAAAATATTTAAAATCTTCCCCAATTGTTTAATGACTAGATGGCCATAGGTGGTTAAATTCAAGGAGCTGGACAATTGTGCCTTGTATGTCATCTCAGGTATCATTGAAAATGTTGTAGCCAGGTTGCTTTGACAATATAAGTAAAGCAAAGCTTGTTGTGATGATGTGGAATATATTTTATTCAACTAGTTCGTGTAATTGGGAGAAAAATAGTTATTAGGTATTCAAGTTGTACTTTGGAAT
This sequence comes from Rhea americana, assembly GCF_003343005.1. Classification (NCBI taxonomy): domain Eukaryota; kingdom Metazoa; phylum Chordata; class Aves; order Rheiformes; family Rheidae; genus Rhea; species Rhea americana. The sequence continues at coordinate 539,491 of NW_028186845.1, read as the reverse complement.
TCAGAAATAACAGAATAGATTAGAGCTGTTATATTTGTGGTGTTATTGGGTCTCAGTTTTAACAGTGATTCGGTACGCTGCATTTACAAAAACAGGGGAGAAGATAAGTCACATGAATTATCATGAGTCTCTTTTTGTTATTACCTGCTGTATTTTACCTTCTGTAGGTAACTGGGGTCCTCATCTTGTTGTTGTACGGAGCTGTAACATATTGAAGTGGGAGCTGGAATTGAAACGCTGGTGCCCAGGATTGAAAATTCTTCTCTACTTTGGTAGCCAAAGAGAACTTAGGGCAAAAAGACAGGTATGGTATTTTGCAGCTCTTAAACTGCTGTATTTTGCATTTTGGATGGTGAGAATCTTCCCTTAAGCTCCATTTATCCTTGTGTTCCTTAAATCCTGATGGATATAAGAAGTTTTTAATACTACAGGTTGCTTTGCAGAGAGATTCACATCTATCAGTTCTGGATTTTCTAAGGTATTTTTGGAGCTCACTTGGTCTTGAACAATACACACAACACTTAATTTGCTTTCTGAACCAACTGTAATTTAGAGACCAAGACTGTCTTTTAGAATGCTTTTGGATCATAGTATCTTTCTATTCATAATTAATAAATAGGTTGTAAAATACCTGAGAGTTCTGCATTAGCTTTTCTGTCTCACTCTTTCTTTCCTTTTCTGTAGGAATGGATGGAACCCAACAGCTTTAATGTGTGTATCACTTCCTACAAACAGCTGTTCAAAGGCCACCCAGCATTTATGAAAATGCGATGGAAATATTTAATAGTAGATGAAATGCAACAAATAAAGAACATGACAGAGAAGCACTGGGAGGCACTTTTCAGTCTCCGAAGGTATAGAGTAGAGCATTTTCCTTTTGGCAATTTTTTTTTCCTTTTCATCTCCTATCAGTGTTCCTGTTCGAGAGAACTGTTTAGTAACTCGTATTTAGGTTGCCCAAATTCCTGTGCTATTTACCAATGCTCACTACCTAGAGCTGCTTTTAGTTGAAAGTCAGGGTTCGGAGACATGCTCAGCATTTCATGGTTGCAGCTAACATACCACTAGAGCTCTTCTTTGCTGMTACTCTGTGCTCCCAGAAAGATCCCTGTATATGTTGTGATCCTTACGCAATGAAGAAGCTAGCTTGATAGCATATCAAAAATTAAAAAGATATTTATCTTGAATTTATTTTTTTAACATTACTTCCTATTTCTTCTGTGTATCTGACAATCCTAAAACTACAGTAAATGTGGTGTTTGAATATTGGTCTCCTTTTGATAATGATATTATGTAGGTGCTATATTGGTTAAAAATTTTTTTTCGTTATTCACAGTCATCATCGTTTGCTTCTGATAGACACTCCTTTGCATAATACATTGATGGAGCTGTGGACCATGGTACATTTTCTGATTCCTGGAATTTCCAGACCTTATCTAGATTTTCCAGTAAAAGCAGCTAATGAGGAAAACCAGGATTATTGCCATAAACTGGTCATCAGGTTACACAGAGTATGTTGTTATTTTTTTCTCCTCTTCCCTACCATAGTAGTTAAATATGACTGCTATATTAAAAAAAAAAGTTTAATTAAAGTTTTTGGCCTTCCTTACTGCTTTGTTCAATTCAAACAGGAATTCCTGCTGTAAGCAGGGTTTTCTGCTACCAGGAGAGTATAGATCGGTTTCTTTTAAAAATATTGTGTGGCTTAGATTTTGAAGCATGGCATTCAGAAATTAAAGAACAAATAACACTTAAATGACTGTGTGCATAGCAATGTAATTGCATATCATATATGAGGTTTATCATATTAAATGCATTAGATGTCAGTGGGTTTAGCTTGCTGTTGTAAAACTGCATCTTTGAAGTGAGAGAAGTTTGTTTTTTTTCCCAATTATGAAATGTTTCAGATGATTCAGCCGTTTATTTTGCGAAGATCAAAGAGAGATGTTGAAAAGCAGCTAACAAAGAAATACGAGCACGTGTTAAAGTGTCGTCTTTCTAGTCGACAAAAAGCTATGTATGAAGATGTCATATTACAACCAGGGTAAGGAGTTAAAACAGTAGATAAGAAGCACTCTCATTTTTGGTGCTTGAGCAAGGTGATAAACGATTGTCATGGTTGAGTGTATTTTAATGTTTCTGTGAATTTTTCCGTCATGACTAGTGAATAGAATATGATTACATTGTAAACTAAAATTACAAGCTAGTGTTGTTACAATTCTAATGGCAGACATAGGTATTTAACTCTAGAACCTTTAAATCAAGTTATAATGGTCAGTTTTGTCATTATTTCATTGTAGGATTTGTAAAGGTGTTCCTTATTATGTAAAGCCTAAAGTGTCATCCCCCTGCCTTTTACCTGTGCTGCGCTGTCAAGTGATTTGTGATAGGTGGAGAAATGAAACAAACAGAAAAATGTGGGTGGAGTATGTGGAGCTGCTTAGGTTGTACCTGACTTTAGGGTAGCACTGGTCCCTAAGTTTCGTATTTCCAAATTTGTATTTACTGCAGTGCTACTTAAAATATTCTGGAAAGACCTATATAAAATCCAAGCATGTATGAAAATTTTTGCATAACACACTGTACTTCAGACACTCAGCTTGCCAATTTAAGGGCATTTCTTTATGGCTTTATAAGACCTATGCTTAAATTGATGTGTTTCTATACAAATTATTTGATAGAACCCAAGAAGCCCTCAAAAGTGGACACTTTGTCAGTGTCCTGCATGTCCTGATGCAGCTGCAAAGGATTTGTAATCATCCTGATCTGATAAACCCTCGTCTTTCAAGTACCTCTTTTGTATCAGAAACACTGGAATACAGAACAGCGTCTCTGGTACTGAATGCCCTAGAAAAAGATATTTGGAAGGTGAGCAAAATAATTTTTTCCCCTTAATGCCCTTGTAGAATTTCAGTATTTAATATTATTTTATTATACAGCATCAGTCTGTCTGAGTTTATAAATAGAGAGAATGCATTATTCCATAGCCATAGCCTTTCTTTATAGTAGTTTGAGGTTTTCAAGCAGTTTGTAGTCAGTAATTTTTCATTAACTATGTGGTTGAAGACAAACCAGCTTCTTTGCATCATACTCATGCTCCTACACCACAAAAACACTCTGGGTAGCACAGCGCATGTTTACCAGATTCATTAATTTTTGTTCTGCTTTTTGTAGCTAATGAGAGCAGGACCTTTTAATACACTTTAGTTAATTAATTAGTACACTTCTGGTAATCCTTTTGAAGTACTGTTATTTGTACTATCATTAAAGAAATGTCCCCCCTCTATAGGGCAAACAAAAAGAAATAATTTCATTAAAAAGAAGGAGGGATAATGGAGCAGATGAGACAATATTTTTAGCTGTTCTTATCTGCCATCTTCCTTATTTTTCTACTGTCAAGTGCATAGGAATGCTTTTTAGTTTGACATTCAAATACCATAGTCAACAAACCCATTTTAAGAGTTCAACTTGATTCTTTGGAAATCATGGTATATGAAGAATTGTAAAATATGACTTGCACTGATTTCTGTAAGACTGACTGATGATTTCAATTCTGTTCCCTCCTATTCTGATGCTTAAAATGGGTCTACCAGCCCAAGATGTGTTTCTAAAACTTTTAGACACTTTTTGCTAAATACAGAAAGTAAATTCAGCGTAGAACATGGAGCATACTTAACTGTACGTATCATTACATACAATAATAAATGGTATTTTACTGTGCTTGTAGGAGTCAGATCTGTCTCTTTTTGATCTGATTGGAGAGGAAAACAGAATGACTCATTATGAAGCACAAACATTGCSAAAACAAAAGGTTACTAGAAAACTTATTGAAGAGATCTACAGCTCCCCTCCACCACCACCCAGGCCCAACCCAGTGAAGCTCAAACCAAGCAGGTATGTACAGCTGCCCTCCATTTAGCTAGAATTAAAGAAGGAAAAATTAATTCTGTTGATATGTCTACAGAGTTGTCTTTATCTCTCTGTATCTCACACAAAACCTTAGACTTTTGCTTTTATTTTATTATTTCATTTAGTCTTGCTTTTGTTAAAACTGGTGATTTTGTTTTCATATTTTTTGAGTTTATGATGTTTTGCAATATTGGAAATGATTCATCAAAACTATTAGCTGTGCTTGCACTGTTATAAGAGATGTATAAAGTTTTATAACTATAGATTTTTAAGAGTATTTCTGTCTTACGGAACCAGTGATCTCGAAGTAACATGGAGCTGTTTTTCTGATGAAAAATAGCTGTCTGATGAATTGCAGGGATGTTGACATCTCTCTGGAAACAATATGAGGGCCCTATTCTTTTTCTAGGTTTCTGGATAGATCATTTCAGGCATTTGCAGTATTTTAAATTCTTCTGGTATTTAGCTTGATGCATTGCAGTAAGCGTTTTCTTTCTGGAGCTTAGCAGACTGATTTTGTGGCATTTTCTAATTCTGTTAAGAACTCTGGCAAATTCTGTTAAGTTTTCTAAAGTGAGTCTTGCCAACGTTATCAGCCATCTGTCAGCAAGAGATTATCATCTGGTATGATCAGCTAGAAGTTCTTTGGAGGCCTTAAAAGAGCCTCTGTTTTTGGTCATTGATTTCTTGGATATAGGCTTTGCAAGGATTTTTTTTTTTAGGTGTTGTGACTGCTCTTGAAGTTTGAGTGAAGCCAACTATATTTTTCTGATACAGATGTTCATAAAAGATTCAGTGAATCTGTAGGCTGGTTTGTTTTATGAAGTTATAACTGTGATAGCCTGACGTATATACTTTTAAAAAAAACTTTTGACAGATTTTTGATTGATGGACTAGAATTGATAGGCTATAGACTTTACCAGGGAGAAGTTTATACTTTCCACTTGCTGATAGATTTTAATTTTAAAAGCCAAATTACAATCTTTTATTCTTTTCAGGTTGTTTCAACCAGTTCAATATGGTCAGAAACCTGAGGGCAGGACAGTAGTTTTTCCAAGCACGCAAGTACAACGCACAGTGACTACAGCAACAGTAACTCAGCAGGGACAAGTACGAGGAAGATCACCCATAGCTACAGTTTCTTCAAATCAGGGTAAGAGAGTTAGTGCTATACTGATTACATAAACCTCTAAATACACTGATACAAGTTAGTCTGTTAATAGAACTCTTTTTTTTTTCCCCTCTACCTTAATGATGTAGAATACTAATGGCTTTTAAATACCAACAAACTAATTGCTGGTACGTTTCTCCACTAGTTTGTACGGTTTAATCTGCCATTACAATGGAAGACTAAGCTTTGTGTAACTTAACTGATAATGTAGGGAATAAATATAGGACAGTTGGTATTTAAACACAGATCGTGTGTAATGTTYTATCAAACATGGGAATTTACAGTGCTTTTGTGTCTTTATTTAGCCTTTAGACAATGCTTACCAAATGTATAATGTTGTAGAAATAGGATGGAGTAGTAGGTATGGATAAAAATCCCAGTCTGTACAGAAAAACCATTCCTATAGCAATTTTAATATCCTCTTGGAAGGTTTCTCTTTAATGCAGGTTGTTTAAAGCAGTGGAGTTAAAACCTCTAACAGCTTGCACAAACAAACCTTATTGATTGCAGCTGCAGCAGCACAGTTTCAGACAACTCAGGCTTCCACCAGTGCTCCAAGACACACGCCAGCAGCGACCTTCACCACAGCAACTAGCACTGCCAATCCTGCGAAACAGCGGGGTCAGACCACTGCACAGGCCTCCCAGCTGGGCCAGCCCCAGCCCCAGCCCCCCTCGCACACCATCCAACAGAGTGTGCTGCCTCAGAGGCTGGTACTCACCTCTCAGGCCCAGGCACGGTTGCCTAGTAAGTGGCCTCCCCTTTCAAGGTTTCTCCCACCTTTTTACTACAATGAGGTTAAGTTACTAGGCACCCTAAAATGTGTACAGAATCGTTGTTTTTTTTTCACTCTTCTGATTAGCCTTGTTCACTATGTTGCTATGACCAAGGAAAATCGAAAATTGGATAAGAAACAATAGAATTGCTGTGGACATACATTAGTGGTGTCAACTTAATCTCCTATTTCTGCATGTTTCTTCTGCTGGCAAGACTTCCTTCCGACCAAATGTTTTAGCTCTATCCTAATTATTCCTTTCATATTAAACACTAATCCATCTGCTAAAGGCCTCTCTCGCAGAGAGGAAAGTTGCTACTGTTAGGCAGAGAAAAGCAATCAGGCTTTGCTTTAAGGTTGTATGTGCACTGCCTATTAGCATGTATATAGAATACTGAGCACTGATGTATTAATTTTATCTCTGGGGGTAATGCACTGCCTTTACAAAAGCTAAATTTTCATGCCATTGTTTTCTCAATATCGTAATAGTTAATATTAAATGCCTCTAACCTTTCTGCATTTAAATCAGAAAAAGCTTGGTCCTTTTCACTTTAAAGCTTTTTGGTTTGTCTAAGTGCAGATTGCTTAATATAAATCATGCTTCATCAGCAAATTTTAATCTTCAGACTATTTAAATTGTGTATTTATATTGCTGTATATGTGAGTATTTTTGTCTCTTCCTTACACCTTCCTTGATGCTCTTGAAAAGGCAGTGGAAATCACTTTACTGTCTATACTTGTTCGGTTACAAAGTGTCACATGAGTTTTCAGGTAGCTCTTAACCTTTTCTTGCTAATGAAAGTGAAGTTATAACTTCTAAAATGTTGATGTTCTTAGCTTTTAAACAATCAGCTTTTTTCCAGTTTGTCCAACAAATACAGAAAACAATACCTGCTTAACTTTTATATGACACTTTTGATGCACTAAGTGTAATTATGCATGGAAGGCGCTTCCGCACCAGTTTACTAACCAAAACTTAGAATTGTGAGTACTGAACAACACCCCCTTCTTTGTGTTTTTAATGCTTGTTTCCCTCCTTAACAGGTGGTGAGGTAGTAAAAATAGCCCAGCTGGCTTCTATAGCAGGAGCGCAAGGCAGAATCGCTCAGCCAGAGACCCCTGTAACACTGCAGTTTCAAGGCAACAAGTTTACCTTGTCACAYAGCCAACTTCGCCAGCTCACTGCAGGGCAGCCCCTGCAGTTACAAGGTACTTAATTCAAAACAGGGAGATTTCCAGTGCTTAGAATGCTCAGGTTTTGGTACTGTTGAGGCAACTTTTTTTTTCCTCTCTGCTTGTAATGTTCTGCTTTGTTTTCTGTGTGAGACAGCTATAAGGAGGCAGCTCTCACTTGAAAAATAAATGCATGTCAAGTGCATGAAAGATACAGTTACTTTATTTTTGTATATTGTATTTCAGTATTTTATTATTGAATATGCACCCACATGTATGCCATACAGTTAAAATAAACTGAGGCATTATTTTAGATAAACTACTTTATGAGCAGAAATAGACAAAACTGAGGACATTCTTAAGTTGTTCTGAAGTGTTGAAAATAGTGCTGTTAGATCAGTGTACCTCTGTATTTTGATCCAACTCTTACCTGTTGGTCACCTGGATGCTCCACCTACAGTATTTTTTGCTCTCAAATTACCCCTTGGTGTTACGTGTGTTGCCAAGTTCAAAAGAACTTGGAAAAACTTGACTTTCTGTGGAAGGAGCAGCTTCAGTTTTGGCCAACAAAGTAAACAGACAGAACATTAAGTGAGGATTTTTGTGTTGATTCGATTTTGTTCAAATTCCTTTTAAAATATCTAGAATTAGAATGATATCCAATGAGGTGAAACTCCTCTGAACTATGAAGACTTTAACATTTTCCTCCTGTCAGAGATTATGAAACTTTAAGTCAGATTGGTATAATGAACTCATCTAAGAAAATTTAAYGTAGTTTGGAGAAGTAATGATCTATTGGTAGAACAGCTACCTAGGTTCCTTGTTGTCTTTTGCGTTGTGTGAGTGGTAATCTGTGTTCGGTTACTTTGGATCAGGTTCCAGTAGTATCTTTTGCTGGGGAACACTGTTGATTCTTTTCTGCTCTACCTAGTCTAATTTTGTTGTTTTTTAACTCCTCCATTGCAGGAAGTGTTCTTCAAATTGTTTCAGCACCAGGTCAGCAGTACTTGAGACCTCAGGGTCCAGTTGTCATGCAGACAGTCTCCCAAGCTGGAACTGTTCAGAATGCTCTGAATGCTTTAGGAAACCAGCATCAAGGAGGGGTGACAACTTCCACRACAGTGACACAGCAAGGTAGGTTTCTAGCCTGAATAAATGTCTCTGTTTACATGTTTAACTACTACACACATTGATGTATATTCCGAATTGTTACAGATAGCAATTCTGAAAGTTGGGTTCAGAAGCAGGTATACTGTGAGAGAAATCTCATTCCTTCTGACTAGTGATTTGTGAGTAGTCGGTATTGGAGTTCTGGATAAATTTTTAGTCCAAACCTGAGAACTTGAAGCCTTATTAATTATTCAAAATTTCTCTTTACTAGTTCTGTCTTAGGTCAGATGTTTATGGGAAGAAGTAAATTTGAAATATTTTGTTAGTTCTTTCAAAGAAAGATCAAGGTGTTTATTTTTTTATACTGATGAGGAATGTCCAAGAATTTTCCCTGTTTTTCTGCATTGATTTTGCGATTATCTAATTTTCTTTGCTTCTCTGTCTAGTCAAGCTGCTGTTTTCCCTTTCCCTCTATAAATACTACTTGAGCTGGTTGGTCCCTTACTGCAAATGTGTGCAGTTCCTTGCTTGAAAAACACAACCAAGTTGTTGATCAAAAACAGTAGAGATATTGCTATCTAGGATGCGTTTATAGCAGAACAGCAGATTGCTAAATGATAACAAATGCAATGCCAGGATTTTGTTCACTGGAAACGGCCATCTGCTGCAATTGTTTCTGGATACAAACCAGTCCCTCAAAACATCCTGTTACTGCTCCTTTTGATGTATTAACGTGCCCTTGAAGTTCATATTTGACTTTCTGAAGAGTAAACATCACATCATAAAAAGGGAGAGGAAACTTCAACAGCCTCACAGTTGCGGGATGGTAAATAATTTCTGTAATAGTTTGGAAGATCCATGGCTTAATGTTTTGTCCCCCAGCTCCAGTAGCATTACAGGTACTTGTAATATGGCTACAGTTTACCACAAGAATTGATAACTCAGAATGTAAGACTTCTACAAAAACAAACCCATGCATCTTATTACTTCAACAGTGGTAAAAAGAGTGCTTCATTAAAAAGCAAGAGTAGCAAAAATGCTGTTTTCAAGAGAGAAATGAAAAAAAAATTGCCATTCACCTTAAAGGAAGATATAAAGCTTATTGAAAATATTTACTGAATTTTAGTTAAAATGCCAAATATGCTATGGGTGATTGGAAATAATAATTGCTGAACTCACATGTAGCTTGTTTGTAATAAAAATTTGGAAAGGCAAAGCTCTTTCCTTGCTCCTCAAAGTCTGTTATTGTTAATGTAAGGTTTAGTGTCTGCCAGTTAACTTGAATGCAATTCTTTGTCATAATATTGATTCACTACTAAGTACAGTTTCAAACTGAGTAGTAGAAGGTTGTGCTGCTTTTCTATAACAAATAACCAGTACTGACGAGCAGTGTGTTCTGGCTGAGATAGAAACCTATATATTTCATCAGGAAAGTAACTGCTACACAGTGTCTRTTGTCAGCCTCTGCGTGAAGGGTGTTACTGTAGTTTAGAACAGTTTACTTGTGYGAAATGTTCTCATGATATTCATATTCTGTTAGCTGTCTGGCTAACTAGCTAAGYACAAATTTGCAATACCTAAAGGCCATTTAGACTGAATGTTTGTCTGCACTGATAACTTAGTGTAGCTGTGAAATGGCTACTTATTAAAAACAATAAATGAAAACAATCTTCAAAAATATATAAATACTAGGTTTATTCTCAGTTTGTATTCCAGGTAGAACTGCAGTTACTAATTTGTCAACTGGTGACATGGGAGCAGCGTTAAAACCAGTCCCGACACATGGTCAATCACAGGTACTTCACTTCRTTTTTCTGTGTAAACACAGCTTTTCAGGACTGATAAGTCCATGTGATAGCTGGAAGCTATAACTCACAAAGTTGGAATTAATTAGTAGCTTTAATGATTATAGGATAAGTAAAACTAAATTTTGTCAAGTGTTGCAGATTGACGTTTGATACATTTTCATTTATAATCCATACTTAAATTAAATTTTGGTATGTAAACTCCAAAGCAGCCAACAGAGTGCTTGTGTTGTGATGACAGATAGGATTTTATAACTAGGCTATATCATAATTATGTAGTAATGCATGAATAAGGGAATCATCAGATTTTCTTTGTTTCTAACACAGAGGCAATTGGGGAAAATTTTATGTATTTCTAATCTTAATGACTTTTTTTAAAAAAGTTACTTGATAAACCCATAAAACATTGGGAAAATGTATATATCAAATATATATTAAATTGCATTGTACCTTATCAATACTATTGTATTATTCAAAATGCCCCAAATATAAATGATGAATTTTCTTTTTGCAAAACGATGAAAATATACATTARTAAAACTGATACGATGATAAAATAGAATTGATCTTTTAATATACATTGGACTTAAATGTGATCTTAAAATTTTATACAAAATGTATCTTGTGTTGGGATCCAAATAGTTGTTAYGATCTAGCATGGATGGTGGTGATATAAAACACACATTACTCTCACCCCAGCTTCATTCTGAAGAAATTCAAGCTCCTAAGTGATCGTTTTAAGCAGCAAATATATTTTTTTAAACTTTTTTGGCAAAGGAAACATATGAAGAAAAGAACCGGCTTCTGAAGGAACGTCTGGACAGAATATTCTCTGGCAATGAACGCCGTTGTTCGAAAGCACCAGTGTATGGCAGAGACTTGTTGAGTATTTGTTCTTTGACTGGTGAAAGAAAGCTGCCTCAGCTGTGTTCCTGTGAAGATAACAGCTGGAGGTGGGCTGGCTTTGTGAACTGTTGCCTTTCTTCAAGTGCCTCCAGAGGTCCAGGTGATCCATTGCAAGAGCTGATCCTGACTTCGGTTCAGCAACAAGAATCTTTAAAGGATGTTGTTAACAGGTAATGTGGGACTGCCTCATAGTCCTTTACRACATTTAGTTACTTCCTAAATAACTCTTCTAAACAGCCCAAAAGCCTTATTCCTGTTCATTAGCTTTTTTGTTTTAGATTGATTTATTTAACAATAAATGATATGCAATATGAACATTAAAATAACAATTCTTTTTTAATTTTAGGATCTTTATAATAGCAATGCTCAGTGCCTCATTTCTAAATTCAAGTCCAAATTCAGCTGATCGTACTTCAGCTTATATCTTCAGGCTTTGAATTTACTTTTGATTAGATACCTGTGAAGGCTTGGATCCAACCAACAAGACTTAASGCACAGAGATTTAGGCAGCAGTTAGTTCAGCTAAAGCTGACATGTAATAGGYTATAGGTTGTGTGTAGAGCAAAGCRCTGCAGTGCCTTGGGAGTATACAGTGCAAGTAGAAGAACTTTCTTTGAATTGTTTTTAGTAAGTCTAGTATGATGGTTGTTTTTGTGTTTGTGATCTAGTCACTGAATACAGTGATCACAATGCAAACGGTTTAACAGAAACTGTCATYGAAGCTGATAGAAAACAAAGAGAGAAAAAATACCAAGACTTTGAAGAAACATAGCAGCTTACTTATGACATTAACAAAGACTATCTAGGGTGTTTAGACAGGACAGTGAAGCTACCACGTTAATGTGCTGAAGATTATTGCCAGACATGATCATTTTGTATGTTGTTTCTTAACCTGATGTTTACTTTATGCTTTTCACAGGGCTCTCTTTGTATTGCCAGCTGCAGTTGCTGCTCCCCCATGTTTGTAYGTAGCAAATCCTCCCCCTTCATACAGTCACAGGTTGAAAATCCTTAAGCACAACCTTAAGCAGAAGGCAGCTCCACACTTGCACCAGCTGCAACAAATTACAACTCCACACTTGCTACAGTTCCCTGACCTCCGGCTGGTGCAGTATGACTCAGGTAAAGCAGGACTTTTGGTGGTAATATTTTGATCATTTGCTGTCTTGTAGTGGGTAACCTTTATTATTTTTCTTTTTTAAAATGCAGGAAAATTAGAAGCTCTTGCTATCTTGCTTCAAAAGTTGAAATCTGAAGGGCGCCGTGTGCTGATTTTGTCACAGATGATTTTGATGTTGGACATACTGGAATTATTCCTAAATTTCCATTTCCTCACGTTTGTGAGGATTGATGAATATGCTAACCATGAACAACGGCAGGTAAGTTTGCACTAACAGTTGTCCACAAACAGCATTAAGTCCTCTCTAGGCTTTTATATACTACATGCCTTCTTTCTTACCCATTTTGAAATACTCTTTCTTTTTTCTTCTTTTTATTAGGCTATGATGAATTTATTTTGATGTATGGTTTTATTTACTGCCTGCTTTTATTGTCTTTATATAGGAGCTGATGAAAAGTTTCAACAGAGACAAGCGCATTTTCTGTGCCATCCTTTCCTCTCACAGTCGTTCTACTGGAGTCAACCTTGTTGAGGCAGACACTGTTGTGTTCTATGACAATGATCTAAACCCAGTGATGGATGCAAAGGCTCAGGAGTGGTGTGACAGAATTGGGAGATGTAAAGACATCCATATATACAGGTGATGCTTACAGATCAATGAATTTTCCTTAATATACTTTAATATAAGGTTAGTTCTTTAAAGTGGAGCTGGTAGTATGTGGAGGATTTTTTTCTACCTATACCAGAAGTTAAAAAAAAAAAAAAAAAAAAAAAAAAAAAAAAAAAGAAAAAAAAAGAAAAAAAAAAAAAAAAAAAAAAAAAAAAAAATAAAAAAAAAAAAAAAAAAAACCCTAACAAATCCCCCAGCCCCCACACCACCCATTTTAAAAATTCAATGTTATTCTCTGAGGGCAATTTTTCTTTCGATTTCTGAAGGTCATTTTCAAAATAGCTTATCAAGTTTTCTGTTTTTTTTTAGGCTTGTCAGTGGTAATTCTGTAGAAGAGAAGCTTTTGAAAAATGGCACAAAGGATTTGATCAGAGAAGTAGCTGCTCAGGGAAATGACTATTCAATGGCCTTTTTAACACAGGTAAGTTAGTACTCAAAACATGCTCAAGCATCTGTGTAAGAGTGTTTAATAAACATTTACTAGAAATGCATTTGGACTAGAATTTGATAGGTAAGCATATTAGATTTCATGATTGCTTTAGGTTTTAGATAGTATTTGAGAGAATATGGCACTATCTGCTGATAGTCACTGTTATCACTGTTATTTGCACAGTGATGTACAGGCATCGTCCTTGTGACTTAATGTATTCTGACTTCTGTCTGACCACAAAATTCTGCAGAGCTTGCAAGGATAAAAGTTTTAACAACTTCAAAAGTGTGAAATACAAAGTTTAGTGAGCTAGGCTCCACGTTGCTGGTGTAATGGTGCAGATGATCGTGACTGCACTGATAAAGTTAGACCATCCTCATCTGCCATTGCCGATATGGCAGTGCCAGAGGGTAAAGCATCTGTTAACACTTTATTCTATATTCTATTCCGTGTATTCCTACAAGAGAAGATTACAGAACAGACAGTGGACAATTTTCCAGATATAATTATTTTTTCTTTAGTCATTTTACAGTTTATAAGTTCCTTTGAACCTAAATTTATTTAGGTAAAATAAAAACAAAAACAGGGTAGTCCTGAAAACTGAACATAATTCTCTTTTCTTGTTCTCATTACCTAGCAAACAATTCAGGAGTTGTTTGAGGTTCATTCTCCTATGGAGGATTCTGGATTTAGAGTGAAAGCAGAAGAATTTGTAGTACTTTCTCAAGAGCCATCTCCAGCAGAAAACATTTCCCCTAAAGTTGCAAGACCATTCATAGAGGTAATTAATCAACACATACATTAGTGAGGAAGGGAGAAGATACAGCAGTGTGAAATTTTCATTAAACAGCTGCCTTATTTTTTACTTGGGTAAATTTTATCAATGTTTTCTGTCAGTTTGATTTTTTAAAAAAATTTTTCTTGTAAAAAATTACAAAAGCATATTGTTGAATAGTATACTTTCTTGGGGACTGTTTGTCACTAAGTATACTTTCCTGGGGACTGCCTCAGCAGAGATTTATTGCAGACATTTATGTTGGAGTTYAGTGAGCTTCTTATGGGATTTATTTCCACATTTTTTGGAGTTTTCATTATTTTTAAAATACGTGTTTTTGAAAGGCCCTCAACAGTATTGAACAAGAGGATGAAGAGTCAAACGATCAGGTACAAGAAATAGGACCTGAGTCAAGCATTGAACCTTTAATCTCAGAGCTCTGCGAGACAAAATACAATGAAGAGTCCTCACAGTTGCAGGAATTAGTTGCTGTTGTGGATCAGGTACCATGCCTTTCCATGAATACTTGGCTAAAAAGTAATGTTTAGTTCAAATATCTCAATTTCTTTGCAGTCTTGCCTTAAAGAAGCTTCATTTTCTATGGATTTGATACTCTGAATAAAATGATGAGAAATCTCCTATTGACTTAAGTTGTTAAGCCATTAGAAAGGCAGAGATTAGTTTCAAGGAGAGTTTTAAAGCACTCTCTGTCAGTTATTCTTTTTCTTTTTATCTGCAATACTAACTTGTTTTTCTTTAATGTGTTCTCTCAGCTTACTCCAATTGAGAAGTATGCTTTGAATTATTTAGAACTCTTCCATGTTTCTGTTGATGAGAATGGGCCAAGGTTGAATGAGGTAAAATAACAAACCTCTCTGTTCTGTGTTTTTCTATCACAGTACGCACTAGCAGAGTTATATTTTGAGTGTGAAGTAGAAGTTTCTCTAACGACATTGGGTATATTGTAGGCACTTCCGAGTGTACTTAACTCACTCAGTATACTTACTTAGTGCCAGAATACCTTACAGGGAACTTATCTGCTTATGATTCACATGTTTTAAGGAGATACGTGTTCTTAATTCTTATTTATAAAATAGAAATAACATTATTCAGCATAACTCAACAAATATTTGTTGTACTTAATTGACAGCAGGGAGAAAATTCGTTAATTTCAGTGAGGCTGCTCATTTGAATAAAGTTAAGCACAGGTATCCATTTGTGTGRTTATGTTGAGGTTGCCTGTTGTTTAACTCAAATTCTGAGTTTATATTATTTTGAAGGTTTAAAGAACCCCACAGAGATGAAAAAAATCTATTATTAAATGATGAGGAAAGGCATCTGTTAAGAAGTTACTTTAAGTTTTCTGTGCTTGAAAATGTCAAAGTTTAAGGAATTTATCCATAAAAATACAAATCGACAGCTTTTAATCCAATGGCTATTACTGCATAAAGTTGATAACGACCTTGGCTTTTCACCTAGGTGGAATTGAAAGCTGCAAAGAAAGCATGGGAAGTTCAGCATATGAAAGTGTTAAAGGAAAAGGAGCAAAAAATGCTTTGGGAGGATGATGAGGAACTCCTCACCTACACTCGGGAGGATGCATACAACAAAGTAACTCCTGATCATTTTTGTATTTCTTCTTGGTTAATCAGAATACCTTTTCCTTCAGGGTTCAGTTGGTTCATTCGAATTGTATTCTATTTTTGTTTTGTAGGAATATGTCTATGAAGGTCCAGATGGACAAACCGAAATAATGCCAGTACGTAAAAGTAACATTGGGCAGTCAAAATAGGCTTTTTATTTTTTGAGAAATAAAGATYGATGTTTTGGGGGCAGGTTTAGCTCAGTTGGTTAGAGCGTGGTGCTGCTAATGCCAAGGTCATGGGTTCAGTCCCCGTATGGGCTATGCTGAGGGTTGGACTAGGTGACCTCCAGAGGTCCCTTCTAACCTTACCGTTCTTTGATTCTATGATTAGCTAATACGTTGCACTAACTACAAATTACTTTCTGTGTAGCTTTGGACTCCCCCCACTCCACCTCAAGATGACAATGATATCTATATTGATTCTGTTATGTGCCTGATGTATGATACCACCCCAATTCCAGAATCAAAGTTGCCACCAGTGTATGTCAGGAAGGAACGTAAACGACACAAAACAGATCCATCTGGTAAATATTTTTTTCAAAACTGTTATGAGGTCTATTGGTAAAAGTCAAGAAATCATGGTTTTTTGCTTGCGACTATACGTAGCCTTGAAAAAAGATAAATGGGCAGATTTGAAGAGAGAAAAATTCCTGTCTCATGGTGGTCTTAAATCAATTTAATCACAGGAAACCCCAGTTCTTATAGTGTGTCTTGCTATTTTGACATGTGGATATTTTTACTTCAGAAAGGACAATTTTAAAGAACAGACACTCTGCTGTGTGAATTAGGACAAATTTGGTATTGGTTTAGAAAGGCTCTGGCCGTGTTATGTTTTGTTACAGACAGTGTGCTTTTAAGAGGCAGTGCAAGATATTCTATACACTTTTAGATAGTTTAAGGAGAAGCAGTTTGTTGTTATAAGTAGCAGAAAAATCAAAGAAAGGTAGTAACCATTTACTAAAAATGTCTTTTTTTTGTTGTAGCTGCAGGTAGGAAGAAGAAGCAACGTCATGGAGAGACAGTTATTCCTCCTCGTTCACTTTTTGACCGAGCAACTCCAGGAATGTTGAAAATGCGACGAGAGGGCAAAGAGCAGAAGAAAAACATCTTGTTGAAACAACAGACACAGTTTGCAAAGCCTTTGCCGACTCTTGTCAAACCAGCTGCTGAGGCTGGACAGGATAATCCTGAGTGGTTGATCAGTGAAGACTGGGCACTTCTGCAGGTTAGACGATACCTGCAATTTCTTGCTGTTATTACATATCATATTTTAGTTTCTAATTTCAGAAATGGCTCTTTCTGTACATCACCTGTTGAAGGTCATTTCTAATTCGTGATGGTTAGTTTGGCATTTTGCTATCAGAATTTGAAGCGAATTGTGTATCACTTGTGTTCCTTTAAGGATAAATTAAACATTCAACTACATAGTGCATGCCCTGCTTTTGTTCTAGGGGCTGTTTCCTGTAATGCCTCAGATCAGTTGTGGTGGTTGGACATTGAATAATGCAGCTAAAGTTCTGCCCACATTTGAGCAACACCGAACGGCAGTATGCCCCTCTTATACCAATCTCCAAGGGTTTTGTTGCGCATTAGTCTGCATAACTGCTTGCTTATTCTCTGTGAACATAGATGAACCCACAACCTGAGGGGCAAGCTGTCTGTATCATTCTAGTAATGTATGGATGCATGCAGATAGGGATAGGTTTGGAAGGTTGGAATGATTTGTCATCTGCAGTTTTTATGCCTTTATCTCTTCTAGGCAGTGAAGCAGCTACTGGAGCTTCCTTTAAATCTTGCCGTTGTATCACCAGCACACACTCCCAATTGGGACCTTGTTAGTGATGTTGTTAACTCATGCAGCAGAGTCTATCGCTCACCAAAACAATGCCGAAACAGATACGAAAATGTCATTATTCCAAGGGAAGAAGGAAAGGTGAGTTTACGTAGAAATGATGCGTCTTTTTTACCTAAGTTTGTAGAGCTTTTTCCTTATCTCTGTAAACTTTTGTTTTTGTTAAATGTTTCAACAGTGTAAATAAATAACTTTTAAAAGTTTTATAAAATTATCCTCATCAGGATTTCCACTTATTTTATGTGATTTCTTTGAAAAGAAAAAGCACCTGAACAAAATCTTCCACAAAAGATCATCTAACTTTCCTTCTTATTTTACAGCTAATGTACGAAGCTAATCCTAAAAAGAAGACAAAAAGTATTTATAAGGTGTGCATTGGTATTCTTTCAAAATCAAATCTAGACACTGTGGTATTTAGCAACAATGGAGGTGGGCAGATAATTCATATGAGATCCGTGTTGAGTGTTACTTGAGTTCTGAAACATCAATTAAAATTCCAAATTTATTTTTCCTTTTTTTTTGTGGATACAGTGGATTGACACCAGACTTCAGCTTTTGGATTTGATAGCTAAATTTTAAGTCATGCAAGAAGTTTGTGATTTCACTTAAACTGTAGTGGGTATTTTTCCACCTAACAAGCACCATGTAACTTATTCTGATTATGATGATACTTAAGATCTGTAAGAAGGTACTTCATACTAGGATCTAAGTGGATTACATAGTACATAGTGAATTTAATGCTTGAAGCACCTCTTTGTAAATGGGGATGATAATATGCTACAGAAGCAAAAATAAATTCTCGATTATATGCAACTTCTTCCAAACTATACAGCAATTTAATGACAGAACTGGGTGTAGAGTCTAGAACTTCTGACCGTAGTCCCATTCTCAGACTAATAAGCAGGTTTGTCCTTGACTGGCAGTTGCTGCTTAGGAGAAGCCAAATACTAGAATGGCATGGTGTGCTGGATGTTAACATAGCTTTGTTAGGAGAGCAGTGCAGTGATGGTTTTATTACACTATGTGTGCGCTATGCATAACTATAAACTAATGGGCTCTTGGTTTGGGTACTGAATTAAATTTGCAAAATCTAAACTAAAGCAAAGATTCTTTTTCAAATTAGAGTTTGCCATTTTGTATGTCCCCAAGTGCTGATGCCAGTGTGACCGTGAGAACTGCTCCTTATTTTGCTTTTTCTTTATATATTTCCCATAGAGTTTTGTGTAACAGTAAGTTATCAGTGACACGAGGCAGAAACCAGTCTGTGATAGATATGTTGGAGTACCTTTTTAAATAATCTACAAGCGCACCATGTGTTTATACATAGACAAAATGCAGTGTGGGTGTGTTCACAATTAAAAGTTGGTTTGTTTTCGTTTTTAGACTAAAAACAGTCGCCCCCTTCGCACCAATCAGATATATGCTCAAGATGAGGGTGCCACCCACACGCAACTTTATACTAATCATTTTGAGATGATGAAAATGATTGCAGGAAAAAGAAGTCCACCTATCAAACCTCTGTAAGTTTAACTGGGATCATCCAAACTCTGTCTCCACAGATCTGCAAGATACTGTGGTTTGAATTGCTCCTGCAACCAGCAGTTATTTCACATTATGTTTCAAACTACTATTTTTTTCTCTACTCTTGGAGCTCTTCCTTTGCATCCTGACCTTGTGTCATTGAAACACCATTGTATTTTGTGGGTCTGCGTTAACTTTTACTCATGACATTATTTCTTTTATGCAATTAAGAGCAAAAAGGCACACGCTTGTGATCTTTTTTAAATCCACTTTATAAGCTATAAAACCATAGTTTTATAGCTTATGTAAAATATATAAACTATTTCAATTTACCTGAATTGCAAACATTCTGATGTTGGTGTTGTTTAGTAGCACATTGTGTTCTGTGTATATTTCTACAGTAACTTTTACTATATTCACTTAATACTTACTGTAAGTCTTCCTTAAAATGTTTATCTGTATGCAGGCTCCAGTACTGATGGGAATGCCATCATTAGTGGTAAAACTTCACCAAACTGCAGCGTAATCTACTAAAACATATGAAATTAAATGTTGTTTTTAAGGTTTTTCTGTCTCCAGTAATACAGTTTTGCTCAATTTCAGACTTGGCATGAATCCTTTCCAGAAGAATCCAAAGCATGCATCTGTGCTTGCAGAAAGGTATGCACTCTGTCTTAAAGGAGTTACAAATTGAGTAAAAATGGGATTTTTTAACTTTGAGTTTTTATTTCTAAAATATTGCATGATTTGTTTTATCATCATTGTTTATAGTGGAATCAACTATGATAAACCACTTCCTCCAATTCAAGTTGCATCCCTCCGAGCAGAACGTATTGCAAAAGAGAAAAAGGTACAGTCAGCTGTATGTATGAGTGCAGTGATTAAACAACTAGACAAGAGGTAGAGGAAGCATGAGAAAACTTACGTCTGGGAGAAGTTTGCTGGTACAGTAGGTGTCATGGGCAGCTGCAAGTTGTATGCATAGTGGGGTCTGAATATCTAGTCTTAAGGCAGGACCTTTCCCTGGGCCTGTATGTCAGGTTCATATTTTTTATTTACAAGCACCTTTTTGAAAAATACATTAAAAAACCTCAAACCCTTCCATCTCTGTTTTATTCTTKCCTGTTTTGTATTCCCCCCAACCTTTTTTTTACTATTCAGAAGGAGATACATTTCCTTGCTTGTTGATGGTAAATTCACTTGCTTTTGTGTTATGTTCTAAGCCATATGACCATGAATGTGCAGCTTGTAGTTTGAAATTAATTAGACCATGTAACTTGGAGTTAGAAAGTTACAGTGCAGTCAGATTTGAGTCTGCGTGCACATGTATAATACATGCTTAGAATGAAAGGAGTGAAAACTTTTTTTTTTAATATATCCTAATTGTTTCATGCACTGTTTTGAAGACTGTGAAGCTCACACTTTGATTTCCTAGGCTTTGGCTGAGCAGCAGAGGGCACAGCAACAGACAGGCCCACAACCTCAGCAGCAACAAGCTGGACAGCAGCAAGCTCAGCAGCCAGCTGTACAGCAAGCACAAGCTCAGCCTCAGCCGCAGGCTCAGGCACAGGTAGTTCCGCAGCAGCAAGCTGTGGTACAGACTGCAGTAACTACTGTGGCCAACACGGCAGTACTGGTAAGGAATACTGTTGGGTATGGTTTTAGTGGCTAACAGCATAAAATAATTCTGCTAAGAGATTTTGCTAATGTAGCTAAAAACAAAGGTTGAGTGAATTAAACTTTGCTGGGGAAGTGGAGTGTTACAACCATTGTGGATCCTAATGCAATCACAATAGGATGCGTTAGTACAGATATGCAAAATTCTCATGGCTTCTTTCGGTCTAGAGTCTGTTTTAATGGATTTGATGACAGATCTGAGGCTTGTGTTTTTAAAGCCTACCCTGTTTGCATGCTAATGTGTGCAGGAAGTGGTGATCTTAGTTTGCTTGTTAAAGGTCTAGAGTACAGCATCTATTAAAGTGAGGGAGAAAGGGCTGTGACCTACAGGTATCACTGTGTATCAACTGCTTGGTGATGTTTGTGTGTGAGCTGTTACCTGCAGTGTCCCAGAGTAATATATTACTCCCTTATCAAGGATGTCAAATGGTATTAAATTTACCAAACATTCAGCTGCTCTCCAATTGCTTGCTTGTGTGGCAGAACCCTAAAGTATACATAAATTTTATTAAGTAAAATGATCAAGCAATAGTAGAAGTATCTGTGCATTTTATTGTATTTTTTTTAAATTCTCACTTCTCTCTTAGAGCATTGTGTTAAACAGCCCAAAAGTATAAGAGTAATGTAGGGGGGTTTTTTATTTTTGYTTCTGTTTTTACTCATTTTTCTGAATGGTTACCTCAATTGTCTTCTAAATAGGCAGGCACAATCAAAACAGCAGTTACTGGGACAAGTATACAGACTGGTAAGAAGACTTTATAATTGGGCATTGGAGATGAGAGGACATTCAGATTTTTATTTTTTAAAATCTCGTGTTTAATCTTGGGTTGTTTTCAGCTACAGTGAGTGGAAATGTCATTGTGAATACAGTTGCTGGAGTCCCTGCTGCTACCTTTCAGCCCATCAATAAACGTCTGGCTTCACCTGTTATACCTGGAACACTGACTGTGAGTAGACTGCAATACTAGTTGTGTGCCTGGTCTGATTTCGGTTGCAAGTTTTATCAGCATATCTGTTTTCTGCATTAGCCTTCCGTATTGTCAGAAACTCTTACCAACTTCACATGTTTTAAGTGATTCTGTTTGTAACCCCTCTTCCCTGCCAAAAACATCAGAACACTCTGTGACATCTTATCAGAACATAGTACCTAACTGATAGTACTGTTATAAAAGGCTCACAAATGAGTGCTGTCATAGAAAGTGATTCATGTCATTGTCATTTCCAGTCTATAATTGTTCTGTGCTTTGTTAATTTTGAGCTTTATTGTTATTTTAAGTGTATAAGACTATAGAAGATAACAAAAGTATGAAAGGTAGGAAAATCAAATTTCTRTAATGTGGTTAAGGTCTTGGTGATCAGCCTGTTTTAAAAAGATTTAATGAGAAGCTGATTATGAGACGTATCTGACCTGATAGGTATGTTAGAAAGATTTGGGCCTACTTTGCTTTATTTTTGATATTTGTTTCTAAAACTGTATAGTCTGCTTCCACAAAGTTCCATAGTTTTATGCAAGGTTTGAAAACTTTGAGCAATAATGACTTTGCTCTTCTTCAGACTTCCGGAGGCACTGCAACTGCACAAGTGGTACATACCCAGCAGCGAACTGCAGCAGCACCTGCTGCTTCGACAGAGCTGGTGACGATAGCATCTACCCAGGGGGTTCGTGCAGTGACATCAGTGACAGCATCTGCAGTTGTAACTACAAACTTAACACCAGTGCAGACTCAGCCAAGATCTTTGGTGACTCAGGTTACACCAGGTAATAATCATGCATTTATTTATTTATTCATTTATTTTTTTTCCCCCAAGGGTAATGTAAAGAGCCTCAGACTTCTTACAGTTTACTTGACCACCACTTGACTAGCCGCAATATTGAARGTCTGTATTTGTTGGCAACACTATTAAACAATGCTGCAATTTTTAACTTGCTTATTGTTGCTGCTCAGATTACATTTTTCTCCAGTGAGTATTTCTGGATAAAGTGTTGCAGGAGAGAATTACTTGGTCTCCTAGCATTACAATTCAAAAATGATTATTAATAAACTAGCAGTACAGTGTTGGAATTGATTGCCTCAATTAGAAACCATTATGAAGAAAGGCATATATAATGTATTATTTGCTCTACTTTTTCATCATGTTTATGCTAATGTGCTCTTATTTGTTGCTAGAACACAAACTGTACTGGAGCAGAAAATGGTGCATTTAGCAACTTTTCAGTTGAAATCAGTGCATTAAATAGAATGTTGAAAATCTTCCTTCAGAACCCTTTATTTTTTCTCCTTATTTACAGCCACGCCGACAGTCCAGCTCTCCGGCAAAACAATCACCCCTGCGCACTTCCAGCTTCTCAGGCAACAGCAGCAGCARGCTGCTCAGGTGCAGGTGCCACAGATTCAGGCTCAGGCACAAGCCCAGTCTCCAGCTCAAATAAAAACTGTAGGGAAGTTGTCACAGGTGAGGAAACTTTCCTGAAATAATATGGTATGTTACTGTCACTGTTACTGCAAGCATCATTAACGATGTTTATTGTAACCTGTTTTTTTGGACAAGAATGAAATGCAGTTCTTCTTTAAATTTGGTCCTTCTAAAATTTCATGAAGTCAGGAAGCCCSATAGCCATTTCAAGTAGTCCCACTTTTGCAGTAAGTCAGGATATAAAGCACGGCAATCTACAGTATAAAGGAGGTGCATTCTTAGCTCTTTGCTCCTAATTAAAGTTCACCCTCGTTCCTGTTCTGGTAGTTGTATAAAAAATTGGAAATTATGGAAGCATTTTATTTTTGCAGGAGCAGCTAATCAAGTTGCAGAAGCAGAAACTGCAGCTTCCTCAGCAGCAGGCAGCACAGCAGACACAGCAAGGGGCCCAGCAGCAAACAGCACAAGTACAAGTGCAACAGCAACAGCAAACTCAACAACTCACTGCTGTCACAGCACCTCGGCCTGGTGCAGTTCTCACAGGCACTGCTGTGACAAACCTGCAAGTTGCTCGTCTCGTAAGTTGTCTTTGACTTTGCGAAACAGTGTTAAACACCTATTTCTCTTTGCTGATGTAAATGAACTAGATGCTAGTCATTTGTGTAAATAAATGCTTATGCAGTAGAAAAGATACAACTAACACAAATAGCTTTAAACTGCACTTACACTTCAGACACAGTGTCAGCTAGTCTTAATGTAAAGGAGAAATTATATTCAGAAATGTTTACAGCTCTCATTTTACAGYGACCTATTAGATGCAGCAAACATTATTTTGCCAGTACAATAATCTTCATTCCTTACTGCTTAGACTCGTGTTCCTGCTTCCCAGCTTCAAGCGCAAGGACAGATCCAGGCCCAAACTCCACAAGCAGCACAGGTTGCTTTGGCAAAGCCTCCAGTGGTGTCTGTTCCAGCTGCTGTTGTGTCATCTGCGGGAGTCACGACACTCCCTGTTACTGTYGCAGGCATAAGTGTTGCTATTGGGCAGCCACAGAAAGCAGCAGGTAGGTAAAGAGACTTGCTAAAATTTAGTATAATTTAAAATCCCATTTCTTTAAAGCTAGGGTGTTTGTAGGAGCTTGAACTCCAATTTGTTTCAAAAACATGTTGAGAGAATTGCACTTATACCACTTAATCTGGAGGTTAGTATGATTCCATAGCCAGATAGTTATTTTAAATTTAAATCTGTGCATAAGAGTAGGTGAGCAGATAGAGTTTTTCATCACTTCTTTTAAATTTAAAATGGAGATGTGAAAACTTTTATTTATTTCAGAACTATCTGTTCTGAATTGTAGTATGAATGAAATTTTTCCTGTGGGTTTTACTGTTAGAACACAAACTTAGCTTACTTGTGCCCGTAGATGAAAAATGTTTCTACTCCGCTCTCAAAATCATCTATCTTATTTCTGTTTAAAATCAGTGGGTTATCGGGTATTAAGAGCTATGCAAATGTGCAGGTCTATAAAAACCACAATCTGTGCTTGCAAGCTGTGGTTTTGGGGATGGAGCAGTTAAATGAAGACTCTTTACATTTCTAATTATTTTTGTAATTTTCAGGAGGCCAGACAGTAGTTGCACAGCCACTGCATGTCCAGCAGCTTCTAAAACTTAAGCATCATCAAGCAGCACAGCAACAGAAAGCTATCCAGCCTCAGGTTGCACAGGGTCAAGCTGCTGTGCAGCAAAAGGTATTTGTTGTCTGCTCTTTCTTTGAGCTCTGTAAGTTAACTGTTAAGCTTCAGTTCTGAATTATGATGCTCCTAGACAGTCAGTTAACATTTCTGTGGGTGGATCTTAAGTGTATTTGAAGAGATTGGTTTTTGGTAGAGAGAACGGTTTCTCAGGTGCTTAAAATTTTTTTCATTAAGACTATTGTTTGGTTTGATTTTTCTTTTTTTTTGTGCCGCAAGCTGTTCTGTTTGTTTTCTGGTTTAAGTAGCAAAGATTAGGATTCTCTTTATTCTCTTCTAATATAGCCAAATATGGAAAATTCCTAAAGATGTTCACTTTTTATGATATATACCATGCATACTTTCTCCTGAAATGTCATCATCTCATGGACTTTGCTATTGATCAGCCATTGATGTGGTTTTGTTGCAGTTTATAAGTTTCTCAGAGGTGTATTCCTGCATGAAGTGTGTGTGTATATGTGTGAGAACCTTTACAGTAAATGCTTTAAATGATTYAGAATGCTTTTATAAATGCTTGAAAGCTTTCTCCGTACTCAYTTTACTACTGTTAAGCTTGAGAGGGTTTGTTTCTGTAACTAAATGTAATGAATTTAATCAGTTACATACCTGTTCTTTAAAAATATATATAAATGTTGTGGACACTAATGTCTAATGCTTCTTTTCCTCTTCTGCAGATAAATGCTCAACAAGTCACAGTCCAGGCCCAACAGCAGACATCACAGCAACAGAAAGTAACTTATACTACACARCCTGCCATTAAAACACAGTTCTTGACAACTCCAATTTCCCAAACCCAGAAACCGGGTGGAACCCAACAAGTGCAGGCCCAGATTCAGGTACAGGTAACACAGGTTTACACATTTA
Organism: Rhea americana; assembly: GCF_003343005.1. Taxonomy (NCBI): domain Eukaryota; kingdom Metazoa; phylum Chordata; class Aves; order Rheiformes; family Rheidae; genus Rhea; species Rhea americana. The sequence goes on along the minus strand of NW_028186845.1, from coordinate 513,922 downwards.
ACCTCTGCTATGATTGGAGAMTGGTGAAGATGACAGGTGACTTAGCATTTTAGATCCTGCTGTTACTAATTCCAGTTTTGTTTGTATAAATTGACTTTGTAATAAAATTCATTGATGCTGAATTTGCAGCGGCTTGTTAGCAAAATTTATTGATGCTGAATTTGCTGCAGCTTGTTAGCAGGTCAGAGGAATCATCTGAGCTATAAGTTCTCCTTTCCTCTTTGAAAGAAGTAAATTGTGTCACTCTTTTTTATTAAGTAGTGGATTCCAACTGTGTTTACTAGGGAACATTCAACCAGAGTTCTTCCCAATATCTGCTGCTGCATCCTGGCCCAAGCTCTGGCAACCAAGAGTAGCTGATAGCTGTCTTCTTTTCTGCACAACTAGATCAGTCTAACCAAGTGACAAGTAAGGGAATTAGGAATTGGAAACCTTAGTATTTCAGAAGTATTTCTAAGACAATGTAGGCCATTAGAATTTCTGTGCTTCCCTTAATTTTGTATAGCTAATGGAGGAAATGAAAGTATGTTGCAAAATTAAGACTGCAGTTCAGTTAAGACTGAAAATTTGACTCTTTCTTCCCATCCTACGTAAAGTCTTCAGTACACTGATCTAAAAGTTTGTTTGTTTGTTTTTACAAAAGTACAGTATTACTGAAAATGACAACCTGCAGCTTATCATGAACTGCGTTTTGGAAACTTAGTAACAATTTTGATGGTATAGTGTGTTTGTTGCTATAAACCACTTTTCATTTTGACTACGTCTTTCTTTATTTCATGTCCCTAAAGGTTGCAAAACTTCCACAAGTGGTCCAGCAACAGGCTACTGTTGCCAATATTCAACAAATGGTTTCAGTTTCCCAACAGGTAGGTCTTGTTCATGACAAATATGGCACTAGAAACATGATCCTTATTGGAAGCTCATTTATTTGGGAATATATATATATATATATATATATGTATACACACACATATATGTATATATTTCTTCTTAGGTGTACCATATGCAGTAATTTTGAAGAATGTAGCAAGTATCTTTCCCTTGTGTAAAAATGAATCACGATTACTGAGTCAACTGCTGCATATCCTCTAGTCTGTAAAATTTTGCTAGATAGAGCAATATTTGTTTGTCATTCTAGATAAGTTGAAAAAAAAACTTTTTAAATATATTTTTTGGAGTTGAAATTTTTAAAAAGTGGTTTCTTGTGATGTATTGCCATGTAGCAAAGAATTGAACTAATGAACATGTGTGTTCTTTCACAAAAATTGGGACAAACAGAGAGTTACAAATTGTTTCGTTCCAGTGCCCAAAGCTGTTCCAAGTCAGCCGTTCACAAAAGTCAGAATGGTAGAGTATCTGCTCTAAATGTGATGTGTGACTAGGTGAGGCTAGGGCAGGAGAAGGACGAGACAGTTTGGTCTCCCTTCACCTAACTACCCAGAAGTTCATTTAACAATTCAAAACAGTGTCTTTCAGACTTTAGCAATAGGCTTAAGTTTTGTTATGTTATTGATTAGCAGGAATGATTTAGCTTTGGATGATTCATGGAGCTATTGCCCTCAGTGCACAGAAATCTGAGCCAATCAGCTCTTAATCTGTCACAGTTTATGGTGCAGTTTTTTAAGGCAGAGCAAAATCTGTGGCTACTTATTTTATAATGATGATAAAGTGCTGTAAACTGATTGATAACCACCTCAGATGTGAATGCTGCAAGGGCGAGGTATACAGCGGGGAACAGAAACTTTGTCATTCATCCCAAGTTGAGTTATCCTCTCTAGTCAATAAAAACCTTAGATTATTTTTCAACAGACATTAAAGGTTAGATTTTCTAAACTCTGGGACCACTGAACTCTATGAATAAAAGAAAAAAGAAAACAAACAGCAACCCCCTACACTCTCCAGTGACATCAGTGGCAGTAGGATTAGGCCATATTAAGTATTTTTAAAGCTGCAGGCTTGATGTGTACATCATTTTCTTTTTACCTGCATTGTTAGTATAGTGCTTCCCAAAGGATTCTTCTTGGATTGGTGCAGAGGTAGCTTTCCCCGGGAGAAGCCTTTGCAGCTTCATTTGGCTTCTGCTCTGAAGCTGCTCAGTTTTCATTACGTTCTCCTCCACACAAGSAGAGATTGAATTTTTCTCTCTCATTCTGGATAGAGTTCTGAAAACTAGATTYCTGGACCAGATCCAAACTACCCCACCCCAAAGCAGTGATAGAGGCTGGCAGCTAATCTGAAAAGGTCATGTCAGAGACCGTCAGGGAGCCTCAGTGGCCGTATTTGTTGTCACAGTGTGGTGCAGAGTGGGCTTTTACTTCTCTTTGATCTGTTCTTTTCCATGTTCCTTCACTCGTGCTTCTGTAGTACTGGAGTTTTCCTGTCTAACCAGTGGGTTTTTTTACCTTTCATATATCTTCTGTAAACGAGCTGGGAGAAGTTTCTTTTGATTTGCAATGTAGATATCTAAGCTATGAGTGTCTTGGCTCCTAGCTTTTATTTATAAGGCTGTACTCTAGAAAACGTGGCTGAAAGGTGTTTCTCATTCAAACTGTGCATCCTACATTCTCAGCATCCCTTGTATTCTTTCTACTTTGTCTGGGGTGGTTGTCAGTCAAGAGAACAAACACGCATAGAAATAAGGTGCTCTTCTGTAGTGCAGAAATTTTATGAATACTCTGCTTAATGCCAAGCTATCCTTTCGTAATTGCCTTGTCATCCTAATGTCTAGGTTCAAGCCCAACCCCAAACTGTGACACTCTCTCAGACAACAGCAGGTCAGCAGCAGGTTCAAGTGATTCCTGCAACAACTGCCACTGCTCAAGTTGTCCAGCAGAAACTGATTCAACAGCAAGTTGTGACAACAGCATCTCCCCAGATTCAGGCTCCAGGTGTACAGAATCCTGCACAGACACCAGCAACGTCTGAAGCCCCAAATCAGCAAGCAAAAGTACAGATGAGGACACCTACTGTCAGGTTAAAGGCACCTACTAAACCAAGTTGAACTAATAATTAAAATGCAATAAGCAGGGAAATACAGCATTTCGTGTTTGCTAAGCCATGGCAAAGTGAGAAGCTTCTCCAAACATCCAAATGAAGACAAATCACCTTTATTTTTTGTAAAGGAAGGATTTTGCTGTTGAACATTTAAACATGGAAACTCTCACAAAACTTCAGTATGTTAGAAACTGTTTAACACTCAAAATCTGTACAAGATACATTCTGCCAGTGTTCTCCGTGCTCATTCAAGTCAGATAAAGCAAACATTACTTACGTTTAAATTCTGCCCAGCTACACAGGAGTAAAATGGTGACATGCCATAAATGTCAGTACAATTCATCTAGGTTAGCATACCATAAACTGCCTGTGGGAATACGCAGTTCTTTGCTATAATTTGGAAGAGTGTTCAATATCCATAGTGAAGCCATTCAAAGAATCAAGTGTGGCTAATATAGCAAAGTATTTTCCATCTATAAAAGCTGCATGTTGTTCTCGCTTGAGGTAAATACCTCCAGAGGAACTAATTTATATTTGAAGTATTCCCTGAAAAGCTTAGCCAGTAAATGTGAAAACCTGTAAGTATATGTAATTAAAAGGAAAAAAAAATGTTTCATTCTCCGTTTTTGTAAGTCTTTTAAAATGTTTGTTAGTAGTTCTGTGTACAGTTTACTGAAGCACCCAACCTGTGCACTCATTCTCATATTTCACTTTAAGATAATGGGTATTTTAGGCATGAGCTGAGTAAATACTGTGTTGATAGTAGATGTGTATTAAAGTGTAGCCCATTTTTTGTAAAAGATTTGTTCAGTAGATACAGCTAAACAAATGGTCCATAGCTGTTTCCCATGGGACTTCCGTAAAGGAAAATCTCAAACAGATGAAGTTTAATCTCTCAGTTTCATTCTGCTCTTGCAACATGTTTAAATGTTCAGTACTTTCTACTCTGCTTTCAGCTTGGCGGGTGGGGGGCTGAGGGGAGGGGAGAATAGTGAAATTTAAGACTAATTCTTCAATTGTGTAAAGAATAAGATCTAACTTTTGTACTATTCTTTTACTAAAGCTAATGATGAATGTATCTTCAGGTGGGTATTTTGGATGTGAATAGAGCGTGGCCTCTTCCTCCAAATCAGTTTGCCTTATTGTTATGGGGAAAAAAAAGCAAAAAGCTGCATAGAACTGTGGGGATTTTCTTTACTTTTTCTTGCATAAAATTGCCGAAAAGCGAGCTCTGTTTGCAAACAGCAGAGTAATCAAAAAGCTTTTGGTGGCTTGAATAGATTTGTTTTACTTTGGCCATAAAACTGCGTGACATGTAAAATTCAGACAAGTTTATAACATTCCTTTTCTGAAATGGTTTTAAAATTATTTTTTCATTCTGTGGTCTTTTTACTATTTTAGGAGGGGAGCCTATTTACAGGCCAGRAAAGCATATCTTTTGTTCTTACTGCTATATGTACACACCTATAGGTATCCAGCAATCCAGATGGCTTAAACAAGAAAGAATACTCGGTCAACTCCTCTGTTTTAAGTAGGATAGACGTTCTGTTAAGATCACGAATGTAACACTGGGTCAGGCAGAGTTCCTGATTTTTTTTTTCTTTTAAATTTTATACCTCTTTTCTCCTGCATCGTATTTTTCTTGGACCCTCAGGTCTGCAAATATGGGGGGCATTGTTGGTTTTTTTAACTTTGTGCRTGAACAAATATTCTCCTGACCCTGCTGAACCACTGTCTTGTGCCATTACCTAAAGTTCATTACTAGCAGAAAAGCTAATAATGTTGGCAATGGAAAGAGTTGAAAATGCAAAGTAAATGCAGCGGTAACAGATAACTGACACTGTGCGCAGTATGTYGTTGCTCATCCAAAAATATTGCTTAGTTAGCCCCAGTTTTACTTTTAGATGTTTAGCTCTTACTATGTGCATGGGAGTCGGGGGGGACACACACTTGCAGCAGCGGGAGAGCTGTTGCCTGCATCATTGTGCTGGTCTGATTTGGTGTCTAAAGAGGCAATTGTTTCTTGTTTAGGTCAGTTAAAGAAGATAAAAATCGTTTTTTTTTTTCCCTCTCCTTTCAATGTGTCTCTCTCCCCGAAGTGTGTTAGGAAGTCTACCTGTAAATAACGTATGTTCATAAGCGTTTGTACTTGATCCAGTAGGATTGTAGGGACTAGTGATGTATCCTACCTGAAGGTGTAATAAAGTGTACATTTTTATAACACCTCCGKCTCAGCCCGTCTGTACCGCG
>NW_028186845.1:503257-508191 GCF_003343005.1 Rhea americana | reverse complement strand
AGGCCGAGGAGGAGGAGGCCGTCGCCTGCGCCGTGCGCGCCTGCCGCCGGCTCTTCGGGGCGCTGCTGGAGCGCGGCGAGCTCTTCGTGGGCCCGCTGCCCGCCGAGGAGGCCTCCCTGGCCGGTGAGTGCCGCGGCGAGCCCGGCCCGGCCGCGGCAGTCTGGGCCGCGGCCGCCGCCGCTCACGCCCGCTCTGCGTCTCGCTTCGCAGGTAGCTGCAGCGCCGAGGACAAGTACAAGATCTGGATGCGGCACCGCTACAGCAGCTGCCTGGGCTGCTTGTCGGAGCTGCTGGGACACGAGTCCTTCCAGGTCAAGGTGGGGCCGCGGCGGCGGTGCGGGGGGCGCTGCCGGCGCCCCCCGGGAGGGGCACGCAGCCCTCCGGGCTCCTTCGGGAGCTGCCTCCTTTGGGKCTCACCGCCAGCCCTGTTGTTGAGGTGCGTTTCCTTTCTTTCCTTCTTTCCTTTCCTTTCAAGGAATTATCGCTCTGTACCCTCATGAGGTTTGTTGAGTTGGAGGCACAGCATCCTTTAATCGAAGCAGAGTGGAAGGGGGGTTTCACCTTTCCTCGTGAGCTTCTTAAGGTGAGTTGCAGAACTCAGAGGTTCTTGCTGTTGTTTACTCCTTGACCCAAGAAACCTGTAGTGCTTGCATTCTCCAGGGCTAAAATTCCAAAGTAGGAGGTTTTCACAAAGAGGGGAGATAAGGTGTTACAGAGGGAGCACCAAGACCTAGAATTTCCTGGGAGCACCTGCCCTTGCCCATGTGATATCTGACAAATGATAAGCTGGACTCTTGTGCGTATATGAGGTAGCAGCTCTGGGCTTTTTCAGGCTTGCTGGCCTTATTTGCTATAGGGATACAAGAGAGAAGGTACTGCCCCTGCTTCAGCTGGTTTTCTTTGATAGCAGAGACTCATATGAGGGGGGGGGCCTATTAAAGGGGCTTGGGAACATGTGCTGTGGAGCAAGCAGGATGCAGCACTGCTAGCTACGTTTCAGAATGACAGAGGGATGCACTAAGCCACCACAGCTTGCTGTCTGCTCCAGTACTGTAAGAGACTGACCTGTTGTTTTGCTTTATGAACCCTTTTCTAGATAGTTGTTGATGGATTAATTCCCTTATACGAGGATGCTTCGCTCCTGATCTCTCGCTTCCAAGAATATATGGAGTATGATGATGTTCGGTACTTTGTGATGAAGGCAGTCACGGAGAGTATTGGACAAGTCATGCAGAAGACAAAAGAGGTAACAAATTATTGCCACTGAGGTGGGCTTGGATATACTTTTGCTCTGAAAGGTTTATCTTTTGGGTGAGGTGTGGGACTGGTAGTATATGGAAAAAGGTTGGAAGCAAGACAAATGAGTGTGCTCATTTGAATGCATTCATCTTTCTTGCTCACAATGTGTGCCAGGTTTGGGTAAAATTGTCCTCAGTCTGAAATTGAGGTACTTCAAGAAACTTCTATTGTTGTTGTTGCAAAACCTCATAGTTTATGCTGTAGCTTTTGTTTTAATCAAATCTAGTGATTAAAAACTCGGTCAGAGCTTTTAATTGTATTCTCTCTGGTGCAAAAGAGCCTTTTTTTTTTTTTTTTTGGCTCTGCCAGTTCTGTTAACGCAGACTTAGTTCAGACCTACGCTTTGTGTTAGGCAAACGAGTAATATTCCAGGGCAAGAGTAAAACAGAGAAGAAAACAGTATGTAGTTTAGCCATCAGCATTTTTTCATTCCTTTTCTTTCCTAATTAAATCTATTCAGTGCTTGCGAAATAGAGCAGTGTTAAAGTCCAGCATGTTTTGCCATCTGTTGTGGAGCTTGCTTCATGTTTGAATATATGCTTTTTTTCCTAGAGGCCACTGCCGTTATACCAGCAGAACATATTTTCCCTCATTTCACCTATTAACATGCCAAACAAAGAACGTGACATGGTCAAGTTTATGGTGAAGCAAGGTTGGTGAGCTCCACGTGCTGGACTGTGTATGAAAGGGAAAAGCATGCTTAAGATTTGTATTGTAAAGGCTTCATTAGCATTTGTAAATGAAACGTGTTTGCTTCTGTGATCATGACAGTATTAAAAATCTGCATTCCTCCGTTTAAATTGGGGTATGTCATGGCCTTGTGTCAAGACAAGAACTTCAGATCATATTTTTGTATGCCTTGCTTTGCGGGTAGCTTCCTTTTCCTCTTGCTCTCAGCCCAATTTTAAACAAATATGTAATTGGGCCTGAGATAAAATTATATTTGCTGTATTTATGTTGCTTAGTTTTATGTGTAATTAGTGTGAGAGTTTTCAAGGGACTACATAAAACAAGGATCATCTTACTGTTCTAAGCATCCTTTTCAAGTTCAGCATCTGTTTTGTCTTCTCAGATAACCGGGAGGAGTGGAAAGTGTCGAAGCTGCAGGTAACTTCATTTGGTGCTTCAGAGTTGAACTTTGATCTACTTAAAGTAAAACTTTACACAAATGTACTTAATTCCTTGCTGGCAATTCTGTTTTAAGGCACACAAGCAGGCGTTTGAAAAGATGTGGCTCAGTTTTTTGAAGCACAAGGTGAGTGTTAGTTCTGTCACTGATCTGTGCTGCCTTCTAATGGCTCGTCCTCGGAGGCTGCAGCCAGTTTTTGTTTTGTTTACAGCCCAGTCACCTTTTCTGTTTGATCATTCTTCTGAATGATCTTCCTCATATATGGTTTACTACTTCTCTTAACTCTCAGACTTTTTTCCCACCTTGAAGTCTGCTCCTAAGGAGTGACTTGCAGTATAAAGACCTCTGTTTACAAGTTAAAGATTCCCAAGCCCTTTCATTGCTTCCCTCCCACTTTCCCTTCTGTGATCACACTTTCAATTGTGAGTGCCAGCTTTTGTGATTTAACTTAATTATCAATTGTCACTTGTAACTTCTCTCATTTGGGAACTGATGCTGCATGCCACACTATATTGTTCTGGCATATTCTATTTTGCTTCYGTGTTGCCTRTTGCAAGCATGTATTACTCTTGCTCTTTCAATTCTCCGTGYATTGATTGACTGTGGTGTGTGKGRGTTTTATTTATTTATTTATTGTCCTTCACAGCTACCTACTGGCCTTTACAAAAAAGTTCTTGTTATTCTGCATGACTCTGTTCTGCCTTATATGAATGAACCCACTCTCATGATAGACTTCCTGACAGTGGCCTATGGCATAGGTGAGTAAAAACAAGCTTTTTATCCTTTGTGCAGCATGGTAGATAAGACTGAAAGGACTGCTGCAGGCAACACCATAGCCTTTTTGTGGAATGATTCAGGACAGAAGCCCTCCCCTAGACAAAGAAATGTCTATGCCTTTGGCTGGAATTAAGCTGAGGAGCTGGAAGAGAGAAGTTTTTACCTGTGTTTGTCAGTTTTTGCTCCTTGTATGTAAGGAAGATCATATTTAAAGCCTTGAAAGAGTTGAATAATGCAGTGATTTATTTTAAATGTAGAGTTCAGCCAGCGCTGCTGCTATATGGGCTGCATCCAGACACAGGATGTGCAGTTTCCTATGGAAATACCCTTTCTGAGGAGGACTCTTCCTCCCCAGTGAGTTTTTTGGGAGGATTAGAACAGCATTTTTGTGTCTTTGTCCTTCAGAGTTTATTCTTCTAAACTACAATTTAATCTTTGTAAGTTACTTCTGAGCCTCTGGAAGCTTTTGTTTGAACTTGTGTTACTTGACAACCATAATGCTGGCACTAATTTCAGGTACTCAAAGTATTGTGTCCTTTTTGTGAAAGTTTTGTAATAAAAACAAGTTGTAGCTGATGGTTTTCTTCTGTTGTGTTAATATCTGCTTGCTTTCTTACAGGTGGAGCGATCAGTCTCCTAGCCTTAAATGGGTTATTTATTCTGATTCATCAGCATAATCTGTAAGTAAAAAGAACATCATGTTTAAAGAAATGTGAGTTTTCACTTTCATGTCTTTAAGAGGGACTGAAATGGATTCTCCAGGTCTTCAGGCTTTGGAATTCCTCCAGGAGAAAGCCAAACTTCACAAGAGGCTCAGCTGTTTGGATGTCCAACTCTTTTGATAGTATGACCATTTTTTCAGCTGAGTCTAAATACCCTCTCATCCAGACTGTGGCCATTTGGCACTTGAAAATCTATTTTGATGACCTGATCACACAGTAAAGCTGTGGCATGCCTTTCACTAGATCCTGTACCACTGCAGTCAGTGGATATAGCCTCACGTACTCAAAACAGCTTAGCCAGCACTGCAAGCACAGGAAATTCACCTTACAATGTGTTTTCAAGTGATGGCTATGGAGAGGAATGAAAAGAAAGCTAAACAAAGCTGGCAGAGCACAGCAGGCTTTATAAATGACCTGGGGTCATTTATAATGAATGCACAGAGACATTTAGGCACAGTGCAATCCTGTCATACTTGGATAATCTGCAACGGATGCTGTCTTTTCCTTTTTTGTTTTTTAAACAGGGAATATCCAGACTTTTACAAAAAGCTGTACAATCTTCTAGACCCATCTATATATCATGTGAAGTATCGAGCCCGATTTTTCCATTTGGCTGATCTGTTCTTGTCTTCATCGTAAGTAACAGTTATATACGTTCAAGTATTTTCCTCATGCTTTTCTGTTGGCCAGAAACTGTTCTTGAACAGTCCCCATGTGTCTGGATTTAATGTATTCAATGTGCCTGCTGGGTTGGATTTTTGTTTACTGAGAGAACAATCCAAGAGTGTGATTGCAGTGTTGTGTAATTTTGCAAGTGCTATTTTTGAAGATTTGCCACATGCCCATCTAGTTTCAGAAAGTAAAAATGCAGTACATTATCTGAGTTTGATCTGCAAATGATAATGAATGTATTTTGATGTGTTTTCCATTTGGCTGAAAGTGATAGCTTTATGAATATGGAAAAATAACATTTGCAATTTTTTTTTTTTTTTTTTTTTTTTTTTTTT
>NW_028186845.1:347347-503239 GCF_003343005.1 Rhea americana | reverse complement strand
TTCATCCAAGACTTTTTTTTTTTTTACTAGACATGAGATCATGAAGCTGTTGATAATTTGATATCTTTGCAGAGATACACCATTGGGATGTAGTGTTTGACAGCCTGTCTTGATGCTGTCAATTTTTTGTACACAGGGAAGAAACTAGATAAGCACCTGGTCATTCAAGGTTATACTTTGGTTACCATCATTTCATATGCTATAAAATAAACCAAGAGTAACCCTTTACAATTCAGCATTAGACACTTAATATCAAACCTCCTTGTATTCATAGTGTACTTTGGAGTGAGTAACAAGATATGCTAGAGTACTGTTTGGTGCTGTTGTTGAGCCTTGCAGGTCTAGTGAGTCCCAGGGCTGAAGGCTGAGTGGCTGAAACTTGTCATCTTTCATCCCAGCTCCTCAGACCTGAAGGAAGTGCCTGTATCAGCTGATTGTTGTTTAAAAATTTGCATTTTTACCGTAGAAATAAGAACTACTCTGCACATATACATTACTACAGCTTTATGTCCCTGTTTACCGCTGTGCTGCTTGCTTTTGTCCTGGAGGTATTACATAAATTTTACACCATGGTCCATGTATTAATTAAACCCACAAAAATATATTAGAAGAATATAATTAAGGTTACCTGCCCAAGTGCTCAAAAGTTAATAAAATGACTGAATAAAGACTGCAGTGTGAGTGATTATTACAGGAGCTGTACTTGGCTACAGCAAGTGCTTGGAGTGATGCCACACATCTGGGTTGAATCAAAGGTGATTTAGATTATTCATGCATTGAGTGGAAATTGCTGCAGATTTTGTTGCAGGCAGCATACAAGACCATGTATCCACGCCTGGAACCAGGTATCTTTGCTTACAACCTTTCTTTATTCCATAGTCCAAAAATATGAAGAGGCCTACTGATCTTTAACCTGATGCTCTGTCTGGGTCAATAGTGTTGCCAGCTTGTTTGCTTGGACTTTTACATGCTGATGTCTTCTCTTTTCTTTCCAAAAGTCATTTGCCAGCGTACTTGGTAGCAGCGTTTATAAAGCGCCTCTCCCGGCTGGCCCTCACTGCTCCTCCTGAAGCTCTACTCATGGTCATTCCCTTCATCTGTAATCTCTTCCGGAGGCACCCAGCATGCAAAGTGTTAGTACACAGACCTAATGGGCCAGAAGGTAAGAGGGAAAGTGGGCAGGGGATTTTTGAGTAATAAACAGTAGGATTTAATTCTCCGGTGGGAGGAGGAGAGAGTCAAGCCCCAGTTCTAAGGTTCAGAAGGCTCCCTGTATCCCTTGGCTTTGCAGAAAGCCTGCAAGCTGCTCCTTCAGGTTCTCCGTTTGACTGAAGACATGTCTGAGTTATTTCTCTCTGAGCGTGAGCCTCACTGTTGGCTACTCTACCTTGAAGTAGGATGCCCTCTGTGCAATTCTCCAGGCAAACAGTGCTTGGAGCTAGGCACACTGATTCAGGCTACCTCCAGGTGTTAAAGGGCTGAGACAGCTGAACCATACGCTGTGCTTGTCTTACTCCCCTCAACACTCTATTAAGCAAAGAAATGAGAAAATAAACTGAATGCAGAAACCCAAGACCTTCTCATTTTCCGCCTACAATGTTTGTTAGGTCCATTGGTTTTCCTGAGTTGTTCTTCATTTGTCCATGGTTTAACTGATTAGTGCTGAACATCAAAGTTCGAAGTTGTCTGAGTTGCCTTTTGTATCAGTGCATTCCACCACTTTGTGTCTTTCTTCCTGTGCCTGTTAAAATGTGATTCTGTAATGCTTCAGTGACTTGGGCCTTGCTGAGGTGTGTAGGTTGTTGTTGGATCCTAAATGTATTGGGAATAGTCTTAGACAACTCTTGTAGCAGTGCTGCTCTTTCTCTGCTGTGTTCCCTTTGAAGTTACGTACATCATGCAAAAGATACTAGCTCTGCGTCTTCCTCTCCTCAGATTTATCAGAAGATCCATATATTATGGAGGAGGAGGAGCCATCTGAAAGCAGGGCTTTGGAAAGCTCCCTCTGGGAGCTACAGGTATGTAAGCTTAAAAAAGCACATCTGTTCATGGTGTTACTTTGCACCCCTTTCGGTGCCTGTGCAGGGGACAAATGATTTTATGCGCTGCAGAATTAGTACGTGCTAGTTACTATGTGGTATGTGAGCACATGCAGCTGAAAAGTGTGTAGTTAACAGCCGAAACACATGAAGCAGCTGCAAATATGTAAGGCTTTTCACTTGCGTTGGAGGAGAGAGATGAACTTGCTGAGTTCTTACAGAAAGAATTGGAAATAGCCATGTCATTCTGTAGAAATGGCATTAAAAATGTTAAAGAATATTATAACTTTCAGGTGGTTTATTTGTAGGATGGTGTATGAAGGCTGGAATTGGTTAAATTATTTACAGTGAACCTAGAACCACGTGGCATTTCCCATTTAAATACTACAAGGGTTTTGCATAAGGGACTGAAACAACAAGAGTGTTGGTTGGGACCTGGAAGCAGAGAGCAGGAGTTCAGATGCAGCATCAGGACCATGGGAGATGACAAACTCATGTGCCATAGGAACGGTCTGTGGAAGGGCCTGTCAGTATTGAGCTGGGTGTGTCCCAGGTGGAAAGGGACCTTTGGCATGCTTGAAAGATGGCTGGAATCTGGATTTACTGGAGCTTTGTAGCAGTGCTGAACAGTAAACATGCCGCCTCTGCCAGAATGTGGTGGTCGTTGAATATCTGACTAACAGATGTGGATGCCTGTGCGGGAAGTCAATGGATGCGTGTTAACCCTTTACTCATTAGCACGCCTCCTGTTTGCCTTGCTTTTGCAGTCTCTACAAAACCATTATCACCCAGATGTGGCCCAAGCAGCTGCTACTCTGAACCAGTCACTGTCAGAAATAGAGGACGACATATCGGGGCTCTTGGAACTCTCTGCTTACGAGGTAGTGTTGCTGTGCTTGCATTAAAGAGTGGAACAAGGGGAAGAGAGACTGGTTCCTGGGTTCCGTAGCACCTTCATCAGCTGCTGGGGAGGGAACTCAGCTGACTTTGGTTACCCAGAGCCAGGGAAATGTCTGTTAAATGAAGGAGCAGAAGACAGCAGTGATAACAGGGCTGGCTTTTATATAAAAGAGCTGAAAGGCCTGATTTATTGCTAAATCTTTGTAGAGATTAGAGTGAGAACTGGTATGAACCAGGATGAAGTGCTTCTTCTGAGTTTTGCCAATATCTTCTCTTTTTTTTTTTCTTTGTAGCTTTTTGATAGAGAAGTAAAGAAAATAACCACTGATGTGCCCCTGGAGTTTGAGCCAGTGAGAGGTTTATTTGGGAAGAAGAATGATATCTTTGCACAGCACTTCACCTTAGAGTGATATGATCTCTGATAAGCACATCTGCACAACTGATTGACCTTGGGGACATGCCCAAAGCACACATGCTCTACTGGGTATTTCTGTCTTTGAAGTATCTCCGTGTGGTGAGAACTGCTTGAGAAAGATGGTGCCTTCTTTAGTGACCTTTGCCAGTACCSACAGATGGACTTTTCCTCTTGGCTGCTTGTTTCTCACTCTTGCATATTGCTGCCTGATGCTTGGGAGAGACTTTGAGCAAAGTTTTCTGGAGGTATTTGTGTCTGGGATGCCAGTGCTTTTCTCTGAAGCAGCTGGTGCTGACTGTGATCAGTGGCTGTGTGGACAGATCATCCTGCTGCGCTCATATGGGACTGCGGGAAGCTGTGGTCTCTGACAGTTGCTCTTGTTCTCCAGCTGTGTTAGATTTACATTAGAGCTGGTAACTTGCTTGTAGCAAGTGACCTTAATGTATAGCTGTAAACCCTGATGATACTTTAGTCATTTTAATAAAGTATTAGAAGTAAATATTTTATATATACTTTTTAAACTCACCTCTTCTGGGAGATATTTAACTTTCGTGTATCAGTCTCAACGCTCCCATGTTCCGGATGCTGGAAGCTTAGGTTTGTCAAAAACAACTCAGATTATGCTCAGTAATTTAATTTCTGATGTGTTGCATATGATCCTTCGTGTACATCTGTCTCATGTAAAGTTGCCTAATTTGAAAATGAGCTTTGAAAATGAGCATAATTTCAGTGATTGCTCTAGGGATCTACCTGCTCACCTGAAGTGCAGTGGGAGGTAGGTCTAATCCATGATTTTTGCTTCAGAATGATAAGCAGCTTAATGGAGTTTTGCTTGCAGCTTGCAAGCATCATAGGAGCTGTGGCAAATATATACCCAGGTGCCAATCAAGTTTTAACTAGCATCCACTGGTGCTAGGTGGCTTTGTTAATTCATATTTTTCCTATATTTTGAGAACTGATGCAGAAATTCCTTCTGATAATGTTTCCCAAAATGTTAAGTGTTCTACCTGGGTTCCAGATAGACTCACTGAGCACTTGTTTCCTCTTGTCATTTTTAATAATCTATTCTTGTCTCGCTAAGTTTTAACTCCACTTACAGTATTTTGAAATCATAATTTGTGAAGGAGAAAAATATAGTCCAAGTGAAACCAAAGAAAGCTAATTTCTGGCAGACAAGACTGCGTAAGTTGAGGGAAACTCCAGCTGTCATAAAGACACTAGGTGTTAGGTTTTCTTCATCTGGTTTTCTTCATGCTGTCCAAACAACAAATAGATAAAGGACCATGTATTTTTAGTGAAATCATTTTCTCATCATATCTTGAACATCCCCAGAGTATTGAGCTGTACTCTCTGTTCTCTTTGATACTTTTTAATTCAAGTGGGGGGAGAAGGGGAAGGGGCGGTGTTCAGAATCCTTATCTGCTTTTTTGAGAATCTCACTCTGTTGTTCTGCTTTGTGAAAAAGCAGGTCTGTCCTCCCTGGCCAGCCTGCTTTTCTTTATCCTTTGACTTCTGGTATCTGGTAAGAAGGTAAAATGGTTGATGCTAGCTTCCAACTTGAGAGTTCACCCTAAGCCTTGTGTTTCAGCTCTAAAATGCATTTCCCTGTATCATGTGTATGTTGTGTATATGTGTTTATTAAACGTTTTGAAGTGCTCTGATAGTATTGAGGACCACCTAAGTTCCTTGGAAAGATGTATATACCTGTACTGTCTTTCAGATTAAGTGGTATATCTTGGAAATATATATATATATAAAACATTTCTCTGTGTCCTTTTATTTTACTCAGGTTGGTTCAGTTATGTCTGTGAAGTTACTGAGGCATAATATCATTCAAAGCTTTCTTTTGACACTCTGGAGTATTGTGACTGTTATACTGCGCAAAAACTGAACTATTCGAACATTGACCAGTCAAGTTCTCATGGCGCTGAAAATGCAGCCATGGGTTTCTATATCTGGAGGAGGGTGAGCAGTGTCTGTCTGTTAACCTGGCATCCTGACGGCCGCCTAAGCTACACATCTCTCTGTCATCCTGGGCTTTCCTAGGCCAAACAGGCGGTGCAAGGCAGACTGAGATGCTGGGTCTGGGGGAGAGCAGCAGGCTCTGGTTTGTGCCATGTCATGCTGCTGCCTGGGGGCAGAGCCTTGGATCTCAGACCAAATGGCCACAGATTAAAGTATGGTCCATATGCTCGGAACAGGGAGGCCCCTAGAAATAAGTGGATATTGCTTAGGAACAGGACAAAGACTGGGTAGGCACCTGCATCTTTCACATTTCAGCAGCCACAGATCCTAAGTACTGCATTGCATTTAACAGTGGCTTGGCTGGACTAGCAAGGGAATTTCTTTTTATTATTTTTTAAAGGTGTATTCCCAGTGCCCTGTGTGTTAGCCTGCTGCAGCTCCCCCAGATGTTGAGATGGAGGACTAGGCTAACACCACATGATTTCAGTTTTCTCTGCATATTTAGGTGCTGAGTTGGAAATCGTATTAGTGCTTGACATAAAGTGTGTGTAACTGATCTTGTGTGACTCAGTAATCTGTTTTTTGGCGATGCTAAGCAGGCCCAGCCACAGCCACGCTGCATGTGGTGCTGTACAGGCAGAACCCACAGAGCCTCCCCATTTAGAGGAACACAGCTTAAAGCGTTGAAGGTCTTCTAAAGCCTCCACCTCCAATTGCTGGTGCTGTGCTTGCCTAAAAAGCTGCCTTAAAACTTGCCTTTTCATGGAGATAATTTGAAGACCCTGCCTGTCCTTGAAAAATGTTCCACCTAGTTTTTTTATCAAGCTTTTATCTTTAAACTTTGACTCCCCTCTCCTCAGTAGGAGGCATCAGGAAAAAAAATCAGTGGTTATAAATATTAAGTTTCATCTGCACTGAGTGAACAACCCTTATCAGGCTGCACACCCGCTGCTGCTGCCGCTCCACAGGTCTCCACAGACTGCAGATTATAGATACTTTAATCATAGTGTATATTAACTGGAAGGCCAGACTGGAGTACCAGGCAGAGAGCACATAAGTCATTCCTGTTATTATTTGATTTTTATCAGATGTTGGAAGCGGGAGAGGATTGTTTTGTTTTTTGTTACTATTTCATTGAGCACAAAAGGCAGTTTCAGGAAAACACTGTCCCCTCTCTAGCCCTTACTGCCTCATTTCGCCCATCCGAGGATGGTGGTGACACCACCCGCAGTAGATTACCTTTGGTTTATTTTCTTTCCATTTGTCTACAGTCTGTTCAAAGTCATCTCTGCCTGAAGGTAAAAAGATAGAGCTGCTCTTTGGAGTATGATGAGATTTATCTTGTGAGTTAAAGATCCAAGTGACTGTGGTTTGCGTGTTAATCAGCGTAGATTTTGACTTTAAAGATATGCGTTGGGGGAATAGAGGGAAGGGTATGTTTAAATCCAGAAATGGAGGGAAAAGTGCACGTGCCAGCTGGAGGCCTGGGGCAGGCTTGCCCCAAGTAAGGGCATCTCTGCTCTGGGGCAGAGTCAGTGCTAGTGCCTGTCCTCTTCTTCCAGCATGGCTGGCTCTGAGTACGCTTGGTTGCAGGCTCCTGATGGTCCTCCAAGAAGCTACTCTCGTGCATGTAAAATATCTCACGTTCACAGCATACATTCAAGCATCCCAACTGAGTTAGGAATTGCCCAGCAAGCATCCTCTGCCTCTTCCTAACCATCTGGGGGTCCAGCTCTGCTCCTCTCAAGTGTATCTAAGCTGAGACTTAGAGATGGTCCCTCTCCTCCCAGAGCACAGGAGCTGGACAGTGAGTGAATGGCTAAATCCTGTCTGAGCACCGAAGGGGCCCAAACCGTGGGCTCCAAGTGCTTGAAATTAAACCAGTAAGAAATGCTTGGACTTGCTAACCAGCTGCTCTCAGCATTAAGACTGTTTCCCAGCACTGGGCTAGTGAAAGCTGTGGTAGAGGCGTAACCACTGCGTTTTCTACTGTTTGGTTTTGAAATGAGATCTTGGATAATTTACAACCCTGCCCGGACAGAGGGACTACAAAGTATCAGTCAAACTGACATCGGCCTTTTCCAGTGCTATCATAGTCAGTGTTCATTAACTGAAGCCTATTGGACTAGGAGATTTACTGTTGTTAATAAGCCAAGGGTCTATCTTAGTGTAGTTTATGAAGGAAGTTTCAGATCCGTTAATAAAAAGGATAGCTTTCCTGCAGAGGTTCTTAGCCCTGTCCATTGGCTGTGCTCGCAGCAGTGAAAGGAGAGAGCACTGGAGCCCTCAGACAAGCCAAAAGGGAGAAACTACAGATGGAAACTTCTGTTCAGAGCTGGGTAAAGGTGCCTCCAGCAGTTTGTGGCTAGCTGCAGAGATAACTGCCTTGCTTTCCCATAATTTTCTACACAAGTATCCCGTATGTACAAGAGAGGGGTAAAGACTGAGCTGTTTGGGAACATCAGCAACTTATGGGCAAGGCTGAGGTCTCTGGCCACTTTGCTTGGATATCTGGAGTGCTATCGGTCAGGCGTGAGCACCCTGCTGGGGCCCAGGGAACGAGCGCGGTTGCTCGCTCTCGGTTTTACAGCTGGAGGCTGCCAGCCGAAGGTGAGCGCTAGCTCTTCGTAGGCTGTAGTGCCAGCCTTCCTCTCTGCCTGAGAAATAAACCCGGCAACCAGGGTGCTCTTGCTGGTGACGTGCATGCAGAGGAGGTGAGCATCCACTCCAACCTGAGTTAAAAGCTGAAGGCTTCTTGGCTTGCTGGCATCTCCATTTTGTTGATAAACGAACAGAGCAAACCTTATCAAAATGAACAGGCTGCAGTCCTGCTAATGTAGCTCCGCCTGCGCTAAAGATAATTGATGCTTTAATAACGCTCCACATCATTATCCAGGACACTGTGGCTGGAGTGCTTATGTGAGGAGAAGAATCAATCACGAGTAGTTGTATTTAACTTTTATCGAATGTTTAGGTGGGTGGCAAGGCGGGTTCTTGAGCTGCTGTTGGGGAAGARTTGCTCTGAGCTAGCAAGCGAATGAATCACCGCCTGCCTTTGCCCGAATCAGTTCTTGCAGGATGAGAGAGAGTGAGGATTTACATTTCAGCTCTCTCTTTAAGTCCTTTTAGGTAGGTGATACCATGTGCTGTGATACTGGAAACAGAGACACGATGATGAACAACCGCAGCTCCCAAGTGGAAGGTCTTTGGTGTCCCCTTCCGGAAGGGGGAAGGTCTCCGCCAGTGTGTGGCCCTTTCAAGCCTGTCCAGCCTGCGACCTGGGCAACGGCCCTTACTGCCAGCCAGTGATGGAGCTGAAGTTTGCTGCTGTGCCATGTGGGCAGGTTCACTGGGGGAGGCGAGGGGCTTCCCTGGGCGCCCTGACCACACGTCCAGGTCAGGAGACGCGGAGCAGCCCCCTTCCCTGCAGTGCTCGGCCCCGAGGGGACGATGCTATTGCAGGAGCCCTCCGGAGCAGGGCTGCAGGCAGAAAGCAGGACCCCTCAGCTGTGCGAGCCCTGGGAGCCGCGGGCAGGTGGCCGCGGTGGCAGGGTGGTTGCACGGCGTGTACCACGGGGCTCTAATGGGGAGCCTAGCAGAGCAGCTCCAAACAACTGTACTTAGTGGGATCTGCGGGTTGGCCTGCAGCGACGGTGTGTGGTGTGCGCCTGAAAGGTGTCCGACCACTTGAAAGCCTAATGCACTCCTTGGGATTGCTCCAAGCCATGCTGAAGCCAAGGGGAGCTGGACCAGAGCCACTTACAGGTCCTCTGCTTCACAGCCTGTGCCACCGCTTGGCCTCCTGTACTCGGTACATCGTGTCTAAAGCAATAGCATAGCTCCTTCCAGAACTACAGCCCTCTCCTGTGAAGCTTTTTGCTGTTAAGAGGACTTCTGAAGCATCCTGCCTGGCTAAAATGTTTCCTCTGGGCCATGTTTGGCTGAGGGCTCAGTTCCTCAGAGGTAATTAGAGAACGAACTCCTGCTGTCTTCGAGGAACTCGGTATGAGTGCTGATGGGAGCTTGCACTCCCTTTCAGCTTATCAGCAGATTTATGACTTGATTTACTTAAAACTTCTTCCTTATTTTACATTCAGCAACAGAAACTGTTTTCCAGCAAAATTCCTCTCCATGCCCCAAGCCAGCGGGGGAGGCTGGGCCCCAGCTCCCCCTCCTCAGGGTGCTTGCTGTCTTTGGCAGTTTATGCCAAAGTTTGTGGGGCCTTTGGGCCTCGCAGTCTGAAATGCTGGTGTAACCTGAAGAGAGCCAGCAGTGTTGAGGACCAGGATGAACTTCTCAGAGGGCTACGTGGCTCCTCTGGAGCCAGCTGGCTTGCGTCTGTCAGATTGCGAAGCCCAGAGCAGCGTGCGGAGGGCTTGCCTGGGGCTTGCGTTCCCATCGGGGTGGCCTCTCCCAGCTAGCTGTCCCCTGAAGGCTGAGCACCCCTTTCCTGCTCTGCGCAGGGCTGACTGCCTTCTGGGATGGGTTCGGCACTTGGCTTTTGAAAGGGTGGGAGAAAGYGTGGTAACAGCCCTCTCCAAACTCTGCTTTGGGGGCGATGGATGAAGSCAGGGCCTGGCTGATGGCTGTAGCAGTCGTTACAGTCCTGGGCTCACCTGAACGGGGGCAAGCAGGAGGGGAGGGGGCGATGTGACGGGGAAGGCAAGGGCAGGGGGCACGGCGGGCAGGTTCGACCCTGAGCTGTCTGGGGCTGCCCCCCACTCCCCTTCCAGTTGGACCAGTAAATGGGGGTTGGTGGCCACTAGAGGACGGTGCAGACCGGGCCAGGCRGCTCTGCTCAGCTACTGCCAAAGCACAGCTCCTGCGTGCCTACTTGTGTGCAGTTATTTAACGTAACACGCTACTGTCAGCACGAGACGGAGGCCTCTGCTGCCTGCAGCTCTCCTGGGAACACGGTGCCACCACAGCTGGACCGCGATCGCCTGCGCGGAGACGCGCGCCTGCAAGGGGAGCGGCAAACTCCCCGGCAAACGAGGGAACCGTGAGCGTTGCCAGGCCCCGCGGCCGCCGCGATCCCGCCGTGCCGTACGCACAGGAAGATTGCTCTCCAGTGCCGTGGGTGACGTCTGCTGAGTCGGGGGCGAAATCCGGGCCACTTGCAAGTCAGGCCACGACGTGCAGGGCTTAGTGCAAACATCTGCCTGCTGGGAGGCGCGGTTGCACGGCCCAGCAAGCGTCCGGCCGCCTTCCAGCATGCTTCGGCTGCCGTCACGCTCGTGCTTTTAGCGAAGGTCATGCTCTCGTGAGCATTAGCTAAAAATGAGGGCTCCTAACCTTACCTCAGCGGTCACTGAGCAAGAGGAACAGCCAGTGAACACCCGTCCCAGCCACCCGGTAGGAGCTGCCCCTTCAGTCCCCCGTGTAATGCAACATGGAGGCGCTCTCGATGGYTTTCTACCCAGTGTAAATGAAATAGAGCAAAAATAGAGGAGGTAGTTGGGGGTCTGTTTCTGCTTTAGGTGTTTCTAACACCATTCATCATTGCTGTATCTAAACTCAATCTTACTTTATTTTAATCACTGCTTGGAGCCTTGTTAKCAAAGTGAGATTAAAATAACCGTATAATAAAACTCCAGATTAAGCTGAATCTATGGTAGAGCTGTCAGAGTTGTAGTAAGACAATAATTAAGCTGCATGGACCCAGTATTTCATTGAATGACTGTGATAAACTATGTAGATCCACATCACAGTTTTATATCTGTTTCTATATAATAACCGTAGCTACAGTTCAGCTACAGTTTGGCCCTTAAAAAGATCTCTTTTGAATTTAAAACTTGTTGCAGGTCTTCTGTTTAGTTTTTACAACCTCCACGATAAGGCTAAGAAACCCTTTTCTCGCGAAGTAAGAGGTGATGGGTGCTGACGGCTGGTGCGAGCGGCGTTGGGTGCAAGGTCTCTTCACAYGCCTTGCAGACAGGTCACCCAGCTGTTAATGGTCCGGTCTATCTCCTGGCCACCAAGTCCCATCTGCCAGCAGTGATGATGTGACCTGTGGCTTTTTTCATTGAGACCTTGCCATGGCTCTGACCCGAAACACTTGAGAGCTGCAAAAATTGTTGCAGCCCCGTTTGYGGATTGCTGAAGAGCTGTTGTGCATCCGATGGCGAATGCTGCCGGGCGAGGGAGGAGGCCGTGGAGCTGCCGGTGAAGTGGTGCTCCGTGAAACCCCGTCAGGTGCCTGGTGCAGGAGGAGAAACATCCCCCTTTTTAATATCCTGAGCTCGTAGTAAGGACTTGCAAAGAGCATAGAACAAGTTACAGATCTGCTTGCTTCACAGCRCTGATGATAGAACTTCTGTTTTCTTTTGATTTACTATTTCTTGTTCTAATTCAGATCTGTGATCCTACGYTTGGCTCCGCTTAGTGTATTGATTAATCCAGAGTCCCATCTGCTGCTTTGCTGCGAGGTGTTGTAAAACCATTGTGAAGCCTTGAAACATTTCCGAAATAAAACCAGTGCGCTGCGCTCTCCCTGCAGATGAGGAGCTTGTGGCAGGGCTCTGAAAGGCAGGCAGGGGAGGGGAGTCACTGGAGTGGACCTTACGAGGGCTCTTTAAAAGGGAAAATTAGAAATCATTTAGCAGCGTGACCTCGCTGGCCGCACGCGTAGGCCGAGCCCGTGTGCGCGCGAGGCCGAGTCCGTATGCGCGCGAGGCTTGGGCGCTGGGGCTGCGCGGGGAGGGGGGCAGCGGGACCGTCCCCCCGGCGAAAAGGAGGGAGAGGACCGTTCCCGGGCCGGGCCCGGAGGGAAGGAGGCCCCGGGGGAGGCCGCCGCGGGGCTTTTCTCAACCCGTGCGAGGGCGGCCCCGCTGCAGGCCCCGCTGCAGGCCCCGCCAGCTTTCAGGTCCCTGAGAGACGCTTCCCTCTGCGCCAGCAGAGCCGAGCGCCCTCCCCGCGCTCCGGGCCGCCGCCGAGGGCTGACCCCGACGGGCGCCTTTCGGAGGAGACACCGAACTACGGCCCTGCGAGGACGTGCCCGAGCTGCCCGCGGCATGTGACGGACGCCTGGCTCCGCACTACGCTGCCCGCCCGGACRGAGCGGCGCCGGCGCCGGCACCGGYGGCTGCCTCGCGCCAAAGGCGAGCCGCAGCGGCTGCGCCGCGGCTRGGAGGGGAAGGTTGATTTGCTGGGCTTAAATGTGCATTTTAATTGCTCGTTTTCCTTCCCTTTTTTATGTGATTCGATTGTGAATTATGTTTCCCGCATTGGTAATTGGAGGGTAGAGCAGATGGTGGCGGCTTAGTCTGAAGTGATGTAGCCGTTAAAACAACTCACGCGRCCCACCGGCCGTTCGCTAGCGAGGGGCCCGTTATGCCATGAAAATACCCAGGGAGCTGCTTTGACAGCCACCCGCTTCTCTCTCTCGCTCTCTTTTTTTCTTTTTTTTAAAAAAGAAACGGTTCAGGAGAGGTTTTTAACGGAGGTGGTCGAGCTGGCCCTGCGTGGGCCGGGGCGCTCGCCCTCCCTGGCCCCGAGCCCACGGGCTCGGCGCCGTCCCCGCTGCCTGCGCTGCCACCGGCCCTTTCGAGGGACGAACCTGGGAAAGCGGCAGGAGCTCAGCGAAGGGTGAAATGACTTTGCCGCTCTCCGTGTCAGCCAGCCGCTCCCGTTCATCAGCTTCCAGCCTGCGCAGCGATTTGCAGGAAAAATGTTGGGCTAAGGTCTCATAACAATAGTGAATAGTAATAATTTTCTTAAAAAAAAAAAAAAGAGAGAAATAAATCTTCCTAGAAAGCTGCTTAAATATATTTGAGACCCGGATCCGTGTCTGCCTTCGGCAGGCGCGAGCGTCCCGCAGAGCAGCGTGCTGCCGCCGGGAGCTGCGCGAGCTCGGCCTGCCGCCAGCTGGGGCTTTTCCACGTCTAAGCCCTCTGCCAGAGCTCGCGCGGGTCGGTGGTGCTTTCCATACAGCCTCTTAAAGAAAGGCTCCTTTGGGTTACTCCGCTTGTAAAAGCCATCTAAAAAAAGAAAAAAAAAAATAAAGAAATATATTTGCAAATGCGTGCGTATATATCATTTAAACCACCAAAACGTGTCCCAGTTTGCCCAGCTCTGGGCCCGTCTCCACGCCGGCTCTGGCCTCCTCCTCCTGAGGTGCTGGACAAGGAGGAGCTCGTAGACGGTCCCCTGGCAGGCCCTGCTGCAGCCCTCCGGCGGGACAAGGCTTTGCCCCGGCTTGGTCGGCATTTCAGGCTCTGCTGGACAGTCCTAAGCCACATTTTTTTTTCCTCCCGCCATCACATTTTTGGGGATGTAGGCAATAGCCTCATTTTTTCCAGTTTTGAACTGCATTAGGCCCCTTCAGACACTGACTAAATCAATCATTCACTGCCTTATTTTCCCTAGCTTCTGGTTCAATATTTTGGATCCATATTAGTAATACATTACTGTGAAGGCAATGCACGGAGGTGAATTTTTGGGTCATTTCCTAGAGGAAAAAATACAGAGATCCTCTGCCCCAAAGCCCAGTAAACTCAGACTTCTGTAACATAAAAATGACACTGAATTTCAGATTCTTCAGAGAGAAGTAAAACTACAGTTCATCATGTTATGTGAGTTTTAAGAACGAGCCCAAAAGTACCATCTTACTCTACCGACAGTTATATCCTAAAGGGACGTGTGGCATTTTCATCCAAGAAGGCTAGTTCCCAAGACCAGCACAGAAATAGCGGTACTGGGAAAAAAGACACATTAAGGTGTTTTTTTTTTTCTTTCTTTCTTTTTTAAGGTGGATAATAGCATTTTCCTACTATGACTATTAATTTTTGTCGCTGTTTAACAAGTATGTTTGTTAGCAATGAAAGAAATGTGAGTATATATACATATATAAAGAAAAAGTATTTATAATATGCACATATAGATATATATACACACATGTGCATACATATACATCTACATACTCTTATATACATAGAGACATACATATATGTGTATATGTACATATATACACACATATACATACATGCATATATACATATGTACATGTATGCATACATACATGTACATATACGTACACATACATATATATAGACACATATATACGTGTGTGTATATATATGTAAATATATGTATAAGTGTATATACATGTATGTATACAGATATATATGTGTGTGTGTGTGTGTGTGTGTGTGTGTGTATGTGTGTATATACACATATATATATGTATAGAGAGTTCGAGAAGTTCCCAGTGTGGAGCTAGTCTCAAAAGCTGATTATAGCAACTGCTTTACAAAGAAGTGCCACATTTATGCCTACTGCCGTCGTGTTCAGCAGACAGGGATCTGCTTTAGGTCCTGGAATTGCTCTGGAAGCAAATGCTGCATTAACACGGGGGGAGATGGGGCCCGAGCGTTAGCAAGAGGGACATGCACGCTTTAGTCACATGGAGGCAGTGTGTTTATCATATGGCAAATATATATATAGATATATATTTTTTTAAGAGAMCTGTCCTGACAACTAAGCCATGGAATTCCATTTCCTGGTCTTGTTACAGCCGTTGTTAGGTGAGAATTGAATCACAGCATTCAATTTTCTGTTTAATTTCTGTCCGTTGTACGGATGTGCTCAGTTCTGTGTCCTACACTTGGCGCAACTGCTGTAAACATTCATGACATCCTCTGTTATCTTTTTCCTTTTTTCTTTCTCTCTTTTCCTTTCTTTTTTCCATTTGCATTTTCTTTTCTTTTTCTTTTTCCAAAAACTTACGACCTGTTTTATTTTTCCTTTGCGCCCTGCCCTTTGCCTTCACCAGCCGTGGTGGGATGACCTTGGAGGCGTGTGTGTGTGTGTGTGTGTGTGTGTGTGTGTGTGTGTGTGTGTCCGTCCGGCCGTCCGGCCGGCCAGCACGGTGCACCGCTGCATTACGGTTGCTTCACCTTCCAGGTGGCACAAAGGGCCTGCAAAGGCCTTTGCAAACTGCTTCGGCTATGATCTGTTTGGTGGCAGCAGTGGGAAGACCAGCCCTACCGCACAGCAACCCCCCTTGGAAGCTCCAGAAGCTCCGTTAGTCAATATTATGAAACTAGTGCTAAGTCAAAACCAACAAGGAAATAAGGAAAGCAARCGCTGATGGCCAGGGAGGAGCTGCTGGTGGGTTCCCGGCAGCTTCAGAGCCGCCCGCGCGGCAGCCGAGGGACATTGCAGCACGGGTTGCAGAGGGACCAGGTGTCAATGATGTTATTTCTTTCTGGGGCCTGKCTGCTTTTCTTTGCAGTTACCTTCATAGCTACAGCTACTGACTCGCATCCTATTACCTTTGGGAACAGCTGGACTAGCGTATTAAAACAGCATATTTATTTTTATTGGACTTGTGCATTTAATTAGCTGCCTTCATACTGGGGTGGCGGGGGGGGGCACACATCCTTGACCCATTTGCAGCACCCCAATAAACAAGCTCTGTGCAGCGGTTTCCCCCTCCCCGGGGAACCTGCCCTTTGCAGGGGCGCAGTGTTGGCAGGGTCAGGGCTGCTTCGAGCAAGGGAAGATTTCTGGCCAATAACTCAGTCATTTGCCAGCCAGCAAGTGCACCCAGCTGAAAGTCAGCTGTGGAGCAGTCTCTGCTAAAGGTCGTTCTCAGGAGTATAAGTGACTGGAAAACCATCAGATTAAAGGTCCTTTTGGTTTAGCACCCAGGGCTGCTGTTAATAACCGCTGGTTATCCTGGCTTCCCATTAGTTTAGCTAGCACCTTTCAAACCCATTTCATATGTTTGACCTCTGGCTCTGTGTGGAAATAAATGAGTTCCAAAAGTCAATTAGCAATTCGCTGGTCCAACCTGCGCCAGCCTCCCAGTGGAAGTGCGGTTTGGAGCGTACCGGGTGCCAGCTAATCCAGCAGAGCGGGCATGCAAAAAAGTCATGCTGCAGCGCCGGTTGCGTTGCTCTAAAATTTCTAAATTCAAGAGGTGGTAGAGGAGAATTAGAGAAATGTTGTCAGCCCCATGAGCCTGGCCAAGACGATACCGCAGCTGCTTGCAGACCGTTCGTGGCCGCTGGGCGTGCAGGACTGGAGACYGGGGGTGACCTCTGAGCGCTGCTGGGGGTGGGGAGATCCATCGGTGATGCTCGTATCAGGCACAGCTGAGATACTCTACGCAGTGGTGAGCTGCCATGAGGAATTGGTAGTGGCTTTAAATGTCGCATCTGTGTGTTTGCTTAGTTTCTTGCTTACTGCTTTGCTCTACGTTAATGTGGATGAACAATGAGTTAAATTCCAGTGTGAACTCCCTTGATGTCCTGTACATCAGGAATAATAAATTTCAATTTTCAGACTTAGTTTAAAGATATTCCTCAACTTAATTAAAATGAATTATTTTCCCTAGAGATGAGCTGTCTGCTAGGAGGAGAGAAAAGAGGCTTGCGTGATACCAGCCTTAGGCTTTCTGATAAAGGATTTTTTCCTATTCTGTGGCAGCTGAGGTTTATTTATGGAAAACAATAAAATTTGGAATCAAAGTCTTAAATCTTGATATCGTGACTAAAATGTCTAATGAAATCTCCTTCAGGTCCCTGCAGATGAAGCCAATGGCTGTTCTTGATAAAGCAGCCTTCTCTGCTCCCCGGAGTTAGAGAAGTTGGAACCCAAAGGTCTGGCAGGTGATGGAAGCACCAGGTTGCTGGCTGTGCTTGGTGAGATGCTCTAAGGTACGCTGCAGAGAAGCAGGCAGTGATTTAATCTTTCTTTTTTGGGGGAGGGAGGAGGGTAGCGTGTATGGTTACTGGAAGCGTCTGTTGGTCTGGTGCTATACTTTCGTCCAACCTGACATCCTCAACTTTGGCATCTAAGTGCAAGAGGAGACCAGAAAACACAGATGGAAAAAGTGTGCAAGCTCCCTGGAAAAGCGCCATTGGCAGCAATGGCATTTTAAAGGGTTGTGTGGCTGCAAGAGAGAGAGGAAAAAAAATTGATTTCCATGAACAAGCATTTGATGATCATTATGTGAAGGCGATGTGGCAGATCTGACAATCCCAGCACGAAGTGCAATTCATTTGCAAGCACCTAATAATCAGACACTGTGACTTACCATCAAAGCAGGGAACTGTCAGTGTCCCACTGCGCCTGGATGGCCAGTGCTCTAATAACCCTCYGTAATTGCTGTCTCAGCAGCAGCCAGCACCGACTGGTGGGAGAGACGCTTCAGAGCCAAGCTGGGCTGCGATCATCGCAAGCCTTTTCCAGTGATACGCATGGGAGCTTTCAAGGGTGGGATTTGCCTCTTCCACTCCAGAGGTTTATTGCAGTGGCACTACCGCTGTGCCTTGCAGAAAACAGTCCCGTTGGGGCATCCTGTCAGGGAAATTTGCTGCAGCATCCTAGCGTGGGCTATGCAGAGTTCCCTGCGCTGGCTCCCGCTGATGCATGGAGGCTCATGCTTCCCAGAGCAGATGCAATGGCAGGAGGCAGTCCAAGTGCTTCACCAAATTGATTAAAAGCTCTCGAGCATCTGCTTGCRCTCCATCCTACAGGATCCATCAGGAACTTTGCCGGCATAAACAGTGCTCAGCACYTTAGAGCAAAAGGCCTTTGAAAGGCAAGGAAAAATAAGGCAAAAAATGTTTTTCATAAACTGGGAAAATGATTGGATTAATTAAAGAGTATGACATAAGCTCCAAACACACAGAGGTGATGCGAGATAAACAGAAATAGCGAACTATGAAACTGGCTTTGTTGTCTGGAACGACTGAGAGGTGCTGCCTCGGGAGCACGTCTGATGCAGCAACCTCGGGCCAAGCAGCCCCACCAGGGTCACAGCATCCTTAGTTCTGGAGAAGATTTGTGGAAACTAATGCATATAGCCAAACTACGGGTAACGCCGAAAGGCAGGTAGAAGAAGTACGCTGCATTAGCTCTTGCACTTGGCAGCACAACCTCTTTCATCTTGCTGTATCTTGTGCAAATAATTTTGAGTGCTCTTCTCATGCTCTAGCTCACCTCTGACAACATCCCCCCAGGAACACTGGATTTACTGCAGCTCCTGTTTGCATGAAATGTATCAGGGCTCCCAGTCTGTCACAGTGCCCTCTTTTTCCTCTTTTAAAACTTATCTTTCTTTCTTCTTCATTTTAAAAATAAAAATTAACTTGCTGTTCATCTTTTATTTCCTTTTCATGCTCTGAGCAGTGAGTAATTAGAGCTGTATTGCACTGGAGACATTACAACAATATAGTATTTCTGCGGTTAAATCTGCATAGTATAATATCTTCAAAAAATAACAAGCTGCTCTAAGGGAAATTAATTATCCCATTGGGACAGTCATTATTCTGAAACAAAAGCTCTCAGTTTTCTCTGACAGTTTTCATTTTGAGCATTTCTTTCRTATTAAGTGTCGGTCACATATTCCAGCCCAGGCTGGAACATAAATAATAATGTGTTTAAAGCAGTGTAAGTGTTGGAACCTCTTATGGATCTCATGAGAACATTAAAAAACTTTAAAAATAAGTCAAAGTGCATTTTGAAAATCTGTTTTGGTAGCTATATATCATTACTGTTCATTAAGGCAGTTCGGCCCGTCATGTCTCATTTTCCTTAGCTATTTTTTGTGAGTTGCTTCTTCTTCTTCTGAGGCACGACTCCATTTATCATAATAAGCATTTATTAGCTGGGCTAATCATCATTTTTTCTACCCACGCTCTAGCCATCATATTTAAGGCAAGATTTCTTTCTTACAAAAAGGATGGCACTGCTGTACAAGCTATATACCTGCACTTAACATCCACACATGACCCTGAGAAGCTGGACTCCAGAGCTGACAGCAACAGGCTTCAAATGCAGCAACTCGCATAACATATGGCTTAAATCACAGGCTGACTTGTATAGCCATATGAAGGTAACTTAGAGGAAAGAAAAAGCAACAAAAGCAAGTCACATCTCTTCTTCCTAGAGACTGCGTGTCCTTCAGAGTCACTACATGCAGATAACTGAGACTTCCCTTGCATGCTGCAATTCCCCTAAGGAACATTCCTCTAGGCAACAACCAAGAGAATTTTATGGGATCATATTTTAAAGTAGGACAAGGTCTTCGGCGCTGTCCCGGAGCCCCGGGAGCGTCCGCGAGCCCGGCAGCAGCTGTGCCRCGCTCTGGCACGGCGGGACTCGGAGGCCTCCGCCAGCCTTTCCCGGGAGATGGCCGCTCTCCAGGTGACCCTGTGAATTACGGGCCTCACTTCTGCTGCTTGTGTTTTAACGTACTGAGGTTCGGCTTCCATTATTTTTAAAAAGACACTTTCATTTTACAGATCACAAATTTTGGGTGGGATATTAATATTTCCATATTTTCTAAGATGTGATAGGGAAAATAAAAAAGGGGTTTTCACTGTGCAGCTAAGTTTCCACCAGTACAAGTCTGGACACACCAAAAAACCCTCCTCACCAACAACTAAAACCTATTATGTTTTCACATGTATTTGTAAGAGCTTTTGCAGTGAAGGTGAACTACAAGGATTCTTGCTGAATCTGTGACAGATACAAATACATAGTTATCCTTGGCTTTTCCACTGAACCTAATCAAAGATATTGTTTATTAAAATCCTATTGTCTCTGCAGCAAAGAACAAGGACAAGCTTCTCTGTAGTGATTTAATGCTTACGACAGTTCGGTGCAAAGATTTATTATGGCCAGCAGAAAGTGCAAACATGCAATGCCCAAGTCATTACTTTTAATTTGCCACTTCTTTAAAAAATGTATATACAAGGCTAAAACCCAAGTCCTTCTTTACAGTTCAGTGTCATCTTTTCCCAGCAAGGGGAAGAAAACAAAACATAACCCTTCCCCTTCTCTTCAAATAGAGGAAGGGCATTAAGATTTAGCCCCTCATACATTTAAAGGCGAACTACCATACTCCTGCTATGTAAGTGTTTTTTGATTAGAAATTGAACTAAAAAATGAAATCAGTCAGATACAAAAGTTTAAATTATCAGTTTAATTTATCCAGTTATTACTGTTGTCTTTTCTGAGAGGCTCTATCAGAGTTTCAAGGTAGCAAACCAGGGTCTTCTTCATATAAAGAGTCACAAATCTATAGTCTTCAGTGCACAAAGCAAGCTCCACAACCTAGACTGAACTAATTAAAAAAAGTGATATGCACTTTTTTTTCAAGGAATGACTTTTTTTTCTTTGTGAAACAATTTTATTAAGGTTTCGGGAACTGTAGCGTAATAAATAAAGAACAAAGATAAATGAGACAGCACAATTAACTAATGTAGTGATTCAGCCCTCTGAGCTTTTAAACTGCTTATCTAATCATACGTAATCTTTATTCAGTGTTAAAACTCTAACATTACAGTAGTTGCAAGCCAATTAGGAAAATGACTTTAACAGTTTAAAGCAGGTAGAGGCGTGGGTGCTTTTCCAGACTGAAAGTGCTCCGGTGAAGGGTATCTGTCTCAGCTTGTCTAGCTGGGGCAGCAAGGTCCGGATCTCAAGGATAACCCACAAAGTAAGGCTGTGCCCTCTCTCCCCTCTGACAAGCGATCCGAAATCTGGGAGGAAGATGGGGAAAGGTAGCATCACTGCTGCCGAGAAGCCACCCTGTGTCCATGGTGGGTGCAGTACGCAGCATCCTGCGTACGGGGTCTCGCTGGCCTGCCATCCCCTTAGCTCGGGCGCACTGTGATGGCCTGGCGGACGGCAGCACCCCCTGCGATTTTTCCAGGAGGAAATCGCTGTGGTGACCCTGCCTTCCTGCCCTGCCCAGGTGCAGCCTCGGGAGGAGCACTTGCAAGGAAAACACCATCCTTTCTATACCTGGGTTTCCCTTCTTTCTCCGCAGGGTTTCTCCCACGTGTGGTTGCCCTCCCAGCTGCCTCCGCTGCCCAGGAGGGCTGCAGCAGGACCGTGGTGGTGGCTGCCACACCATCTCCATCTGGGGCTGGGGGCAAGATCCATGCAAGAGGTGTGACAGTGCCCACCATAGCTGGGGGCGCCAGCAATAGAGCATCTGATGGCCAAGGTATGAGGCAGCTTAGCTTGCAATAGCTCAGCATTTATTCCTCTGTGGATTCTCGCTGTTATGATAATAGAGAAATGTAAAAGCAATTCAGTATTTGTAAATCTAACAGGGAGTTACAGTGTAATTTGGCAGAAGCACTTTCCATGCCAGCTATAACCACTTTATGATCCATTGAATTCATACACCATTTTTCACACTTTCACCACCAGACACATCAATTTGGATCTGTAGGAAACAATTCATAGAGACATCACTTTGACCTGCCAGGAGACCAACTAACAAACTCCCCAGCTCAGCGCAAGCCGTCCACCATAACCAAAGGTGTTGGGGTGTAAATAAACAAGCCYGAGCCGTTACAACCATTCTGCATTTCACAGCCAGCTGTGGAAGCCCATGGATTCATTTCTGCTTCCTGTTCAGCTGTAAGACAAATGGGAGAAGGCACAGACCTGATGCAATCATTTCAATCAAGGTGCCACAGGAGTCACTGATGGATTAGCAAAAGTTGGGCTTTTAAGTAAGAGAAATTCTTTGGTAATCACCAGAAGCCCTTGATTGCTTTGGAAATCACTGAGGCTGGTACTGGTAATAACTGGTACTACACTGCTGTGCAGAGAGCCTGTGCTACTTAAACCATGGTTTAATTGGCTATTTCCAATGCAGCAATAAAAATGGATCATATTGTGAACCACCCTTCGCCTCCACTYTGTTTTCAGGCTTGTCACTAATTTATCTTTTTACTGTACATCAAATGAGGCAAGAAGAGGAATATTTTTGTCATGACATGGAAGGATCTCAGCTGTGGCTGTGCGTCCAGTGCCAGAAACTGGCAATATCTGGGAAAAATAATCCAATCTCAGTGAAATAATCTAACATGTCTTATGAGGTTTGGTCAGATAGTCTGTTGAGGTGCAACAGGAAAGACTGCATTCATTTAAAAGAAAAGCAAGGTCCACTTTTACAGAAATGTAACACAAGTCCCAGGTATTGTCTGTGTGGCGGGAAGCAGAACATTCCTAATGATAYCTTTTGGCTTTAAATAAGAACTGCCTTCTTTGCCATCATTTAATCTGCATGTAATTCTTACAGTGAAATACTCCTATTTTCAGTTTCTTATGTATGTTTATTGGATTTAGCACACTTTCCCACAACCAAGCCAGACAGGGCTGACTTCTCCTATACACATTTCCAGTTGCCAGCTCCCCCATTCCTGGTCTTCTGCATCAATAGTACGAATGAAAGCTGTAACACCAAATCCTGCCTTTTCTCTTCATTCCTATTAGTGCTTTTTCATTTAACAAGTCACAGGTTTCTCTAAAGCACTTTGTCCCAGACTTTCTGCTCCAAGAGTTTGGAAGAGGTGTTATCTTGCTATGTGTCTTCGWACAGAAAACAGAGAGGCAGCTGTCTTGAAATCTGTGTGTGATCCCTCTGCTGTGCAAGATGAGAAAAGAGGTGTCCATCACAYAGCTGGAGAAGGCATCGCTCATAGGAAATGGTCCAGCCTGTGCTTTACCCAACGGGCCATGTGGTAAAGTGCGACACTGAAACTCAGCAGCATGGGCTGGTGTCTGTGGAAAGCCCTCGGTGAAAAGGAAAAGTGGGTGCTCCTGCTGCCCTGCAGTTTGGAAGAGCTGAGGAGCTTCTCTGTGGACAGAAGAATAGCAATGAGACTGACAAAAGGCAACTTAGAAAGAGCTTCCCATGGCCCACGTGAGTGTCTGAGGGAGCAAGAGACCCCATGAGWCCTGCTGCGACTGTGCCTCTGCTAACCCAGGTGCTGAGTAAATTCATGAGCAAAGCAGATTTCCGCTCCCGGGGAAGAGCCTGCCTGTGCTCTTGGCTGCAGCAGTTGGATGCAAGTCCTGTGAACGGGAAGAAAAGCTCTAGACTTGTCCTGCTGTTCAGAAAACAGGGCAACGTGACCCTTGCAAGGGAATACTTTGTGGAGCCGCAGTCCTGCGGGATGAATGTGACATTAACTACGGCTGTGGAATAGGCTCCTGGGGGGGGGTGTCATTAAAAAAGAAACAAAAAAGGTCGTAGGGTGAGTAATAAATAATCAGTAAAGAGAGGAGGTTCCTTTCCACTTTCAGCCCAGGAACAAGGCTGAGCTTTAAGGACCCCCGCTCGCTCYGCCAAGGTGGGCGCCGACCACGCAGGCGCGGAGCCCGGAGCCGCGCGGAGGGTGGCTGCCACCGACAGCGACGAGCGACCCGGGGGCTGTGCCTCCCTTCACCCTTCCGAGGGCTGATCAGTTGTCAGCTAGATGAACTGTAGTTTACGTGGCCTTTCAGGTAAAAGCAAGGGAAAAAAAAGGATCTTTGATAATACTTTATCTTTCTGTCTGGAAATGTTGCTTTGAAAGCAGCTTGTAACTATGATCTATGGACACCTTTCCCCTGTAATTCTGCTGTGACCTTTTCACCACACTTCCAGGAGCAACTCAAAAAAAAAAAAAAAAAAAAAACTCATTGTAAATAGATATTTTCTTCTACTTTCAGAAATCTTTTTTTTCCCCCCAAGCACATGCCTGCTTTACAGGTTTCAAATCCCACTGCAGAGTCACAACAAAGCAGTCAAAGCCGTTGGCAGCAGGCAGCTTTGGACCCAGCATAAGGGAAACACAGTTTCCAAACAGTTGGCATTGGGGGGGCTTTTTTTTTTTTTTTTTTTTTTACCTGTGGAAAAGGTCACGCTTGAATTTCAGTTTGTAGTTTAACACTTTCCTGGAGAAGTGACAAATATCCAATGAGAAAGGAATTGAAGAGCAAATACAAAGGGGAAAAAAAAAAGAAAACCCTGAAAATGAGGCAAAAGGTTTGGCGAAATGTAAATGCATTGAAATCTTCRGTAAATATGAAAATTTCAACACAGGCTTACTGGAGGTTTAAGGAGGTATTATTGTACTAGAAGTTATTTTTTGGTCAGATCTGGAAATTTTGAAATATCTTGAAAAAAGAAACTTTTTGAATGGCATTTCATTTCCTCAAAGAAGTAAGAAAGGTATGTAATAAAAGTTTCCTAAGATCACCTGCTTTTTTAACAACATATTTTTWCCTCAGAGGCCGTATTTTCATAGGCTATGTAAAAGCACTCCAATACTCAGACTTTCTCCAAACCTTTGACTTTTATCGCCATYAGCTGAATCTCAGGAACCATTTCCAGCTAGATCCAGGTGAAGGAACTACCCAGCCACATCTCAGTAAGCCCCACAGTATTCCTGCTGCTGGGAAAACCATCCAACCTGAGCGAGCCATCACGCAGGTTTCCACAGACATGCACAACTCAGGTCATCGCAGTCCCCTCCATTAACAAAGATGTTGTCACGAAACCCACTGAGACATGAAATACAGTGAAACCACTACTCCTAGCAAGAGACCTTATGTTTACTATTTAAAATGCTTTTAGCCTTTTAACATACTTCTTCTGCTAAGCTGCATGCGCTCAAGTTTAAAAAAACCCACCGTCGCTGCAGCACGGTGAGTAATATCAAAGTGAYGGACAGAGCTGCTGAAACCAGACAAGTTTGGCTGCTGCTGCTTAACTACAGATTTTCTTTTCCTCCTCCTGGCTCCAGATTTTGAACACACTGGAGGTCATGGCAAGGACAGTGAAGGTGAAATGCATCCCCATAAACAGAAACCTTACCCCTATTTTACCTTTTCTGAAAGTTCCCTGTCCGATAATCTCAGCCTGGATCTTTTATGTGCYTCTAAGCCAGCTTCCAAGCTCTGGTGATGACACAGGTACAGAAAATGTGTCTCCTAAATGTTTTCTTTATGCTTTAAAAAACTGTCTTTGAGCAGTTTCTTAAATGTCATTCCTTACAAAATATAGAGAAGGCAATAAACAATAAAATTATTCACCTTGAARAAACCATCTGCTGTCTTTAAGGACATTACCATTTTTTTGTTGCTTTGAATGGTCCTCTGAGATGCTGTAAATGCCATTAAAGTATTACAGTTCCTACTGTCTGTATGCCAGGCTCATTTCGCCTTAGAAACAAAAATGGTGATGGGTAAAATAAGCAGAAATTTCATTCTCTATTAATTTCTATATTTAATTCATTTTTTTAAATGCCTTAGATGATGCTTGGTATTTGGAATTATTATTTGGAGGCTGTGTCAGAATGATTTAGCCCTTGGATGTGTGATGCTCTGCGCACACTAGTCTGACCCACTTGCAGGCTTYGCAGAGGCTGGACGATAACCCTGTGCTGCACAAGGCCTTCTCAACACCTCGCTCTGCATGCGACTCCCCAGCGCTGAGAGCGCTTACCCACATGATGTGCTTTGTGGAGAMGTCTGTCCTGTCCAACTGCAGTGACGCAAGGTTAGAGTTAACCCAGGGCATCTGCCTCCACTTCTCCTGTCTACTCAGTCATGGGTGGAGAGGACACTGCCATTTTCAATGAAAATGCAACTCCCCTTCTGCTCCCTCCTCTTCCTCTGCCTGCAATATATGTGCTCCCATCTTTTTTTTTTTTTTTGATCCGTTCCTTTATAACGATGACATATCTGACAACAGCAATATGTCCCYGTGTACGGGGAGGTCCGTCATGGCTAAAGACGCCCTGTCTCTAGTCCGCAGGACAGCAGTGCAGCCTGAACGCTGCAAACCTTAGGACAAGGCAGGCACAGCTGTTCCCKCTTGCTTCTGCTACAGCAGGGTAATTAGTGGCCTTTTCTACCTGTCCCCTTACTCCTCTGTTAGCCTTTCTTGGGTCTTTCAGAGTATCAAAAGCATGAAGGCCAACTACTCTGCTAAACCTCCATCCCCGCTCCACAGAAAGACTGTGAGGCTCAAGAGAGAAATTATGGGAAATTTGCAGCAATGTCCGTCTCCAAACCACCTCTTGCTGCGTAGGACATCAGCTTCCAGGGGGACAAAAGCCACATGCGTTTACCAGCACCTTGCGTGCACAGGCGCAGAGCCTGGAGGTACTGCTGGTATAGAGGAGGAATCTGAGTAAGGATCAATCATCCTCCTTTGCCACAGGTAAAAGAGCAAATAAGAGGCTGTCTCAGCAAAGGAACAAAGACTAAGACCTATGTTTAGAACAGCCTGAGAAAAGTAATGAGTTTTAAAATTAAAGCTTCATTGTTTTAAATGCTGCATTTTGGGGGACATGTTAGTTTCCTCCTGATGGAAAAGCATTTGTTTCTTAGAACTAGAATTTAGATGCAAGCCCAAAAGCGTGATAGRAATCTAGGAGATCTATTAGTGTAAAATATTTATTACACAATGTTCAGCTTTTACATTTCAATTAATTTTTCCTGGAAAAATTATTAACTTGATTCAGAGTTATAAAAGGCTTTTTGAYGGACATGAAACTTTTAGAAAACTTTTCAAAATCCTCTTTGAACCTCCTGTTAGCCAAAGATAATTATTCTATGTTTTGTCAAGAATTGAAACTCTCAGGCTTAGTTCTGGTATGTGAGCAAAGAGCAGTTTCTGATAGTAACTTGTTTTGATTAATATTAATCCCACATTCTAAAACATGTGGCAAAATTAAAAAAAATCAATGCAGTTATTAAAAACAACACAAATTAATGAGTGTGAAGGGAGAGTGTAATGGAGAGCTATCTGCACAAAAAGGCATCTTTACATTAACAAATGCTGCAAGGCAAAAAACACAGGAAAAGTGGAAAAAATTGCATATGACATAAAAGATAAAAAGGGTGAGAAAGTATGCATGGTGTATAAATCCCAGAAGCATATCTAATAGGAATATTGAATTAAAAACTAATGTGTGTTGAGGGAGGTGTCAGCTAACAGTGCTCGTACAACGGCACAGCTCTGAATAGTCTAACCCTGGAGTCAGTATTGCTATGSRCATTTATAAGGTATTCAACCTCTGTAATTTCTGGATGCAAGTTCATTTCACCAGCTGGTGATTCCTCCTCRTAAGAGCTAACTCATTTCCCATTAGAGACCACGTATATAGGTAGTCACCAGCATAAAGACCAGTGTGT
Source organism: Rhea americana (assembly GCF_003343005.1). Classification (NCBI taxonomy): domain Eukaryota; kingdom Metazoa; phylum Chordata; class Aves; order Rheiformes; family Rheidae; genus Rhea; species Rhea americana. Next base: position 475,975 of record NW_028186845.1, on the reverse strand, counting down.
CTCAGGCCAGCTGTTGAGGAAGAGTCCAGGTAGAGATCCACACTTCASTCTGAATGCAGCGAGCCTGCGACACAGCTGTCAGCTCAGAGGTGGGAACGCGGCAATAGSAATGATCTCCTGCCATTTTACTGAGGGCTGAAGTGTCCCCTCCAAGATCATTTATCATTTATCAGTCTCAGAGGTCAATAAAGAGTGGACCTAACCAGGTCCCACCGTATCATGCGTGCACACGTCTTTATCTGAACATTGAAACTGGTACTAGTGTGTAGAAAGCCCAAATTCCATCTTCTCAAAAACTTTATAAGAACATATTTCTGTTCTAAGTACTACCAATAGATTCCTAAGATCACCAAGGCAGRGGACAAATATTCTGAGGTGGGTTCCATTAGAAAATTCCATTAGAAGCAAGTTCTGATGTCAGCGGTCTATGGTATTGGAAGAAGAAGGTCATCACCTCTAATGTGAAAATTACAGGGTTGCCTCATRTGTTCACAGAAGTTAGTCAGGATACCCTGACCTGGACACAGTAAACTTTGGCAAGTCACAGTGCCATGATTAAAAATCTCTGTGAGCTTGTAGTTGTCCTTGCAAGTTGCTAAGTTGAAGAACAGCAACCTTACCTGACTATGCATCACGGCCACCTTTGTCAGGGTGCCTGGCTTTCAGCATGCAGATCACGTGTGACTGCCTGGATGTGGCTTGCTCCTGGTTTGCCCTTCAAACATTGCCTCTCCATTTACAGGCTGGTTCTTGCCTTCATCCTTTGGATCTTTCTTGCCAGCTGTTTGGCATCACCTGCTAAGGCACTTGGTTGAGTAAAGCATGGCCAAGAMCTTCTGCTCTGAATGAAAACACTTGTCTTGCTCACAGAATGGCTACAAAATAARGAAAAAAAAATCTGAGAACACTATATATGTGTAAATTTCTCTACACAGTTTTCAGAAACTCCTAAAGAGCAGAACAACCAAACCCTCCCAACAAACCTAGAAACATCCTATTATGTGGATTACTCAAAGGCTGATCAATGAAAAAATAAACTGATGTTCTGTTTCTGAGCCGTGAGTTGCAGATGGCTTCTGATTGGATTTGCATGGCTTTCATTGTCAGAAGGAGAACATGAGCAGTATCCACTCTCTTCCACTGCAGCTGCTTGAGAGCATCAGCTAGACTTTACTTTCCACAAATATCAAAGTGATAAAAAGCCCCAGTTTCACTGAAGCGAAAATATTTTTTACAACTCTGTTGGACATGTGCTTGAACAAGCTGGCCTTGGCCAACAAAGCACTTCAAAGCATACACTTAACCTTCAGTGTGGTTTAGCCTGCTAGAAGTCATYTTCTTTCGTGTTGTTTTGTTTTCTCGTTATAAACTTCTCTTTTTTATACAATATATGCTCTAATGTGTCCACAGCAGTCTTTAGCTGCTACTGCAGTCAAAGCACTGATGCTATTGAAAGTATTAATACTACTATTCAGGTAATGGATACAATACTAGCACATATATGCCTTGCAGGATTCAACATTATTTTCAAGGTAGTGAGGTTTGTTTCTGGAGACTAAAGTTGCCATAAGAAACTCCTTGCCAAAATCGTGTTATTGTAATGAAAAAACAACCAAATTTTCAGAAAGAGCCAAAGCATCAGCGACACACCCATGGTTATTAATCTAAATACAACTGAAGGCTAAGTCTATAAGCCTTTAAAGAAAAAAAAATAAAAGTCATTCTTTCATAACTCTACAGACTTTAATTTTTCCTTTTACTAATCCATACATTATAAAAATATAAAGAAGAGCTTCAAGCTAAACCAAAGCTCCCTTTAAAATGAGATGCAATAAAAGCACAATCAAACCAGGCCAAGGTTTAGGTGACATCAGGTTTGCTGCTGCAGTTTCTGGTGTCACAGCACCCTTTTATGGGATTATTTCTCCGTGTCTCACGATCCATTTGTTATTGTACATGTATTATAGACTTGATGTTACAGTCAACAATAAAAAAACACCCTTGGCAACCTCCGTTACATTCTGCAGTTAATTTGTGTTCTCACAAAATGCTTATATTTACTATGAGTGATAATCATACATATGCATGAGACCTTAAATGAGGGAGAATGTGCTTAGGAGCTAATACAGCGGGAGTTTTGCCTAGAAGAGATGTCAAGATCAGTTCACTTTTGTTATATATGAGTAATTTATTTTCCTCTACAGTGTTATTAGGGCACGAATGAAGTAACATTCTTTGGCATAATTGAAGCAAATCCCAGCAAGACAAGAGGATAACAAAGCCTTCCCATCTTGACACATCAAATTTTTACCTACTATACAGTGCACGCAGATGCATTCTTTGTGTTGAATTAAATTATCTGGTCGAGCTTATTAACTTGTTATGTCTTGTGATCTCCAGCATATTTACCACCGGATCTTTCAACTTCCTCTTTCTTTAATTTATTCCCTCACAACTGACCTAACTTTGGGGCAAGACTAGAAATACTGGTGTATTTCAATACTTCTTCAGGTCTTGTTTTTCACYTGTGGCTCCCCTTGTTTTCCTGAAGCCCACTCTCTCCCATTCCCACACTCTGTGAGACATTATAAAATTAACAGCCAAAGAGTACTGGAACTGGAAAAGAGGTGTGACAGGTTGGCTCTTTCCTTTACCCACAAGTCCCGATGCAGAAAATCCTTCTCGAAGGCCATCCAGCCCCGAGGAAGTACAAGCCTGGCAGTCAAGGAGCCCAGCATGACTGAGTATGGCCTCCATGAGCTGTAGAACAAACCTGCTGGTGATGTTTCTTGGGTGCATCTTTACTTAATTGAATTAAATCTGTAACAGGGACTTATCCTCCAAAGGCKAGAGTGGAGCTTTTTCATGCAAATTATATGAAAAATAGCTCAGTGTAGGTTAACCAGGCCATAATGTTTAAGACATGCAGTAATTTTCCAGTCTTGCAGTCTTTGCAACAAAACTCAAAGCTAAACTTTTTGTTGACTTGATGCCTTTCCAGAAGACACAATTTAGCCCCAAACAAGCCACTAAATACCTAACTCAGAGGTTTTAGTAGCCTGTGATGTTCCTCAGCTAAGAGGAACCAAAAAGTTTTTAAGGTCTCATCCTTTCTGAATCTGTATAGGTAGGGGAGCAGCAGAGGTAGGGAATAGAAGTTCTTTCCTCTCTTCAGCTCAAGGAATACAGTTGTTCTCTGCCGACTTCTGGTCAACCCAAAGACGTGGTGAGGTGGGGGTACAGATCCAGATAAATGATCTGACACAAGAACTGCCTTTGACATTTATTTGATGCTTATTAAATTACAGGGAAGTACTGTTTGGAAGGATCTAGCATGGCAAAAGTAAAAAGTGTTCAAATTCTTGCTACCTCTGCTTGAGCTTCAGCTGCGCTCTTCTATTACTGCCATCCTCTTACCTCATCTGTAAAACACAAATACGTAGTATTTATGCACCTTTATAAAGGATTTGAGAGCATCAGAGGAAAGGTATTGCATATGTGGATGTATTATGAGACCTATATATGCAAAGAAAAGTAAAACAACAACACATAAGCAACTTGCAACAACTGATTTCTGCCCTGTTTAGCCTGGGGAGGTTATTATATGCAGTTGCTCCAGAGAGAGAATGCTTCAACTCCTCTGAGCAGAGCAAGCCAGAAGGAAGAATATTTCATATRTCAAGCTCAGAAACATCTCAGCTTACAAATCAGCTTATCTTGGCCATGCACAAGTTGGCCTTTTTTTTTCTTTCTTTTTTTTTTTTTCCACACGGTATTTAAACACTCTCCAACATGTGTGTTTCTGAATCTGTAAGATTGCTATCTGCAAGAAAAAATAAGTCACTATTGGGAATTAAAATAAATCTACCTAAAAGGAAAAGAATGAATAGAGATAAAAGAAGGGGCAACTTCGCAAGTGTATCAGATGGAGCCTCAGAATTCTTGCAGGTACTGTACATCTCTTTTATTGTATTCTGCCATTCTTGACTTTTTTTTAAATTATTCTCTTCAAATATTCCTTGTGCGTATCTCAGTTGTGTGACTGCTTAATTGGGAAGGCTGCTGTAAACCAGTAATTTCTAGGGGAAAATAGTAAATAAATGGCATTAAAAAATTTGAATATCAGCAATGAAATGAATTCCATTTAAATTTCTTATGCTGGTAAATCAAATACAAAGTTCTCCACATCTAATGAAGAGTAGATTATGGAAATTAGTACTACCTTAATACCCTTTCTTGAACTTCATGGATGCTCCATCTTTAGGGATTATTAAACATGATACAAGATTTCAGGATCATTGGATCCTCTGGCCTTTCTGCAGAGAAAGTCAGCTAGTCCATCTCCACCAAGCACAATGATAGGTACCTTTGCAGAAACACTTATCCACAGGATATCGAACTGAGCCAGTGAGTTCATTCAACACTTACCCAAGGACAGTCATGAGGTGYTTGAAGTCACTACAAATGGGACCATCAATAAAATCTCTGTTTGAAATATACTTGACAAGTTAGGAAAAAAAAAAGACAAATTCTACCCTGGGTCTTCAGTCATGCCAGCACTGTTGTGTCCTTACTCTGCTTCACATACTCAAACTCAAACACAGCTTCCTCAAAAATGAAGGGCATATATTTACACCACAGCCAGATCTTCTTGGTAGACTTAATCAAGATGAGAGAAATACTCCACTGTACTTTTATTACTTGCATATAAGCTGATGCAGAGATTCTTGAATTCTTGGATTTTTAAGGCTAGAAGAAAGGATAATCACCTCATCTGACCTCCTGAATCACACACGAACACCTACAAAGACCATTTTTTTCAGTGTTAGAGAAGTGCAGTGAAGGTGTAGTCTTGCGGTTTTACCCTCCTGTAGACCGCTGTTGATGAAACTGAAATAGGGATTCTTCAACTTTCTCTCTGCCAGATATGGGATAGAAAAATTGCTTGCTGGCTGGTCTAGGGGAAACTACTTAAAGCTACGGTGTAGATGGAATTATTGTYATATTCTTTGCAAGGGCTGCTATGACAACAGATGAATGCTACAGGTAATTTAATTACATTTCTGTCAGTCCCCGTGCCTTTCTGGAGACAATGCGGAAGCCAACTGCATTTTCTTTTAATCTCGTAGGTGACACAGAAAATGTCAAATTCTCCTCCAGAGGGCCTAACCAGAGCATTTCACCTGAGTCAAGAAACATTATTTTAGTATTTTGAAGGATCGCTCAAATGTTTTTTTTTCTCAGCACCTCTAATTTATGCTAGATTCATTCACTAGTTTTCCTGGACACATACTGCGCAATGATACTTTCAGCCCTTGTTCTTGCTCACAGGCAATACAACACACCTATAGGATTTCTTACATAAACATCTCAGTTCACATGTTAAAGGCGTAAATACTTTTGCTGAAAATATAAACAAAACCCAGCTTGGCCCAAAGCCAACAAAATCCCACTTTCCATGAGCAGCAGAACAAATGTAGCACAGTTTTCTGTGGAAATGTGTCTTATGACTGGATTCTCTGATGTCTGCTAAGATGTGAGCTCTGTTTAAAGTGTTCTGTGTCACTGGGGCGGTCACAACATCGCTGTTCCTGCTCCCTTTGGGTTCCCYGGTGCCTAGTAGGTGCTGACATCAGTGATGCCTGTCCCTTGAAGGAAACATGTTCTTCTCTCTCTCTGATTTTCAGACTTTTGATGAAGTCTGAAAAAGCTGAATGTCCCTCAGACTACTAGCCCTTGTCAAACTTGGGTGAAGTTGCCCAGGGGGAACAGAAATTCTTAGAGATCAAGGGGCACATGTGTATGATTATACAGATTCTTGCACAGTCCTGTACAGTGCAGAGTCTAAAAGTCTTATCGTCAGACTTAATGTCAGAASACACCTGGACAAAGAAGTGGATGCATGTCAGCAAGCGCTGCCCCCTTCTCTGAGCACAGGGGATGGTGTGTGGCAAACRAATGGAATTTTTAATTATGGCCGTTAGCTCTTAAAGGCTTTTCTCTAGCAGGAAGGGATAGACAGCCAACGCTCTGCGCAAATCCTCCAGCAAAGCTCTGGTTGTAGCTGTCCGTCTAACAGGAGAGAGGGCTGGGAGGTGTTTGTCTCCATGCTGTACTCGTCTTTCATGCCTCAGCAGAGTTAGGGAGTCAGATCTCACTTGACCATATTAATGGGAATAAGCTTTAGGGGAAGGAGGTGAGAAAAGTTCCTTTTCCCCTGTGTTCATGAACTGTGCAGAAGCAAAAGCCAGAGAGGAAAACAACTGATTTAAGGACAAATTATTGACTGACACAACAGATGGAAGTTAATAGATATTGACTCCCATTTGGTATAAGTGGGTCACATAGCGCAGGATCTTCTTGCACGTTCTTCTTTGAGGCTCTGGAAACAGATACTGCTTGCCACAATGAGCACAATTTTAAATGTGTTACATATGTGTCATTCYCTCATACTGAGAGACCATATTTTTATATACAAAGTCTCAGTCTCTGGATGAAATCCAATACTGCTGGACAGCACTGACTCCAGTGGGAGCTGTGGGAGCTCAGCATGACCTGAGAAGTGATCTGCACCTTATCAAGACTCGACCTAAAATCATTCAAATAATCCTATAATTTACATTAATTAAAGCAGGAACATGGCAATTATCCATTGTTTATCTGAGGAAGCTGACTGAGGAGCAATCCTTTCATACTAGGATATAAATTCAGTTGCCATGTAATTAAGTCATAGTTACATAAGCACTGAACAAATATGTAACAAGATTCAGATAATACATTAAGGCGATAAGAAATATCCCAGCATTTAATTGGTATTGAGGAAATTAGCTGCACCAAATTAGGTATCAATGAACACATTTACTACCATGCCAGTTATTATTTGGAGTATAAATTGAAACTTAATCAATTATTTTTACATAAACTGATATTAGGAATTAAAAAAAACCCTATTGTTTTATAATACTAGGTCTGCCGTATGTTTTGTCGCACAGAAGAAGAGATGATGTCACTGCTCTCTCCCAGTACTTCCTTAGACTGAAGGGAGAAATGTGGAAGAACAACAAAGATTCAGTTTAATGTCGGTAGTGAAGGTGAGTTGATAAAGCACTGATGGGAGATTTTGGAAGACCTGGGCGCTTTTTCTGATCTCCTGAATAGCTTTCTGCCTTGTTTTTCCCAGTGGTATGTGGAAATAATGACAATTCCATTGTAACATGGTTGAAATGGTTCTAATGTAAAATTCTACAAATTGACACATTATTTACTCTTATCCATCCATCAGGTTTGATGCAGTCCCGTACAAATACCAAGGTGGCTTTGGTAGCAGAGATCTCAACCTAACCGAAGAAGAAACAACCCTTGATATTCTACCTGAAAAAAAAAATATAGCAAGTTCTCATCACTAGCTCAAGAATAAACCGCAGAAAATAGTTTAATGTGTGAACATCTAGGATATTCAGTCAGCATAGGAGACACTGATAGTTCATAAATTCAAATTCATGCTGGATTCTTCTCAAAGGAATAACAAAATAGAAGGTGATCTGATGAACAGATGAATAAAGGCTGAATGTAATTTATGAATTCAATAAAGGAGACACATCTGAGCTAATATCTGACAAAAGTCAGAAGGTGAGAAGAAAAGCATGAAGAACAAAGAGTTATTCCACCTTTTACATATACCATCCCCAGGGCTCCAAGAGGGAATAAAAACTGGGGTGGTGGAGTCCTCAGTTCAGGAGACAAAAGAACTCTGCCATTTTCTGAAAGGCAGTGTTAATCAAGGACAAATCCATATGTATACATGTATAGAGTATGTATATATGTGTCTGTGTGTATATGTGTACATATATAAAGAGCATGTATATATGTACTATATATCAAGTATGCATGTATAGTATGTATATATGTATGTGCGCACATATACATATATACACACATACACATATGTGTGCATATACATATATACATGCACATCTACATATATAGAGATAAATATAGAGAGAGGGAGAGGGAAAAGGAGAGAGAAGATAGGTATGTGATAAAGCTGTCAGAATAACATAAGTTTTGGATGGAGGCACTGCAAGTTATACAGGTCATTCCAAGTGAATTCCAATAAAACCTTTTATGGCCACCATATCATTCCTCTATTCTGAATACTTTACAAGTAAATTATGATTCACTGGCACTATTTTTCATATCTTTTCACTGATACAGGCAAGTTCCCTTGGCAACACAAGTCTAAATGCGCAGGCCTAGCAAAAGGAAAATGATAATTAATGTATTTTAGGAACCACTAAAATTGACCTAAAATAGCTTTACTTTATGTTTTCAATTTGAAGATTTAACATCCTGGGACTTTTAGAAGCTGAATCCAGTGCTATACATCTCATTGAAAGACTTGGCTTTTTCTCTTTTTCTCTCAGTGCTATCCAACTCCTGGTCCAGATTCTCCGATGAAATAAACTGCTTTAACTTCAACGTTGTCAGTAGATCTATGACTGACATAAAATCTTCCCATTGTTACAGATACAGAGTTGATTGCACTTCTGACTCCAACTAGGTCTTTAAATCTCCATTCTTCACTGCCTGCCTGGCCTACATGGCTCAGGCCTTTAGCTCTCTGCCGTCTTTGTGTGGAATCATACAGTTCTGCCACTCTTAGCTGTGCACAGGCTGAAAGTCCTTGTAGATCAGCCAACATTACCACGCTGCACGTCTTTCTGTGTCAGCCTATCCTGCTGCAAAAGTTTCTGATACCTGACCCTCGCCTTCTTCTCCCAGAGCTTTTCTCAAGATCGTTAAACTAGCAGATGTGACAAAATAGGACTTGTAACTCATTTTGGTTGTTCCTTTATCTTTCAAAGATGCACCCAAAGTTATTTTTACCTTGGTTTACCAGGAGGATTTCCATGTTACTTTTCTCTGAGCACCCTAATTATGGTAAGATTTCCTGGAAGTTATAGTTAGTGACCACTGCTGTGTAGCCTCCTCCTCCCTTCTCAGGCAATGRGAGGACTGTCATCATGGCTCTGCTTCTGTGCTGATAAATTAGCTTCCACATGTGTTCTATTCTTTTCCATACATACATAAGGATCTAAAGTCAGGATTTTCCACAGGCACCTATTCCCCCAATATGGTATATTCCAGGTGCCACATGATGTCTCTTAATATCCCTAAGAGATCAGGACCTCTTTTCACTCCTTTTTTTGAACAAGTTTCACAAAAGTGCAAAGTTACTCACTGCCTTTTGACATCTTACCACCACAAGCTTCTCTGTGAGCTCTAGGAAGGAATACACAGCCTCTCCCTCTGCTCTCCTACCAGTTGTTGCATCATTATTCAGAGTGCTTTTATTTGTTCCTCATAGCTAGATGTTTTGTATACTCCAGCTGTCAAGTTCTTTTAGGATTTGTCTTTTTCTCTCATGAAAATGAGACATTTTAGTATGTGCATCCAGCCTCAGTGTTTGGACAGTTTAATGAAAACATCAATAAGGTACAGACTGAAAAAGGAGAGGGAGGTTCACAGTCATTAGGATCTGTTATTAGCGTTTTCCACAATACCACAGGCCTTTGTACATCAGCAATTAATACAGCAATAAATACTACAATGAGCTGGAGAAACCTCATTGAAACAGAGAAGTGTAAACTGTCCTTCACTTAAGATAAATGTTGGAAGCAGTTAAATGCCCTTACAGACAGGAATAGATGAAGCAATAGCACAATAGCCACAAATGTCTGTCCTCAGCCAGGTTACAGAGACCTTCCACCACCTTAGGAAGTCATCAGAGGGAGTCAGAACAAATGCTAGCAGTAGCATCAATCTAAGGTTTAGATAAAGGTAAGCATGGAGTTCACTTCTTTTGATTTAGTCAGTATGCATAATATAGAGTTTAGATCAGACTTATGCTGGCTATATTAACGACCGATGATACCTGATCTACTGGTATACAATTAACCCATCAACAATTTTTGAGCACATTCGAATGACAGGTTTAGTAGGTTGAGTTTATACAAGAACAATGTTTTGTTTCATGTTTTTGATATGGTATTACAAAATCCTAGTGCTGGATTTACTGTACTGTAAAATCATGGGCGTTGATGGAAAGAAGGGAATGGTCTGTACTGCCAGAGATAGAGCCTAACTCCAACCACGGAGGGCCTGACTTGCACCCAGTTTAAACCTTGGCCCCCAGATAAAATTCTTTACCTCTCCATTTAAAACATTTCACAAAGATAAGTTCCATGAAGGAAAGCACAGTTTGCAAGAGTGTTCTCTCACATTTAGCTCACACACATTAGTTACAAGCAACTTTGCTAATAACTCATTGCTCATGCAAATTAATTCAGCTTAGCGAAACAAGTCTTGATGATTATAAAATGCTGCAATCAGAGTATTGCTTCCGGCCAGCTGAGAGTAAATTCATCAAGCATTTGATATTTAAAGCTACTGTGGTGATGAATGCATGCCTTCATTTATGACTGTACACCAAGACAGAGAGAAAATGGAATACAGAAAAATGACTACATGATGGGAATCCCAACAGAAAGCACTGAAGACAAGGACAGAGACAGGAAAGCTCTTTCACAGTCAGCTGAATGCATCTGATAGCAGCAACTTACCCGTCATACTTAATAAGGAACTCTTAAAACAAAAGCAACAGTAAACACTAGTTTTAGTCGGACCAAAGCAGTTCTTGTTGACTGTAGCTGGTGTAAGTGTTTTCATGCCCAGGTCAGGGACAGTTGTGGAGTAGTAAGTGTCTCTTCTGCCCCACAGAACATGTGCAGCCAACTGTTACGATTATGGATGTTTGCTCTATGTGTGCAGAGCATACAAAGGGGAGGGTAAACTCCTCTGAGGTTTTGATAACAGCCCTGCTACTGCTGCGGATCTTTGTTCAGTATTTGACATTACAGTAAAAACAAAAGGGAAATCGGTTCAGCAACAAATACCCACAATTACATGGCACTAATTGTTTTCATGGTTTCCTGCAGAGTTAACATTTTAGGTAATGCTGTGTAATACAGAGGAAATCATTAATTCCATTGGTATTCAGAGTAATGGCATTAATCATGATGAGCTCTTTCAGTAATGAACGTGGCAGCAGCAGTGCAAGCCATGGAGGTTCTGCTGCAGCTCCGCACTTCTTGGTAGCGTGCGCTGAGGGCTGCTCCTCAGCGGCTCCTCCTAACCTCCCGGCAGCAGCAAACCCTGACTGGTGCTGCGACCTTGGCAGGTCCTCAGGTCCTTGGCGGGGCTCGGGCCCCTGAACCACTGAGAGCTTCTACTGTTCCCTATGGACAGTGGAAGGATTTCAAACACCTCGAGGAGATGTCCAGAGCCATCCAGCTGCACCTAACTCACAGGTGTATCGACTCAGTCAATYTTCTGAACAGAGGATTGAAAACTCCATCAGAGCAAAACATCTTCAGTGTCCAGACTGACCAGTTTTCTTGGGACTAGTTTTTAGGCTGCTGTTGCTTTGTATAGTTACTTGAATATCCTTGTGCCTACTTTTTAAGCTACTGATACAGTGGATGKTATAATGACTATCTATCTCACAGAGACAGTATTCGTAAGACAATCTCAGTCCATAGGAAGAAAAATGTTTCCTCCAGGCCATAAGAGGTTTCGCTCTAGTACCGGCCCCTTGTACGTTAACCAAAGCTATGGTGCTGTTTTCCAAATTACAGTCCTCATCTTTTATAGAAATGTTTCCAAGGACAAATTCTTCCTGCTTTAAAACTCCCTTGTAACTCCACAAGGATTTTTGTGTACTTTGTTGCAAGAAAAAATGAAATTGGAAGAATTTTCCTTACAGCTCCCTTTCTGAAGCATGAGAAAGATGGAACATCATAAGAAACTACAGAAAATCAGAAGAGAAACTAATCCTGTCCCTAAGAGAACAGCAGGATCCCGGGAAGACCAGAGCGGCCTTTCTTCGATTGCTCTCATGACTCACTTTGTCTCCAGGACACTCGTGGGATATCTCACTGGCCTGAGACGGAGAGCAGCAGCACTGACCTGGGGCTGATTTGCTCTGTGAGAGTTTTTCTACTGGGCAAGACAGTAAACATGTTCTTCTGCGACGTGCGGATGTAAAATGCTCTGTAACAGCCTTCCCTGTGTTAAGCTTTATAAACACAGCCGGCACCATCCGCGGGCCGAGAAAGAAAAAGCTAGTCTGGATTTGGTTAGCATATCAGAAAGCTTTCTAAGGCTAGACTTAGTTCCAGATGGAGGAAAAGGAGGAAGAAGATCTTGGGACAAGAGAAAGAAGAATATCCTTGGACATAAACTTTTTGGCAACCAGTGTTTTGCACACCCCAATTATCATTTATCCTGRGATAACATCTTAGAAAAAGGAGCTGAATTCCCATCTATCACTCTATAAGAAAATTATAAAGCAGCTATCTATTTTTTCATTAAAAGTAAATAATTGAATCTGTCCGGATTCATGTACTCTTCCCCATGAGATATCCAAGAGAATTAAGTTTCAATTGACTTTCCAGACCTTGGCTATCACAGGAAGCTTTTCAAAAATTGGGACATTTGGCAATTTGAAATTCAAATAGGTTTCAGTCAATATGTTTACTATTGCCAGACAGGCGTCTTTGTCCCCAGGGTGTTTAATGCCTCAGTAAGTAATTGGTCCTTTCATCTTTTATATACACCCAGTGAAGAGTTTATGGCTCATACAGTGAATTGTCAATAGAAAGGATCTTTGCACCAGTCTTAAATAACCCAGCTCCCAGCTCCATTAAATCCTGCTAAAAATCTCCCCTCCCTCCACGCCCACAACCAGCCCTTGAAGATCTTTTTCTCACTCCTCTGATTTTCAACTACATCCTTAAAAGGTAGCTCTGCTTTACTCACAAAACTTAGATACAAAGGCAGAGAGGTGAACATGAGGAACAGCAATACTCCCCTGGGGGGTCCAAAAACTCCGAGAATTTCAGGAAATCCTTAATTATGCATTTATCCATTAGGTCTGAAATTCAAAGTATTCAATGCACTTGCATCCAGAGATTCAGATCTTTTAGAGATGAGACTGCAATAGCAACCTAGTTTAGCRTGAGTAATTTTTCATATGAAGATATCTCCTGAAGCTTACTATTCAGACACAAGGGCAGTGCTGTCTGTAACRCTGAGCAGAAATTAGGTTTTCTGTTGTACATGAAACTGCCATTTTTTCATCTTCTTCTGTACTGGGATTTTTAAAGAAATGTATCTGTCACAAGTTAAAATATTCAAAATATGTTTTTCAGACAACTGAAGAATTTTGTTTCAGCAAGTAAATATCTTTCATTATAATTGGACAATTCTTTTGTACATTGTGTACTGTACATATTTATTATATATGTACAAATATCTATATAAGAGAAAATGCTGTTTGCAGACAGAGAAATTGAAGTGTGAGGAAATGACTGTGTAACCAGCTCTGCGGGAAGATCTGAGGATGGATTAATCTCTGGGCAAGGGAAGATGATGATGAGTATCTGGGAAATTATCTTACCACACAAAACAGAATATATGGTCAACTCCAGAAAATAAAGAAGTCACAAAGTCATCTTAGATGCATTTAAAGATGGGATATATGGACACACGGGAAAATAGACAAGTTCATTTGGAAGGCAATCCTGGAAATGCCCCGAGAGTATCACAAGGTTCCTCCTTGCATTGGACACTACCTACATTTACTTTATAACCTCCTTGAATTTAGAGAATGCTTAGCTAAAACTGTCCAGAAAGGAATGCTGAAGTTTTATTTAGGTCTTTTTCCCAATGGATCGACACCGATAATCTAATCCTAGCATCACCAGAGACGACAATACAGCACAGAGAATTTGGGGTACTGTATGATCYTCCTCCTCAGCTCAGCTCTCCATCCGTCACRTAYTATTCAGCACTCAGTGAACTGCAGYGTGGAAAAAGCTGGAATACTGGCTAGCTACTCATGATTGTTTTCAAGATTACCAAATCTCCTGTAAGCATTCATTAGACTTGCATTGCAACCTTTTACATTTAGTAGATGTGCTCTCTGTTTGGTTTGTCAGGATTGTCAATGCACCTGTCAGGATCTGAAGGTGACTTGGCAGGCTACATATTTGTCCTTGGGTCTATAAGCAGAGGAGAAAGAAGGGCAAAATCAGGAACAAAGGTAGATTAACAGACTTTACCCACTTGCAATTTGAGAAATGTAGAGCTTTGTCCTGTATATATACCTAAGAACTGAGATTATTCATGCTTTTTATTTCTCACTATATTATAAAGATGAAAAAGGTCTTTGTAGATCTAGATCAAAATCTTACACTTCCACTAAATTGTTCATTTTTATTGCATATGTCTTCATTGACTTTAATTAAACTGGGCTCACAAGCTTTGCATACGTAATAATGAATAAGAGTTAATAGTCCATTTCTCAATACGGTCCTTTTCAGTCCAAGGATCTCCCAGTGCTCTACAAACCATATTGCATATACTTAGTACCTTTTACCTGGCAGTGAAACAGCCATTTCTCATGATGCCTTGCAGCACTTCTTCGGTGGTGCAAAGAACCCCCCACTCACTGTAGGCTAGGCTACAGGATGAAAAATACCAAGTACAAATGAAACCACCCTCAGCTAAGGATTAGTAAGGAAGTTATATTGATTTATACCATAATCTGTCAAGCCACCTGCAAAAAAGGATGTGTGTTCTGTGAATGGGGAAATAACTTGATGCTGTTTTCCTTATCAGAAAGGCAGCATGTCCTTTTGGCAATGAGAGATCAGATACATCTGCAAGTAGAAACTAGATTAGTCCTAAGTCTGGAAAGTCAGTCGAAATCACAGCCCAATCTGATTAGGCTAAAAGAGCCCTCTAGTTAGTTAGGTTTTGAGTCCATATTCTTTCAGCACTGAAAAGAATAACCAAAACAAGGAGAAAATTTGCAAAGAAACAACCTTTATATGGACTAAAATATTGTGTTTACCCATGGGAAAAATCCATACTTGCATTATAGTGCTTTGTTTGCCCTGGAATCTGGGTCAGAGTAATGCTTTTCTTGATCCTAGCAAGCTTCATATTTCGGGGGGAGGGCAGGCTTAGTCTGTAGACATAGGCTGTTAATTTTTGACTTTTTTTGTCACCATGGAATGTGTTGTTCCCAGGCTCTTTCCATTTTGAATGTTTAGCCGGTACGGTCTGGGAATTCTGTGACATTATTTCACTTGTATCAATAATACTTTAACAGTTAAAAGCTTTCATGAAGAACCACTGTGTATTCCTTCACATTAACTGCCTGAGGCTGTGATGGCTCATCCATAGCTCCAGTGATGGTGGCATATTTGTCTGCATCCTCCCTGGGGTGAGCAAGCATCTGTCACGGGGTGGAGTTATTATTATTTTTTTTTCCACCAGAATTTGTGCCATAGAGGTTCAGAGTGAAGTGGTGCCTTATTTCTCCTACAATGCCAAGGATGAAAAAGAGTTTGGTGGGATATAAATTAAATTCACTTCAGCTCTTTCAGCTTTGTTATTCAGCAGGGAAGACATGACACACGAAGTCAGTGATGTGCCTTAGTTTGGGAAGGAGCCATCCCCGAGCAGGGTGCCTGAGCCTCTGCTACGGCACTGCTGTGCTCAGGCTGAACAGCCACCCACCCTTGGGCTGCGGCAGGGATGGGAGAGCAGTTAATGCTCTGCTTCCTAAGCTGTTATGCTGTGCTTATCAGCATGGCATCCAGGTGCTTATAGCCAACGTCTCATAGCAGAAGATGCGCTGCAGCAGTGTCATATGACGGAGTTTTCTAATAGCATGTTAACATGACCTGTCCAAAGAGCACCATGCGTAAATATAAGAAAAGCTAACATGATATTGCTTTGAGAGCCAGGATCACACAACAGAGATCCGTCCCAGGTTCTGACAACCTTTGAGGGTACTGAACAATTCACTGCTGTCAGGACCAAACTAACTGATTTACACAGAGAAAAAAGGGCAGCAGGGAATTCAAGCCCTCGCAGACCAGACTAAAGGCACATCCTAAGCATGTGTTGTCTGCTGCAATCTTGTGCATTGCAAAGGTCAAACATTTCTACTCTGCAAAAGTCATTTGCAGGGCAGTGATACAGCTGCTTCTCTCACCTCTTGCAGGATTAAACAGAACAGGGAGAAAGGATAAACTCAGCTGGAGATGAAATGCTCCGTTGTTCCGACCAAACAGTGAATGCCATGTAAAGAAAACACACGGAGAAGATGCTGGGGTTTTGCCATGAGCTGGTCACAAAGAGTCCATTTACCTCAGTCTTTTGATAGCAGCCTAACAACATCTGCTATTGCAATTTAGCACCGACTTCAGGTGGCTCAGCATGAGAAATATCTTCTCCTAGGATAAGGAGAGGAAAAAATAATTAATAGATAAAGGTCTTCCCAGTGGAGACTGATTTGTTTTCTGATCCACAAACCATTGCAGATTAAAAACTGGAACTAAAAAATTCATAGAAAATTGAAACTGCTGGAGAAGTGGATGCTTTTTCCCTTCACAGGCACTTCACAGGCACAGATCAGGGAGGTGGTTACCTCATCTGCAATCAGGATTGCAAAAATCCCCAGTCCAGCATGTCTAGTAATGGCTCCCTTTGCTTCATTAAAGGAAGGGAGAAATGAAATTTCCTGCACTGATTAGAGTTATGGAGAAGGCAATCACTGTCATTTGCATTCAATCAGACATTTGTTCCCCTTGATGGAAGAGCATCAAGATTATTTCAAAAGCCCCAAACAAGTGCTATGCCATTTCACTAATTAAACCCACCCTCCTGCTCTAAAATTGATGAATAACAACCAAACTTGACTCATAATCCCTTTGTCTTCTATTATTTACTCTTTTTAACAGTGATTTATGGCAAGGTAGTGCTTTCATTATTCTTGTTAATTACCTATGTTCTCTATTTCAGCTTGTAAAATGTAATTGTTTGAAACATAAATCTAGTCTTGCCACTTATGTTCACACATCATTAATATTATTCAGAGCATTCTTATAAAATCTTTATAAAACATAATTGTAAATGTGCCATTAAGTGCTATGTTGTGCTAAGGATGCACTAAGTCTTTCTGAGGACTAGTTAGTCTGTATATTAAACCCTCCTGTTTGTGTTAATGTGTTTGTGTTCCAGCTGGGAAAAACAAATTAGAGTGGTCAGCGACTATTCTAGGTCCTACTAATTTTTTTTGAGCATGCACGCCTATTAAGTGGCTACTAATAGTTCTGCAGCACAGGCTTATTAAATCCTCCCCCCCCCACCCCTGGAAACGATAATATCGCTGAACTGAACAAAGATCCCTAGCCAAATTGCAGCAAACAAATGCAGCAAACTACTCGCTTCACTGATTATCAAGTTTCTTTCTGTGTGTAGATAATCCCAAAACAAATTATTCCCATCCTCTCTGCCTCTGCTATTTCAAATCAAAAGAACGGCATAGCACAGCAGATAGACACTTCTCCATCTGCTTTTTTTTCCCCTTGTAATTTTTTAGTATTGCTTATGACTATATGTAAGGAAAAAAAAAAGTCTATTAGAAGGAGAGGAAATGCATTATCCCCAGCTGATTGTTGACATGGTATTAGCTCAGTATTTGTCAGGTTTCTGGTAATGAACAAGTTCGTACGCAGCACTTCATCTCTCCAGCGGACCACTTGGCTGTATGAACAGCAGCAATATCCCAGCTGAGTCTAGTGAGAGAGAAACATGTTTATTATTTCTTTAAAAAAAATCTCATTCCTCCCTGATTCATCTACTCCATTATTATCTAAGCATGCATTTGGAGGTACTAGATCAGCTAATGTAAGCCCTTCAGCCAACAAGTATTATCAAGTATATTCCCATTAACTCTTCTATTCTCCACAATCATAGGACAGCCTATAAAATTTGGCAATTTCATTCACAATTATTAATTACTGTAAATTCAGTATATGAGACTGGAGAGCATTTGCTCTCTCCAGGTCTTGTACTTGATGCATCTCGGCTATTACGGGTTTGAGTCAGATTCGCAGTGGTGAGGTCCTGCCAGCGTCAGCGGATGGGATCCGAATAAGCTCACCCAGCAGCACAGCCCTGTCAGGCAAGGACTTTAATGGCTAAAATTGCAGTTCAGATCTCAGAGGCAAGGACAGAAAGGCAAAAGAGCAGGGGGTATTCTGACAGATAAAATCAAGATTTTTTTTGTCTTTTCTATTCTTTAGACAATTGCAAGAAAACATATTTTGTGTCGGACCTCACATGTGGTTTATTGAGTAATGGCATTCCTGATAATGCATTTTGCCTCAAGAAAGCATTATAACTGGGTTATGTGGGGGCAGAGCATGGAAGTGGGATGAGAAAGCTGAGTCTTGAAATCAATTTAGTGAAGCTATGCCAGACTGGGATAGGCAGCGTGAAAGATTTAGGGCAGAGGGCAAATTCACCATCAAGTACCGTTCCCAGAATTCGACAGGCTCATTCATTTTTTCAGGAAAGGCTTATTTCTTGAAAGCAAAATAATCCGTAGAGTTTTTCTGCCTTGGCGAACACCATTATTTGCTGCTGAAAATTCAAATTTCACAACCCCCTTTCTTTGGCTCCCCCCTTCAAGACACACAAGGAGAAGCTGTAGCCCTGCAGCACAGCCTGTGCTGGTGTCTCCTGCTTGCCAACCTCCTTACCAGAGTCAGTATGAAACACAGATTCAACAGTCAATACAAACGGTCAGCAAAGAAGGCTCTATCTCTGTGAAATTCTTCCAGMTGATTATTTACAGAATATTTTTTTGTGTCAGTAGGGTCCCTCTGAAAATGATTTAATTAAAACTGTTCYGAATTAACAAGTCTGTGCTTCTTTAGTAACTAGACTGATAACAGCAGCACAGAACTTTAATGAAATGAAGCACGCCTAAAAAGCAAAGAGGAGTAGAAGAAAATAGTTGTGTTCTGAGAGCCTCTTTTGCTGTTCTTGATATATCAGTATAAYGACTTTCAGGCAACTGTTACATGTATTCTATGGCAAGAGGAAAACCGAACAAAGGAGTATAAGAAAAACCTCAGTCAACTTAGGAAATTAAAAATACGGGCATAACAGGGATCTGATATTGCTGTAGCGTTGCTTGAGACCAGAACAGCTCAKGCATTCAGAAGCGATCCTGTAGTGCGCAACCATTTATCAGCACAACAGTTAACAGATTGCCTAAACCCTCTTCTGTCTTTATCTTTGTGACTCTGAAGAAAAGCCCTAAACATGAAAACTCCTGAGCCTGGCAGATATTTAGATCTGGATCGCAAGGTCATGCAACAGGCTCATCTTTAATTCTGTATGTATCACACACCATTAAGCCCATTTTTTTCCTTAAAGTTTTCTTATTTTGTACTTTTTCTAAGTTTTACAATCTACCATTACAAACCCAACACAATTGTATCTCCCGCACAGCTGGGGGTTCCTGCAGCTAGTTTTCTAAAGAAAACGCATTTTCCATCCACTGACTCCATGAGCCTCCCTGCTGAGAAGAGTTTATGCTTAGCTACACTCAGGACRTAATAAATGTGAAGAGAAAGGAGGTAAAATGAGGATTTAAAGAGTTGTATCAAATTTTATCACTGGATGGTCTGACTATGAATAAGATCCCATTTTCTTCTGTTTAGTGCATTTTGGAGTTCATTTTTCGCAGAAACCTCCACATCCGCCTAAGGGATTTTTTTTTCTTTAAGCACCTAACTGGCTGAACTGGTCAGACTGTAATTGTGTCTGAAAGGCTCCAGTTGACACACACTGGAGACTTAATTATGTAGTGCGCGGCTCCATCTGTCAGCTGCAATATCTTTTGTTACCAAGAATTAGACTTCCATAGAGGATGACATGATAGACTCAATTTGCTTTCACAAGGGTAWCTGTTATATGGGCATTTGAATGATGTTGGAAATTAGGACAACATTTACATTCCTTGTGTAGACATTGAAAGACTATTTACAAGCAAGGTTGTCCCAAATATAAAACCAGAAGACTGAATGAGTGGCAACCAATGCAAGGCTGAAAAACAGGAAACATTTCATTAAAATATCATTAAGCAGAGCATAATTTTACATAGCATAGCTTCAGTAAAGGCACACCCATACTACTGTAGACAAATTCTGAGGAAGTGTTGGGTTTTGCGTGGAGCTGATTCAACTCAGCTGAGCCAAGGTGGACAACCGTCCCGTGTTGGGCATTTCACAGAGCTCGATCCACAAACGCCAGCTGCCTCTGAGGAGTCTGCTGCTCCCTGCTAACCTCACACGCAGCTGTGGAAGCTCTGTATCTTGTGAAGAAGRTGGCTTTACACAAGCAGCATTGCTTCACCTGGCCTTGGTAGCCTCAGTGGAGTCACTTGAAGTAGTTGTAGCRGCGCAGGTCAGGTGAAGGCGGTGCTGTGCCTGCCACATTGCCATTAAGGGTGGTGGAAAAGAGCAGAGTGATTTCCTAGCCCCAGACTTCTTAAATCTTCATAAGCTTGTAGCTAAAGGAAGGCAACACACTTAACTGTGAGTGTTAAATACCTTTAACAACCTAATTCTTTTCTTCTAGAACTTGTTCTGTACTTGGGGCTGGGTAAACCCCAACTATCAGTTACATTGGCCTTGCTGCTACCTAGTAACTCATTTAGCTSAGATAATCTGATCGTATACGATCATGGGCCCAGAGTTTTCAAGGAACACTATGAATCACACGCTCRCACAAAAGGAGGAACAAACGGTACATGTGAACTGTGAATTTTCCTGCAAGTTTTTACAATCATATTTTCTCTATTTTACTTAATACGTGTCTCTGTCTCATTTCAATCTGTGAAGCCCACACAGACTACATGGGAAGCAAGGCAACTGATGACAACACGCTGGCATACTTACAAAGAGAACAAATAGAAGAGGGAAAAATGTACTCTGAGGGAATTTTGCTATTTGTTCTAAAATGAAGGGACTTGTTCATCAGACAATGCTTTTCACAACTGACATAATTTGAAATGGGCGAGGAACTCCTTTCATTTCTTTACAGGCTGGGACATATTTCAACCAATGAAAAACATTATTTTTAGCAAGCTATATATTCATCATATAGTGAAGCATCTGGAAGTCTAACCTGCCATTACGCCAGCATGCAATATCCGTTTTTGAAAAACTCCCTATACTTATCAGCTTTTGAATTCAACGGTTGTCCAATTATCTCTAAAATTGTTATAATCTGAGTTTTAGCTGAAAAGCTTTTATTGAAAATCTACTGGTAATCTTCTGTAAATGTTAGTCATAAACAATACTGTTAAATCATAAAAATATAACTGCTTGTGATTAATCTGGAGAGAGACTTACATTAACATATTCAGCTCTAAATGGTCTCTCATCCCAGCATCCACTAAGTACTGACAAATTGAATTAGCTTACTTAGTGTGAGGTTTGCTAGGAGCTGGCTGGTAAACCTCCTATGAATTTTTATTTTAGCATTTTTTTTTATTTGGCAAAATTGTAAAACCCAACTCAGATCAGAGCTTTGAAAATGGCACCAATCTGCGAGGATCAAAAAAATACCATATTCATGCTTCTCTGGATGCATCTCTAATGCTCATTTTACATTCTGCACTCATGCGTTTTCTACTTTCTAAAGTGCAAAGCAACCTGAGTCCAAATAAACCATGATTTCTCCATAATTGCATCCCTTTGCAAGCCTACAGGCTCTGTACTGCTTCATGCCTGCTTGTCGCATTTAGCCTAGTTTGCACACTCTTTGCATTTAGATTTGCAATGGGATCTACAGCCACGAAACAAACAGGAGACACGAGCAGGGGACACTGGACAAATATCAGAGCTTCCTGGTCAGGAAGACAAGTCCTTATTGCAGGTGTGTGCTTACCGTCTCTGTTTCAGCAGATGAGAGCTATGACTGAAAACCTGTACGCTCTATAAATAAGACAGGAACAGCCTGGTGTTTAGCTCCTCCAAAGCAAAGCTGTAGCTGAAAGGCTGACATAAGCAAAGTGTGGGAATGATGTCAACCTCAGGGGCCGGTGACAGCTGTAACCCACCGCTGAGCTGAATGAACCTGTGAACATACAAGATTCAGTAATCATGGATTGCTGCATTTCCCATACTAATCTGTATACCTTACAGACATACAAAATTCACCTGATCTTGTGCTACAACTAATTCATATCCACTTTCAGCTTGATATAAACTAAAATTGGTGCTGAAGTTGGACAAGAACAAACACTGCTCAATGAGAAATCACTGGGTATCTAATTGAACTCTGCTGTCATTACTGGCCTAACTAGAGCTTGAGAGCTGCAGAAGGAATGGAGCAAACGTAACGAACCGGCATACCAGTGGTGCTCRTGGAAAAAGGAATGGCTGAATTATGCTGCCGGAGTAGTTTGTGAGTCTGTAGAAATATTTCTCTGGAGCTGCTGGCAAGGAGGTCYCCTCATGGGTGCTGCTCAGAGGCTTGGCAGCAGTGCTGGGCTGCTCTGGTCCCCCTCCCCAGCAGCCTTGGCATTGCACTGCMTGGGAGCACTGCTCCCTGTGGCCATCTGCCACGTGAAAGAGTTATTCTATTAAATTAACACCTGAAAACTGACAGCAACATTGGGATGAAGAGGCATTTATTTTATTTGAATTTTTATCTTCTCAAATCTCTTCCCTTTGCCTTCATAGAAGAAACTCACTCCAGGACACAACCTCGGAGCACTCCTCTCTGCATCGGGCAGCGGTGGGAAGATGCTTAGGGGTCACTGCAGAAGCTAAGCGTTGCCTGTTCCGCAGATGACTTTGYTTAGCAGCCACATGGGCACCTTAATACCTTCCACAGATAGATAATGTTCCTTCCTTCTCAAATGCACAAATCAAGCAGAAAAACCTCCGAATGGCTCAATTAAATGCCTTCTAACCGACACCATGGGAGACTTTTGACCAATATAGAAAGCTAGGATATGTTTTACTTCAATAAAACAAGTAAACAGCTTCTCCAGCACACTGGAGAAATGTAAAAAGCATGCAAACTTTAAACCACCATTTGGTGTTAAATACGTGTAAAAGTCTTTTTTCTTAGATTAATATCTCACATTTATCTGCTCTATACGGTTTGGAGACATAGTGAAAATTGCTTATTTCTAATAAAATGTAGCAACTGTACCCCGAGGAAAAATTACGGTGTTATGAAATATTTTTCCCCTCCACCACAGCCAATTTAGTTTTCATTTAAAATTCAATAACTGCATCATACTCAGAATCTTCCAAGACTGTCATAATGACTTTGAACAAAACGTGTGCTGTAAACAAGGAAGATTAGAAAGACATTATTGAGGTAATTTCCCCCAAAATTTCTCTCACACAGAGATGCAGAAAATGGATGCAACACTTACAGTGAATATGACTTAGAAATAAATAGGAAAGAAAGCACTTTGTTCTGCAGACACTCTGGCAATAAAAGGATTACTTTCCCTGTTTTATTTGAGGCATATTTCACCATTTGGTGAAAGGAAACACTTCATTGTTTTGTTGGTGAAATATTAATGGGAGTGAAGAAGACAAACAACATCATACTGCTAAGAAAATGCTGCCTGCTTATCATAAAACCTTCTTTCCTTGCACCCCACAGAGGAGCTCTGTCGCCAGAGCAGGCCTGACACGCGTCCGCAGCAGCGGGGACCGGCCCGGCAGGGCACGGAGCAGTGCAGAGCTGCCGGTCCAGGCTGCCCCAATCCTCTACCTTGTGGCTCTACCACCAGCAGCCACTTCAGAAGAAAGTGCAGACATGCTGCAGACRAAGAATAGTCTTTCCCTTTTCCCTAAGCCTAGTTAGAGATTGGCTTATATCTGAACAAAGAGTCTGCTCCGTGTAGGTAGGAGTAGAAATCTGAGGAAGCACCTCTCTCACCACCCCTGGTTCTGCTCCTCACGCACTGCGTGGACCCGAGTCTCCTCTGAGCGAGACCCATGGTCTCCGCTTCGCTGAGCGGTGCTTAATTCCTTAGCAAATCCACCCACTAAACAGCGTTGTGCATGTCTAACTACAGCACTTCGGTGTCATTTTCTATGTAAAGCATTGCCACACTTGCAAGGTTCATTCCTTCTGCTGTTTTTAGATAGAAATAAAAATCCTTAGAGCTGGAAGGAAGCCAGCGCTCTGTGGTGCACTGGAGAGCGTGGGTGCTGTGGCACTAACTTGCCTTGCAAGGAAGCTTTGACTGACTGAAAGCAGTGATTAAACAATTCGGAGGCTCTTCTTAACAAAGCAACAAATGTAGCTGTTTTTCTTCTGAGACCAATTCAATAATACTTCATTTACAAAAATTTCTGCTATTTTTTCCTTCTGATCATACCACAAGGTTGGTCTTTCCCCAGGGGTAAAGACCTTCTCTGAGCTCACAGACTCTAGCCACCTGAAAAGCCTCTCTTTTTCCATGGGAACCAGACAGAATCCACTAAAAGCTTCTGCAAATCTTAAAAATTCTATGATTATTAGTCTGAGTAACTTCTCTATTTGAAACAGGGCTGAGGCCCTGACCCTGCAGTTGCTCCAAGTGCTCTGCCACAAGGCATTTCTGGTTGCTAATAGCTGACCTCGTAGCTCTTGCAACAACGTTCGAGTCCACTAGGAAGATGATGGCATCTACAGTTGTGCAGAAATGTGGGGAGAAACATCCCCAGCAAAGCTCAAAATCATTCTCATCAAAACCCAGTGAAGTTTGTTTTATAATCCTCTATTTTTTCCATCCCAACAGCTAGGGAAAAACTAGATGTAAATAGTGTGGAGAAGAATGTGTAGCTTGGAAAAAAAAAAAAAAAAAAAAGGCTTTCTGTGCTATTTCATCTATAACCTCACCTCTAAAGTTAAAATAGTCTTCCACGAAGTCTCATTCCCCATGCTAGTGTTTCATATTTCTGGAGAAGGATGCAACCTAGGGCATCCTGATCCCATTATTTCCTTGGGAATTTTCTTAACACACCATGAAACCCCTTCGGCTACTGCCACAGGCTCCCGCCAGGCTCACGCTCTCAAGCAGCAACGGCATTACTGGTGTTTCGTTCTGTTATACTATAACGCGATGGGAAAAGCAGCAAACRATGTCTAGGAAGAAGGTGGAAAATTCATAGTGTTGTTCCACTTTGCTACACCTAGTTCACTCCAAATGTCAGGAGGTAAGTACAGAAAACGCAAAGGCTGAATTTATCACAGCAGAAACACGTACTGACAGACGGTTCAAAGGCTCTGGGGGAGCCATTTCTGGTAAACGAGAGAATAAACTGGAAGCAACTAGATCAAAATGATGACAGAAAATAGGCCTTGCTAATACTATTACTTCCTTTTGGACATTTTAAAGGGACTACAGTTAGGGACTAGAGCTCTAACAGGCCATGGACTACTGTGGGAAAGGCTGACAAATCCTCCTACTCCCTCGACCCTTCTTTCATACTCACCATCTTTTTCGTTTCCAGATTTCAGTGCTCCCACAGCAAGTCCCAGCCACCACTTCTGCGCCAGCCAGGCTCCTGTGAGATCCTGCTCTGCTTCTCCGCCTTCCCCTCTGCTTCGGAGACCACCTACACCCTGASGCAGGCGCGCAGTAGGAAGGGCGACGGGGCACTGCCGCTTTGCAGTGGCAGAAGGACAGACCAAGCGGAGAGAAGCACCCCAGGCAAACGGTGTCTCAGAGCCGGGGCTATGAATTGCAAACAGAGCTTTCAGGGAATAAATCAAACGCCTGCAAGTGAGTAAGAAAGCACAGACCTGTTTTCTAATATGCACAGAGTAAGAACCAGTCTCTCTCATTGCACAGGACTCTGTCCTCGAGCAATGAATCCACCCCATGGATTTTCCACTTCTACATGTCAGTTAGCAAAGAACATAAAATATTTGCAAAGGTACAGAAAAATTGTGGAGTTTGAAATGAGGTAATTATGTTCCTACTTTCTTTAGATAAAACTGTACATTTGAACGGTAAGGTAAGAGGACTCATTTCTGTCATTTACAAAGAATTAGGTGTTCAAKTCTGGACTGCATCTACAAACTGCACTTATTAAGTGAATGCTCCTGAAGCTGTTTTAACTTTGGCTAAAAATGGATGTGGCTTAACATTTCCAATTAACGTAGGTTAGTTCTAGGTCGTCTTAAAGTGATTTAAGATGGACCACGTAATGGGAACACACAAACTAGTGAACTGGATGCTGATTTAATTATACTATTAGCATTTCTGAGAGAGCTACCCTCAGATACAGCGGGAAGACACATCACTTAAATAACAGTCTGAGTCTTACCTGTACTCACAGAAGGACACTTGCACCGCAGAGCAACCCTGCCTCATATAATCAAAATAGATGCACAAGCATAACAAAAAGAGAACCAGGCCCTCGTTTCCAAAGGTGCTGCAGTTCGAAGCGCCTCTGAGTATCAGACTCTCAGACGCATTTGGACACTGAAGCACGATTTGAACATAAATGCATACACACAGGCAGTGTCCTGTATCCCGGACCTCCCTGYCAGTGATTTTATGAGCACTTTTGCGTTATTCTTGCTAACTGCCACTGTTCAGCACTGCGTCTGAATCATCATTCAGTTTGGGCTTCACATGCCCTTTTGATATCTTATCATAGAAAAATACACACAACAAATCCCTTGCACTCAGACACTTGCAGGTTTGATACTACATAGCTGATGGAAGGGTAACTCCCACAGCTTACTACAGTTCTTACTACTGCAGGTCACGGAGTTAATGTCTAACAACAGATGCCAATAGGTACCATGTTGGTGGAGTGAACAATTCAGAAAAATTTACTGGATTTCCTTCCCACGAAGTACTGGTTCATATGAAATCWGAAAAAATACTACTGATTTTTCTAGATAGCTGAATCTGATGAAAGGATATGGGGTGCCTAGGCTGACTCGTTCAATGCCAAATTTCTAGGCCTTTGTTATGACATGCAAGTCTCATTTAGGTAATTACTGGGCAATCAAGCACTGTGTTAGACACAGAGATTTACCAGGAGAGCCCTCACAGAATAAAAACCAGGCAATTTGTAAGTATTTTCCCATAATTGTTTCAATTCAGATATCTAAATACAGTTGTCACCCAATGGAATTGATTCTAGCTACTTACAGCTCATTCTGCTGGTCTTTCACAACTTGGGCYAGGTATTATTTATATGATATATATTGAAAACTATGAATTACGACTATTTTCCTCCTTCAAGAACTCAGTGAGACATAACATCAAGGATGCAGATTGCAGGGAAAACAGTTCTTTATTGCACAGACAAATCTCTTAACAGTCTGCTGAGACAATCACAAGTAAAAAGGGTCTAGTGACTATTTTGGAAGTAAATTCTACTATAAAATAACCTTCATCTTTCTGAACACATTGCTGTTCAAGAAGATATGCAAATACCAAATGCTGATATATCCTTTCTTTAGAAATTGTTGGCGTACTACCAATGATTAGTCTATGATTTTATTCTGCTTTCTGTAGCAGCAACCCCCTTCTTCTTCAACCATGACCACTATAAACACAGTATTATTCAGTGCAGTGCACTGGAGCCTGGGCTTACACAGTTCTTTTTGATTTTTTTCCAATTTGGTAGTTTTGAAGCATGATAGCTGATCATACACAGCCACAGATATCCGTACAGAAAAAGCACAATCCCTAGGCATGAAGCCTGGCAACACATTCAACATTTTATTACACTAAAAAAGTCCTGTCGTGATTCCAACAGTAAATTCCACAGTACTCGAATTTTGCTCCTTCCTTCTCCCCATCTTCCTCATTGCAAAATTTCCAATAGATGGCAGTTAAGATGTCTTATGTGTCAACATTTGGAATATATAGAAAGATTCACCAAAGAATTTAAGCATTAAAATACTTGACGAGCATAAAAGTCTCTACTAGAGAAAAAAAAAAAAAAAAAAAAAAAAAACAGGAAAGGTCAAAGCATGGAAACATGGAAAGATTTCCAGATAAAGCTCCCCTCACAGTCTCCCATGGGGGAATGGGGACACTTTGCTGTGAAAAGATGGTGATTCCATCCCATAACTACGAAAAATTGGGACCTGCTAAGTGCAGGCAGTTAACTCCATTATATTTCAGCATTTTCTCCCACTATTCAGCTGCTAATCTCTGAAATATCACATTATCATCTTATTCTAAGATGCGAAAAAAACCTGCTGTCTCCTGGAGACTAAGCAATGTGCAAACCACTAGTAAATACTGGCTTTAAATTCATGACAGCCTTCTGCTATTGCCACCCCGGACTTGTTCTCTGGAGTAAAAGCATGTTCCTAATCCTCAGTTTTGGCAAAGGTGAAAAACAAAAGATGGCTGGATTCTGCTTGGTTTTAATGTAATGCTTTCGTGCCTGAGGAAAATAACTGTGAATGTACTTTCTTAAAGCCTGACCACACCACGCCGAATCAACAGGCAGGTAGTATTATGAGATAAAAGGATGCTGTTCATGCTGATTAATCAAACCTCCTTATGCTTGCCAAAGCCTAATTATTCTTTGATCTACTTTAATGACTTCAGAAAGCATAGTACACCTGGTGGGAGTACTCAACGGGGAGCGTTTTAGACTAAAAGGAAAACTCCTCCCTGTGTCACAAAAACTTAATTTGCTTATATCAGTAGAATCAATTGTTTTCTATGAAACTCCGGTCTCCCACAGGTACTGTTGGTTGTACCGAAAGATAGTTTATGCAGCTTTTACTGGTATCAAAAGCTATCATTTGACAAGTAGCTAACTCCATCTCAGGGTGACTTTGGAAAACATATCAGTGTCACATACTATTGCAGCATGCAGCTTTTTACTGAACAGTCTGGCTGTAACTCACCTGAACACACAGACACATATGTTATGGTTTTCTGCATTCTCTGTGAGATGAACAAGTTGCTCATATCCCAGTTTAAAATTCCTGAAAAGATCCAGAAAAATATGCACAGATAAGAAAAACACAGCATTACAAAACAAAATAAAGTCTATGAACGAAGTGATCCATCCTAGCTTTGCTCAATCACAAAAAACCTCAACACTAAAACAAAGTAGCCTGTGGAAAGTATAAGGTCCCAGCTTGTAGAGTGGGTACTCACGTCAGGATTTTATTGTCAAATGGTGCCTTGGAGTCTTCTAACATTGGAGCAATCCAGGGCCAAAAGACAAACCAAGAAATACAATAAAATTATTTCTAGAAAATCCTCCTGAAACTGTAGCAATTTATAACAGAAATTTTAAGACTGGCATGAGTGAAGAAACAAGAGAACAGGGAAGAACTTTAAAGAATGGCCTGTATTTATAATAACACCATGCCAGGATAAACTAATGATGTCCACAAGGATCTATTTTTGGCATCCCTCACACCACTGGGAAAAATCTACAGAAGAATATACCCTTTGCTTTACAAGGAATATTTATTCAAATCCCGGAGCCAGTAACACAACTTCCTGTGCATTCATTGATAAGACCATGCTGACAGTCCCAAAATTTTGAAGGCATAATATGATTTACTCAAAGATTTAAAGAAAAGAAAACAGAAAGCATGAATTTGTATGAAGTATGACTGCATCAAAATAGTTGTTATACACAGAGACCTCGGARGAAGTGAAGAAACAAACATTCTGGTGCTTCCTTAGGGTACATGAATATTTGAGAGCTCTGGGATAAATTAGTAATGGAGTTTCACAATAAAATGACAGACATCAGTTGTACTTGCCAGAGAATCTTGGAATGCATCAAATRGTTTCACAGTCATACATCTAAAAAAAGGAACAAATCTCTATGGTACGAACTGTCATTCAAACCAGAACATATTCTCCAAGGTTTCCCATGTCCAACTTTGTGGTATATGCTCCTCTTAGTGGTGATGAAGCTCAGTATCTATAGGATCCAATGASAGAAGAACAGATTTCTTTTTTAAATCAAAATTTTCTGATATAATAATAATTAAAAGCAACTAGAGGCACATAACTTACAAAAATCTAAATTCATCCTGACTGCCAGCCCAGATCCAAAAACTCCACATGAGCTTCTGGGAAATAATCCTCCCTATTGATCAGTCAGTATTATCACGTATAGCTTTGCTTAAACTAGAAGTTTAAGCTAGAAGTACAGAACAAAGAGTGTCCTTACAACTTAAKTCCCAGAAGAAGTATGATGGATGTTTAGGTGACCATATATCATGTACAGGACCACATTTTCCATCCTTACAAGRATTTAGTCAGAGCTGTTTCCTGCTAGTCTTTGTTAGGCCTTGGATTACTTCATAAGCCATTGCAGCTTCCAGAGTGTTGCACAGTCCTTATCGATGGGCTGGATTCTGCGCCCAAGAATTTCCAAGAGAAAGYTGGAAGAGCGGCACAGGGTGCTTCAGATTAGGATTGGAAATAGACCACTTTTGCACATCCATTTGCACTATCTTATTGTTTCCGTCTGGGCTCTCAGCCCTTTTACATCTGCATGTCACACCAAGCAGTGTGCAAAGCGCTGAGCTGTGGGAGGTTGTAGGTGCTGTCAGAAAAAACAATAGCAAGACTTGGCAGAACACAACTGGARAGATCCTCCTGCTGTCGACTCCTTTGAGAACTCAGCTCATTGACCAAAGCAGGGGAGGACAACTCCGAAATCAAGTTCAGGACAGAAATGATGAAATAGTTGGATGGAAAGATCAATAATGACAGCACTTTACTTCTTTCTTCAGCATATTATGAGTACATTGTATTTTCTCTTTCATCAGTTTACTGTGAAATGCTGTGGGAGGGACAGTTATCATAAAGTTAAAAGAAAAACTATGTTTGCTTCAGATAACATTGCCCAGAACTTTTTTGCTTATTATTATTTCTTCATTTGAATACGGATTCATGGCAACATTTCACTCTTATTCCCTAACTGACTTTATTTTATGCCCCTTTGAATTTTAATGCCTCGGGCATAACCTGTTTCACCTATCTACAGGTTAGACCATGTGGCAATGTGAAAGCACAGCAAAAGACCTAAAAATTGTACCTCAAAGGGAGGTACAATCCTGCTTGCAGAGAGCTGATGAACAATGTTCTGGATACACCATCAGGTGCTTCAGGTRTACAGCCTGCTCCTTTTACAACTTTCCTCTCCAGTAATAACTTTTACTCCTAGTTGTATCTGAAGTCTCAAATCACTGAAGGCTTTCTAGAAGACATACGTGAAGTTCTAAGTGCTCGTCTAATAGAGGAAAAGACTGCTTATATCCAGTGCTTGGTCCTGGCCAAACCCATCAGCAACATTACTGGAACATGGGGAGAGCAATAAAAAAGGGGACGTCTCCACCATTCCAAAGAGATGATACGCTTAAAAACATGCATACATGTTGGGCAGCTCCTCAGGAGTGAGGGCTCATAACCAAATCCAGCGATAGCATCATAGCCCTAGACACATGGGGTATCTAGAGGCATGGATCCARCAGTGCCTTTGCCACCACTCCAGCGCTGGTGAGGACTGAAGGCAGAGCAGATGCTGGAGACAGATCACCTCCATGTGGATGGGGCACTTTGACTTTCCTGGAGTGCACTAAAACCAGTGGGCCTACAAGGACAATGCTGAAATATGAAGAGCAGGGCTGATGGAGGAGAAATATGATACCTTAAGGTAGACAGAAGGAACAGGGGAATCTCAGCTGAAATGAATTCTTCACCAATACAGTGATTTTACAGTACCAATTAGAAAAACATATCCATTCCACTGTGGTAGAGAACATACTGATATGCTACAGCTAGTGGTGAGGATTTTTGTTAAATCAAATTTTTTCCATTAATTGCAGTGAAGCATTTAACTTTTCAAATCTGGGCTCAGCTACTCCAGCCTATTTTAACCACTGGCAATAATACAAAGAGATAGTGGCAAAAAGAAAGAAAAATCACCAATTCATGTCTGGTGGATCAGATTCAATGGAATGCATTATTAGACTTCCATAAAGTCTACACACAAAAGAGAGTCCAACTAATAAACCACCACACACACAACCCAACTCAGCCAATCACTTCTTATGCTGCCTATAGTGCATACAACAGCCACGAATCTAGTCCTGCCAGCCCAGCGATAAACTCATCTCCCGATTCAATCATGACCAAATCCTTATCTGGTATCAATCCATCACTGGGCTCCACGGATTTATAACAGCAGACATTCTCCCTGTGTTATGTTTGCTTTGTGCTATCATTTCCTTCTCATCAAGAAACAAACCCAATTATGTTTTTCTCCACTCCAGGCGTAACTAATCAGCAGGCAACTCCCACAGTAAGCCCAACCATTTCAAATACCACCTCTCAGACACAGATATCTCAGAAAGGAAGTGTTACTTCTTTACCGCTCAAGGGGTGCATGCACAGTCATTAATCTTTCTTTCATCTCACAGAATGATAATAATACAATCACCTCCCTTTGCCCAAATTGGGTAGGTCCTAATTAACATGCTAATTGGGCAGATCTTCCCTAATGACTCCCAAACCTCAGCAGTAATATGTTATTTAGATAGAAAAGAGTTAGTTATCTAGAAGATAGGTAGAATTAAAAAAGAAACRGCAAATCAGAGCAGAGTTTACGTAGGCAAAATTCTGAAACAGACCTTTCCCTGCACGAATTAAAATTCTCCAGCTGACTGTGGTACAGATCACACATTTACAGATTCAGCACCTTGCAAGGTTCAGAGCAAGAGGCATTCTGAAGGTAATATACAGCTGTAATAAAKAATAGCATTCATGCAGAAAGAAACAACTTATGAGTAACAATGAAGTTTTTAAATATATTATTAAAACTGTTTATTTTAATATATCCCTAAAWAAAGCTGGCTTTTATTATTTGACACAAAAATGCACAAGTTCTTTTGCAAACCCAGCCACGCCAGCAGCTCTGGCTGTTTGTATTCATGAGCAACTTCAGAATGGATAGTTCAAGTCTTAATGGAATTAGTCCACTGGGTCTAGTATTTTGTTTATGCGGTTAGAGGTTCAATATAATCAAATTTCTGTGCATTTGCTCTCTTCCGAAAATAGGACTCAATAATAATGTAAATCCYCTGTTAAGTTAAAATGAAAATCTTGGCAGATGCCATAGAAGTCACTGTTCTAAATTTTTCTTTTGCTTGCACCTCACACATAAAGGCAGAGTTTTGTTAATAATTAATAAGAATTTTTGAATTTTATAAAACAACAGCTCTAATGTTTCTCTCTCAAAACCTCTACTGTATATCTAGAAGTCCCTGCAAACATGGCCTTACGTGCTCTACTAGAGCGGCACGCTCGAGCAGCGGACTGGGGGGCCTTGGCTCTGCAAAGCCACA
Organism: Rhea americana; assembly: GCF_003343005.1. Taxonomy (NCBI): domain Eukaryota; kingdom Metazoa; phylum Chordata; class Aves; order Rheiformes; family Rheidae; genus Rhea; species Rhea americana. The sequence goes on along the minus strand of NW_028186845.1, from coordinate 442,654 downwards.
GCTCCGTAAACAGAACCACAGAGCTGTGCTAGGGAGAACAACTTCAGCGCATCAGGGCGGCACAGCAGCGGCTTTCCCCAGTCTAGACAACGGAGACAAACCTAAAACACAAACTTCTGGGGCTTCATTTAACTCCATTAAAAAGTCCATGAAAAGTGGTCAAAACTTTTCATTGTGATATTTTCCTTTGTAATGCCAAGAAATAAACTGTTCTTGTTAACTTGGTTTTTGCTGGGGTTTTTTTCAGTTTTAGTTTTTATGCCCTTGTTCACAAAACCAACACTCCTTCCTTCTCCCTCCCCCTTTATTTTGAAACGGCTGCAAACAAACACACAAAAAAAACCCCTGCTCTTTTTACTCTTATGCCTTCCCCCACACACAAAAGAAGGACAAGCAACACAATAGTTGTTGCTTATACCCGCGACAGATTAAAAAATAACAAGTACAGCTGAGCTTTCAACAATTTGGATCCTTTCTTCTCATCATTACATATCCAGGCAAACCTCCTCTCACTTTTGAAGATCTAATCAGCAAAGAATCCACAGGTTTCATTTACTGGCGATTGCAATACTGACACTAGCTTTAGGTGTGCTAAGAAAAGTCCTGGAAGTGGCAATACCCTACTCCGCTAAAGCAATGAGGCACTGATTTAGCAAAGCCCCTTAGATCCTCGGTACCACGCTGCTACTTTGTCCTCATAGGAGGCATCGTTTATAACACACATTTAGTTAAATTTGCAGGAGAGGCGTCAGTCAGAACAGACATGACAAAATCTAAGTAATACAAAACATAGTCTATGCAAACAACAGCAAATTCTCCTTTTGTACGCATACAACGCTCAAGTGCAAGAGACCACAAAGATACGTTGCTTCCCCACTTCCCATACGCTTTGTTTTGAACAACATCAGTTTTACAAGTTTTTGGTAGAAGCTGGGACAGGTATAGCAAAGCCATCTTTGCGATGGAGGGCACTCACACAGCGCAGCTCACACTCAGCGCCCAGCTGCTGCTGCTACTCCATTCTAGCCCAAGGGGCTAGTGTTTTCTTCCTCTTGTAGCCAGAGTGTGCAGGAAAATTGTGTGTGGCCAGAGTCTAACTTGACTTGAAGACACAGCTGAAATGCAATTCTCAGTCCCACAGTGTAGGTGTAGCTTCTGGGCTGACTTCCATTTTGTGTTACTCCCTACTCTAGGTGGATCAGAATCAAGCCCTTGCACAACTTGATGGTTGAAGGTAACATGCTGTATTTGTGAAAGTCCACGCTTCAGAAACAGGTCTATTCAAAATACCTAACAGGGCTTCCTGAGATCTTCAGCTCTCCAAATTATCCCTAACAGAGTCAGATAATCTGATTTCTGCTCAGTGGTCCTGTGGCTCTAAAGTGGACACTCATATGCTCTTATCTGTTGGTCTCTGGTTCTCAACCTGTGCTTTGTTAGTGGAGTTATGCTGGCACACAGTGCTTGGCGAGAGGGCAGGATGCCACCCTGACAGATGGACTCGGAGCTAGATCTGCCAGATAACCAGCATGTGCATCACATTAAAGGCTGAGGGACCAAGTTCCTGTCCAGATACATCACAACAGCTGCCTGGAGAGGACCCTTGGGGACATGCTTTGCTTCTGAAGCTACACAGGAACCTTGCCTTACTACTAACCACTTCATCTGAGCTGCTCTTTACGTTGCACAGACACCCATAGCCTCTCTCCACTCCTCACATCATACAAGGCCTTTCAGAAAGATGATTTGCAGAAAAGAAGTTTATTCTTGTCTTTAAGCTCTGAAGCCTCAGAAACTGATTCTGTCGGTGACATCTTATACCTTGTTCTTTCATCGTCTTCCCTCAGCTCTCTAAGTGACTTTTTAGTGACAAGTGCTATGCCAGGAGGAAGCTGCATCAATTTGCCAGTATTTGCCGAGGGGTTTTGGTTGCCTTGGAGCACTAGTATCTGCAGGCTGCTATTTGCCTGTCTGACTTTGCAAATATGATTTCATCACAAGGAATAGCTTTAAAATTGATTTTTTTTCTAGTAAAACTGCATTTGAAATGAAAGTTAAAGCACATGCTATCATTTTTGCAAGGGAGCCAACTCTAGTAAATGGGTGAGGCCACAAGCCAAGTTACCTGTAAATGCTAAAGAAAATAAATAACCTTGAATTTCTTCCCTCTCTCCAATTTTCAAGGAACTTTGACCAGAGAAGCACATATGCTTAAATACAAACGAACAGTTTCTGAAGTCCTGACTTGTCAGAAGATCCCTCCTCTCATGTGCAGACAGAGAAAGCCAGTAGTTACCTCCTCCTTCCAAACCTTCCATATAGAGGGGTAGGGAAGCCACCAGAAGTTATGAACAAAGATTTGAAGCTGCTAGCCTGAGAAAAGATCCCTTCAAAAACTGGAAGGGGAGGAAAGGAGAAGCCTGATCTAAAGTCCACACTGATACTGTAGATATCTGTTTGTCTTACCTTCAGTGAGAGTTCCTAAATAGGAACTGACTGGAACCCTGAAATACATGAGGGATCTGGACTTTGTAAAGAGTCCTGGTTGATATTCACAAGCATGCAACAAGTAGTTTTTCTTGCTACAGAGACTTCTCCCTCCATCATTAAAAAGTCTCGGCCTCTTGCAGACTTCTTTGGGGCACAGACCGGTTTCCCGAACAAAAAGAACTATCTGCCAACGAAAAGTAATTTTCCAGAAGCCAAGAGGCTTGCCTGGAAGCTGCTAAGCTCACATGGGGGTAGTGAGGATGCTGCATCACCCCAACACAGCACCCTGCCCTCAGACTGGTTTCAAGCTGTTCGGTACTTGCTCCACTGGCAGGATGAGCAGGCAGATGGTGGCAGTGTGCTCACATCTGCTGCCTCCACCAAGTCCAGATTCGAGGGCTGACAATCAGCAGTTCTTTCTGGAATATGGAAAAACTATGTTTTGGGAGAGCTGAGGGACCACTTAGGACTGGGACTTATGTGCAGGCATTTTATTATATTCATTCACAAGCATCATGAGAATTTAATGGAGTAAAGCAGCAGGAGGTTCCCTTCATCAGGGCAATGGTTAGTGGTGATTAGACTTAGGAGAAAGACGAAGGATGATAAATATTGTCATATGGTTTTAATTACTGTAAATCTAAAGAAAAAGAATAAGGGGGAAAACCCAAGAGAAACTGCATTTTCAATTTTCAGCTGGAAAGCATAAAAAAAGAAAACACAATTATATACAACCATGCAAACCATTTTAACCCATTACACCCTAAATTCAGAACAGACACAGCAAAGCAGTTCTGTTAGGGACTGAAAGAGCTAGGATGGAGACACTGCTTAAATTGTAGATATTTTTCCTGTTATCAGAAAGGAAAACAATGGCAAAAGCTAGAAAAATAAATTCAGAAGCATAAAGCCACCAGACTGTATGTGATCAAGTCCTTTCTAAGCGACATACATGGAAGAAAGTCTCAAATGTGATTCTGGCAGTGAGACAGCTGGATCATGTCCAAGCACTGGCGGTCATTGTGGGCTTCCTCCAAAGGTCCTAGAGACAAGGGGTTCCGTTCTTCCACTGATTTCAGATCAAGTCCAACTGACACAGAAAATCAGCATGTAACAGAGTTATCAAAAATAAAAACACAATCCAAAAAAGTGCTGTTTGTACTGGACCATCATATTCATTGTTATATTAAACCAAGGAAGTAGAGCTGGAATCTTTAATGAATGCAACTATACTTGCACCTCAAACAGCAGTCCTAATGAAGTCCTAACACTGATCTATCACAGAGATCCTAAAGGCATGGATAGGTGTCCATAAAATACAGGATATTCTCCGATACACACCTGATTTAGACTTATAGAACTGACTTCAGCACTATATGAGACAATGTCAAGGCACTAGGGGTTTTGCTTATTAGTTTAAGATTTACTTACCAAGCAGAACCTTGCTGGACTGGTCCCTTTTATAATGAACATCTCGGGYTTTGGTATAAACAGACAACTAACTTGTCAAGCAGCAAGCTCTGTCATCTKCTCTTAAATACATGCAGAGAAGCAAACTGGGTCTGATCAAATGAAGTTAAAAGCAATCATTCCCTGCAAAGATGTGAGCAGCTCTGCTCTGAGTTGTCCTGTAGCAGGAAGCAGCACCCCAGGAGAGGGCAGCAGCACCCACACAAATGCAATGCAACACAATGCCTTTTTGTATTCCAGCTATTCCAGCACACCGATGCAAAACAGAATTCCCACGGGCAAATTATTCAGCTATTTTCCTCACGGTAGCAGCTTGTGCATGCTCTGAGCATCACAGTGTGTGCAGTCTGAGATAGGACACTGGACAGGTGAGAAGTTATCTTTCAGCACAGCTGAATACTACAGTCCAATCTTGAACGCACAAGACACAGCAGCCTTTAGAGGAGGCAGAAAAGAAAATACCCGATTCCAGCAACAGCTGGCACAACACCACAGCACGGGCAGGGGTCGTGAAGGAAACCAGCAATGCTATTTCATACTGCTTTGCATCTATACTCATCTAGGAATACCCATGTCTACATAGACAGTTCTTTTTTGCTAAATAGTTGTTTTCATAGACAGAGCTAGTATTTCTGCACACCACGGCACGATACTGTGCTGTTGAAGCGGGCTTGAACGAAGGGTGGGCATGGAATAACGCTCTCAGGTTCAAAAACAACKTAGCCAGAGACAAACAGCTTCTGGGTGAGGTATCTTAAGGGGTGTGTTTCCTTGACAGAAATACAGTTCCCTGAGCTGTACTCACATCTTCTGCGCACGCACATCATGGTTCAATGATACAATAAATTCAACTTCAGATCAAAACTACTGCAGCTGTGAGACACAAAGCACTGATCCAGTATAAATTTGCTCTGCTGGTTCAGATTTGTTTAAAAAAATAAATGATGACAGGTCAACTTTTCACTGGCAGGCTTTATGCTAGATCACGTATCATCTGTCTGTAACACTTAAACATTTTGCCAGATCTCATACCATTTTCAGCTAGCAGAAAATGAACATACACTCTTTATCTGATATTTTTGCTAGTTCAATAGAGATAAAATTGTGTGTCCATGCCTGATTTGGAGCAGTAGATGGTCCTGTGGATTTGGTGCTAACGGGGACAGAATCATACCTTCATCTTCTGCTGGGACACTCCCCAAATATGACCTAGCATCCCAGTGCAAGACCACCAGGCCCACCAGAAGGACAGGTGAGGACTCGGGGCAGGAGGAAAAGCCATTCCATGTCATTTGGAGCCATAAATCAGAAGAATGGACCTGGTCAGAATCCTGAAGCCCAAAGCTACTGTTTCTTTTGGCTTTGCTAAGCTTGGACCAGTGTTACATACACCCCAGATAATACAGACCATGAAATATTTACAAGCTTTAAAAACAGTCATCTTGCTCTTCTTCTTGAAGATATACTCTTTTGCTTAYTGTTTCAGAACTGCTTTTACCCTTTTTTGGGGGGTATGTTTTTCATAAAGCAGTTTTAAGAGGAAAAATTTTTAGCTGCCTGCAAAGAACAAAACAAGAGGAGGAAACTTTTGATTTGTAATCTTTTCCAAACAACAAAAAGCACATAGACAAGCCTCCTGATGAGATCCTGATGATCCCCTATAAGCCACCCCTGCTCAACTGAAGGTGAAATGGCTCTAGGTGAACTCAGAAAGGGCTCAAAAGAGRAGAGTCCAGCTGAGCCCAGCTGAGGGTCTGACCTTGGTCTTTTTGAGAGAACCTATTTACTGAAGTTGCTAGGTGGAGTGTAATAGGTCAGCAGGTTTTGAAATGTACTGAAAGATGTGTAGGCTAGAAGCATTGAGGCTATGTAAATGGAAATTTTCTTTCTGAAGAGTGAAATATGCAGACTTTGTTCATCACTTCCACATAAATGAATGACCAAATGAAGAGAAAACTGATCAAGAAAAATGTATGCATAATCAAAATGTGTACATGCTTCATCTAAAATTCATTGCTTCCAAAGGTTCATCAAATAATTACTTAATCTTGAACAGCTGCATGCACAATAAAATTTGCTTGCATGAGGTCTGAGCAGAATTAATATTTCTTGAGAATTATAACATAAACCAATACCCTCTCAACGTTCAAGTTACAACTCCAAATGAAAATAGTGCTAAAGTAACTTGTGTTTAAAAAGACCTTACATGAAGTTGACTGATTCTGAGCCGACATTTGTTGGTTTTAATCATATCCTTCCTTATCTAGTAGCAAGAGCCTGAAGGAATAACAGATCCACTGTATATGAAAGTTTAATAATGAATCAAATCTAGCCCATGCACCACTCTGCTCAACAAACATGAGAAGCTTTATGTCTCAGCTGAAATATGTCTCCTGCTACAAACCGAAGAAAGCGTATTTAGGCTCTGTGCAGGAGGTTTTCAACATTGCACCTATTGCCCCTCCATAATTTCCTATACTTTCCTAAACCTCTGCAGTTAGGTTAAAGGGTTGGGCTTTCAGGTACCATTTGGGGGTTTTGCTCCTCAGTGTGGAAGGAAATGGAGAGTCTTGGTAACCCTTCAGAATGGAACTTTAAAAGAAAGATTTATTCCATCTTGTTCTTCAAAAAAAATATTTCTATGCTGACTGTAGGATTTGTTCCCGTACAAAATCTGTTAAAATCCCTGTTCCCATTAAATTTCCTTGAATGATGGTTGTTACTGGATCACCTATGTTGAAAYGGGAGCTGCAGGCATGTACTAACCAGACTGATGTGCCATCCTAGGTCACTGGTGTCCTATAACCTCTGCCCTCACTAGCCTTCATTCCAGCGGTGTTGCCATAAGAATTTTTCCATCTGCTAGTAAATTATAATATCCCTCCCTCTGTTTCCTGCTTGTGCAATACATACAGCAGAAGACTTTCTTTGTTACACTGAAGTTGGTAGAAGGGTTCCCACTGGCTTCACTTCGGTGATGACTGGATCAGACCCCAGGCAGGTATATTGAAAATTCATAAAGCATCAGTCTGGAAGCACTTAACAAACGTTACCATTCACTCTAATAAGAGCTGCTTGCCAAAGATTCAACTCCCATTGCGAACAAAGGGATAAGGGATGTTCTTGATTTACCACGGATAGCTATCCCTCACAGCACCATGCTCAGCTATGAAATTAAAGAAATTTTACAACACTGATGTGACCAAAGACAGTCTTTCCTATCCCCAAGTTGAATGAGTTCAAAATGCCTGGGATGACAGATGACCATATCTATAGTTGGACAAGATGGGTAGTAGCCCATGTAGTTTTATAATTAAGCTAGGTCTGTGAGGCTTTTATTCTGGAGAAAAACAACAGGATCTCTTATAATTGAAAATTAAACTAAATGAATGCCACTGCCTTTATTCTAACTGCTGAATCCCAGTAATGCTTAGCAATTATTGTGTTTATAATGTAAATACACTGCTGTAAATGCACTGAAATAGATTTCTTCTTTGTCCCTACTCATCAAAGCCAAAGAATTTGCTCCAGCTGCTGCTGATCAAGAATTTGGAGAACATTACCCAAGTTGTTAGTATTCCACACATTACCAGGTGCACGGATAACTCACTAGCATCTTTGTCTCTCCCTCTCTCAATCTAGCTAATTGAATCTTGGCTTGATTGGATTCAACAGACAATAAAAAAAAATGTTTTCCTAGTTTGAAAAGTTTTGACCTACCTCATGAGTAAAAAAGTGACAAAGGACACCTCTGTGAGAGAAATTGCATTTGCTTAGCTCGTCTGAACTGACACTTAATTTTGTGAGCTCTCAGCTTTTCTTTTGCTTTCTTATTCGTATTTCTGTTAGTGCTGTAAGACAAATGAGCTAACAGACACCACAAAAGGTCAAGAGACAGATACTAAGAGAAATTTTAGCATAACTAGATTTTCTCATGGATTGCACGGTGCTGCAGCATACAGATGGGCTTTCTGCTCTAGCTATGATCTCAGATGGGACCACATTTAACAACAAATGCAGTGCTTTTGCAGCCACAAAGAACAGCTGACCTGCGCTGCACTTAAAGTCCCTGATCCTGTCGCTGGCTCCCCAGGTCGCTGAGTATCCTGTGTCCGAGAGCAGCCGTGACAGTGCACTCCTCTTCTGAACGTTGCGGTTTTCCAGGCTAAAAACCAGTAATGTGCTTTAGCGTTAGGTGTAGCACAAGAACCCCCAAAGAAAGGGGGAGTAGTTTGTCTGCCCATTAATTCAGCTGTAAGGGAACTGACTTTAAGGAAACAAGGGAAATTTTTGGCTTACGCCAACACAACACGACGTAGGCTGCGATAACAGCAGCTCATCGTTCACAGTGAGACAAACACTATCCTTTCCATCAGTCTTGAGYCTACCACTTGGAAACGGAGCTAGTGCAAAGAGCCAGGGGAGGAGAAGACAGAGGACGGTTCTTGCARGAGCGCACAGGAAGAGTAGTGTCATTTGGCAATGACAAAGCTCTGATCTACAGACAATTTTACAATGAGGGATAATTTTTAGAAACAGCAAGTCCCCAGGAACACCTGAAGGTCAGCCCCACTATGGCACTCTGATGCTCCCTCTTCTGCCATACAGCTGTGGTAGCTGCATGCCAAGACAAACCTTGCTGACCTTGCAGAACTGCCTCACTTCCTTCCCTCCCTTCTTTATGGAAACTGTGACAGAGTGCCCCTGTGCTTCCTAATTGTCTAAAGAGTCTTAGTATTTGCCAAAGAAACTGTAGAAATCAAATGCAACAGTGGCTGTGCTCTGTGAACCCCCCATCAGCTGGGTCTTTAGCTTATTGTTCTCTTTCCCCAGCTCTTCCTAAGCTCTCAGCTCTTTCCCCTGAGGTGTCCTGCAGCATTGCTCCCTGTTCAAATCCCAGCACTCCGTCCCGTCTCCAGCGCTGCTGCAGCAATATAGAGCCCGCTAATGTAGAAGAACTGAAGGCTGAGACCCTCAGCCCTGCAATCGTAGCAGAAWCTGAGGCATTTGACAAGCATTGCCTAGGAAAGAGCAGAACATACAAGTGGATGGAGCAAAACCACACTGTCAGCACCTACAGTGTTAACATCTTTGTCATTTCTGAGTGACCTTATGCATAACAGTCAGGATGAAGGTACCTGGGGGCCCACATGAAGACTGGCATCAAGTCAGCCTGCACATTCGTGGCCTGCCTTTGTGATCAGTCGTGAACCTCCAGCCCTACCATTATTTTATGTTTTCGCACCAGTCAGGTCGCCTTTACTTGACTGCAACAGAACTAGATTCACACTTGATTTAAATCAGCACAGCTGCACAAAACCTAGCAAGCCTGCAGTGATCGGCACAACCAATCTGTCACCTAGAAGGATCTGGAATTATTAGAAGTTTGCATTACACAACAGGGATGAATTTGACTAATTCTGACAGAGATGAAGCTCCATTCATTAGCATCTGTATATTTTCAATTTCCTTGTTTATTGAAAGCTAGTATTTCCTAAATACTCACTGAGGGTATTTTTTTTAATTAACACCAGCCTCAAATAATTGTCAATCCACTCAAATTCTCTATTTAACAAGCTCTTGAGCATAGCCTGCTCTTCCAAATTGGTTTTCTGTTTTGGGCAAACTTCAGTGGAGGACAGGCTGGCTCTTTGCATCTAGCTTTGCTGAGCTAACTGCCATGTGTTAAAAAAAAAAATCAAGAATTAAGAGCTTTCAGCTGCATTCAGTTGTCAAACAGGCTCTGGAGCATTAACAGATGCAAAATGTATTAATCACACCAAAATACATACTCAGAAGGCAGATTGATGATGCAGAGTTAAGCATCAGATTTTGAATTAAATTCTGTTCTGTGTGCTTGACTGAGGGGTGCTTTATTACAATGTGACACCCACCAGCACAGATAAAGTCCAGGATCTGTCAGCATCTTCCAATCTAAGCCGGCTCTGTTTTTCAGGGCAGGAGGGAGGTCTGGGCTATAATTCAGTTGTAACCATTCTCTTGGGTCAGTAGTTTGGCAGACAAGGTTTCCTCTGAGGACAGCAGTGTTTGTTCTGCTAATTATTGTTCCAATTGGTTTGACATTTTTAAAAGTAAAGGGAAGTTTAAAAGAAAAGCAGATGCAGGTAAAAGTTTCTGCACTTTCAGATCATTTTGCTACCATGAAAATGTTTCAGATATTGACTTTTATAACCATGAGCACAGAGCACAGATGAGACACTGAGAAAATAGTGAAAATCAAGATGATTCCCCTTCACATATTTCATACCAGTCCCTTCCATAAAAGACCTTTAGCATAGTAAGAGGTTGCAAGCTACAAAATGAAAACTAGTTTAGGTTGCTTTAAATCTCTAAGATGTCAGTATGCAACAATTTGAGTCAACAGTGATCCAAAACCAAAGTGATAGATCTCTGTAAATAGCACGCCTGATTTCAATATTTTTTCAGGAACAGTAGAAGCAATACAACAAATCTAATGTTTCTACTATCAACTTTATTTCCACAAAGTTTAGAAGTGAATATGGTAATTTTGAAATTGTTAGATCTTGATAAATATAAGCGAATGAAAAGGAACTGCTGTGAGGCAATTTAAATAGAGAAGACATGGAACAAAAAAGCAGCAATATAATATTTATGCACATAAGCAAGTTTTTCCTCAAAAGTGTGTTGCCTGTACAAAAATGAGAAAATATGCAGGGGAAAGGAAATTGGAAAATATCTGCAGTCAGGTGGAACCATGTTTCTCTCACCAGAGGACATACAACGTTCATCCAGCCATCTCTTCTGAAGCCACAAGAGAAGAGGTGCATAATTAATTTAGCTCTAGTAGGGAACTGATGTTAACAGCATCAGTTATGCTTATGCTGAACTCAGAAACGGTTTTGATGGAAAACCTCAGCTGGAATTACCAGCATCCTCAGAACAGGAGGCCTGATCCTGCCATCTCTGGATCTCTGGGAGTTTTTCCGAGTGAAAGCTATACAAAAAGATCTAGAGTAAGGAACTGCTCTGCAGAGAGTCTTGTACAGATGACAACCTGTCTTTAGAACCAAATATTCCAACTTAAATACTCTAGTGATTTCAGCATGCTGGCATCTAAAAATTATAATTAATGAYTTCTGTTTAATTCACAAGGTGAAATAAGATATAAGAATTTAAGGAAAATTCAGCTGATTGCATTGCAATGCATGGAGATCTTAAAAAAGACTGTCTAKCTGTGGATTCAGAATACTAGTGAGAAACTGGTCCTAAGCGTATGTCACAAATTTGATAGGTGCCGATATAGGTGTGAGTCAGAGGGCATAATTAAAACTCACCTGCAGTTATAAAAGTCAGACCAGAGTTGGATTTTCTAACAGAGGGAAATATCTAGGCATAATATTTATTACACCTGGGAAATGGCTTGAATGAGTCCTAAGCACTAGCGGGTAATGTTGCGTGTGGTGATATCCTGTAGGGTCCTTCTCTAGGAGCTGATGCTGTGTGGGCAGATCTACTTCACTGTGGCTCTCCCTAGAGGTCACTGATAATAAGGACCCAAAATGTAGGCAGATAGATACTTGTTCCTTAAAACTTGCAGGCTCATAAACACTCTGCATCGCTTCTGCGTAGGTGCCTTTTTCCGTCTCCTTTGACTGTCATGCACTGTTACAATATTTACACCAGCTAGGCAATGTCTCAGCAATTTATCTAAGATTCAGCAAAAGTTTCTCCATCTGTCATGCTTTAAATATCCACAAGAAGTCTCCTGAAGAAAAGACACACTAGAATTTCGCTGCTTAAAAATACATTGTTTTCTCTTTCTTAGATATCAAACATGCATTTTAGATAAGGCACCAACTGATGCAATGCTTCCACAGAGTAAACCATTTAGCTTAAAAGTTAAATTTTGTATTATTTTCCAAGAATTTTTTCTGCAGTATTTTAAAGATTAATTTCAAGTAGGATGCTATTTGATGAGCCACTTCTGGGGATTTTGCTGTGATTTCTAGCTTCATTCTAATCTCACAGGAGACTAAGACTTTACGCTCATGAGAGGTGTTTCATATGAGAATCACACTGTGTTTCACAAATAAATATTAATGTATCATAGTAAGGAAACTGAGAGATTCAGAGGGAGAACCTAGGCACAGACATATGCTTAGCAAATCATTGCTTTATATACTTAATTTCAGGCATGTGAATGAACTTACTGGTGATATTTTGACTTAATTTTGTCAGAAACATAGCTTTTCAGAGACCAAAGTATTAATGAGAAAGTCTGATATTGCTATTTTGCTGGATCAAAGTTATTAAAACAATCTTCAGTTTTTACATTAAAAAAAGTCCATACGACCTCTGTTAAGAGAGTGTTAAATTCACACTAAGAAAGAAAATAAGAGAGAAATATTTCAGTTAACTTAAACTTCCTTTTTCTTTCCCTTTTAATTTTGCTTATTTTAAAAATAAAGAAAAAAAATTTTTATGACTATTTTAAGATTTGGAAAATCCTCAGAGAAAGAGAAGCACATCCTACACAGGTTCATATACAAGTAGTCAAAATCAAAACAAGCCTTTGACCTCTAACATCAGGAATGCTCTTACTAAATTAGGCTCAYGTGAAACACGAGGGAAACAAAACTGATGGAGGAAATGCAGACAGCAATAGGATTGCATGGCTACACTTTGAGGGGTAATATGCAGAAGACAGGCAGACKAGGGTCTGGTGGCATTGACAAGTAGTAGCAGTAGTCCTCATCCTAGGTTTGTCACTGCCAAGTCACCGCATCTCTTTGGCCTGGATGAAATGCTATATGTCCTTTATTATGCAAGCAACCAGATGAGACAGTCATCCCCATAAGCTATGGCCACACTGCGACAAGTATAAATACATAAATAAAAACCTACAGTTGATTAGAGAGCCCTGGGGTATGTTTACTCTTACAAAGTCRTATTTATGCCAAAAGTTACTCTAGACACTGATTCCACATGTGGTTGCTCTTTTTCTTTAACAACAACACTTTCCTTCTTTTAACTGAACTTGCTTAATCCATCTTAGAAAATACCTTAATTCAAAAAAGGCACTCTGATCCCCAAAAGAAGAGCAACCACCTACAGAGCTAATTAGGATCAGTTAAATGTCTTTAAATTCAAGCCTTGTATATTATTCCATCCTAGTTTTAGGTATAAATGTAAATTTTAGTTCATCTCTGTCCMCCTCTTTAATGCTATCCCTTATCTAGGGCTCTTTTGGACAGATCKTCAATGAATGGTGAGAAAACATTTGCCTGAACAAGACACTGCTTGAGCCTGCTGCAGATGCAYACGGAGAGCCCTCATCCCACCCCCTCTCCTACAAGCGTCCTATGCTGTCACAGCTCCTCCACGAGATACTGTCACATTGCTAAGGCACAAGAAGCTGGAGCCATCTGCTTGCTTCAACTAATTACAGCTCGCTCCTGAGATTTCTGCAGGGATTCTCCCTTTTCAGGCATGCTGGAATGAGTGTAGAAAGTGTTAGAGGAATCGATCACTTTTTCCCACCTTTTAGACAAGAATAAAAATAGAGATGCCCTTCCAAAACAAGCAAAGAAGTATTATTTCAGCATTATTTTGCTTCTTCAGAGGTAAGTGGAGATAGCTTTCTCTGCAAATGATTGTTTACCATATACAGAGATAATGCTAGGAGAGGTTGAAGTGGCAGCAGTGGCTGAATTTTTCGCTTGCTCTTTGATAAATAATGACAGCCCTCACTTGGAGTCCATGAAGGAAACTCTATTGCCTTTCTCCTGGCAGGACATCTTTATGCATTACGGAATCAGACACTAAGCGTCCTGACAGTGCAAGGTTAATTCAGTCACGTACTTAAAGGGGTGATCCAGAGATTTTCAGGCTCTAAAATTTGGAAGTATTAAGCCATTCCCATTTTACAGTCTTACTGCGAGCTCCTTTATTTGTATGTTTATTGGAGATATGTCTTATAGGGAGAGCTGGCATGGACACAGCAACTTCTGGGCRTCGTCCCAAACAGGGACTGTGCCTAGCTCCGATAATGAGATTTTACTAAGTACCTAAAGTTAACATACAGTCATATCATTTGCTAATTATAAACCAAACTGCTGACTCACAGCCCTCACAAATACCACGTTTACCTGATTTACTCTCCCCTCCCAAATACACCATTCAAATCAACCTCTAGYGCACAGATGCAGGTGTGAAAAAGCAACGTGTGTCTATGTTACTGTCCAGAGGYGGCTTCTCCTCAGTGATGGGCAAAGCGATTTAGGGAATAATTCACATATTGTGGGATTCTCCTGGCTGGCAGCTGCGGTGCGACTGAAGGTTTTTCCTTCTGATCATTTTGGCTTTATTTCTGGTTCRCTCATGTGAACCTATTGAGTGTTGTGCTCCCTGTTTCACTACTGCAGAGCTATGCCTAGAGCTGAAGTAATATTTTAGACCAGCAGAAAGGTCAGGAACCAAAAAAAAACCCTCACCTTTACATGAATGCTCAGGTAAGCATACATTACAGTTTTCATCACCAAAATATCAAGTGTCATTTGCCTGAGTATTTTCTAAATCACTGAAGTAAAATTTACATCATCTTCTAGTTCTTCCACAGTTCATCTCAGCCAGCTCTGCGATTAGATCCCGGAGTATCATTAGCTTGCTTCCAGCCTCACAAGCTACTCCTAGCACAGCTCGACTTCGAAGCAGAAAGAATCAGTGTAGATTCTTTCCAAATTTACTGAAACCACCTTCTCAGCAACTATGGTGTGAGACTGAACAGTAAAGAGCAAGCTATGTCCACGCAGTCCCACCGTCGCTCAGCCGGCCAGCCAACTGCTCTTGGGGCTTCCCCGCAAACAAATACACCCTTCACTCCAAGGAGGATTCAACCATCTTGTTTATCCTCAGCTAGCGTCTGCTTACTTGTCCCAGTTTAAATAGAAATACAGAAGAAAAGATAAGTGTTTAGAGTGCTTCAGATCTGTCTGCTGAAGTAGAGTTCCAGTCCCTGCTACAGATACAGAGACCAACCGTGCCCTGCGCTCAGCAAGCACTAGCWCTGCAAGGTGGAATGAAAGCAAGCTTCATCAGTAGCTCTACTGCTGGCAGGAAGAGCACCAGCATCTCTCTCCATTTATGCTGCATGGGGTGAAAAACAGAAGGGAAGATAGTGTAACCAGTGTAATCCTCACACTGCCTTCACAAGAGCCATGGCACCATCCACCAACAAAAACCTGCTCTGAAAGATAAACAGACACGGAGTTAGAAAGCCTGCAGAGTTCCAAGGAGGGCTGAWGTCATTAACAAACTTCCGCCTTTTGTTCTAAATATGCATAAAAGTCTAAGGTTTGAGGTTTATAAAAGTCATTGAGCATGTGCCACTTTAAAGATCARCTGCAAACAAAGGAGCAAATAATGCTGCTGGTGTAAAGTACTGCAAGCCTATAAAAGCCAAGAAGTGGTGATGGTTTATAACAGCTGTACATCTGCTATTTCTCTTTCTTTCTTGTCCTTTCTGGGCAAGGATGCCCTTCAGACAGTTGTAAAATTCTTGTGAAATTAAAAAAAAAAAGAAGAAGAAAAAAGGAAAAGAAAAAGAAAAGAAAAGGGGAAAGCAAAAGAATGTGGATGAAGAGCTTTAGATCAGAAATACAGGTCCTGAACTGTTTGATGGAGAACCAGGAGTGTGACAGTTTAGAAGCCTGAAACCTGGCTTCTCTTCCACTCCCAGCAGAAAAGGAAGGAGATGGTAGATTGCAATGTTAGCACATTAAAGTCTCTTATCAATGCTTCCTGCCAAGAAGCTGATTTTGGATGAACTTGCTGACAGCTCCATAACACTTTCTAGATTAATCTCAGCTAGTGAAGGACATCTACAAGGGTTAGATGGTTCAGATTATAACCTTGGGCTGGAACCCTTTTAAAGATTGTCAAATTCAATAACCTTGTGTGARCAATTCAATTAGAGAACTAGAGAATTATCACCAGTCAGGTTAACTAGAAAGTTCTTGCACCAAGTTGTTAAATACCCTTTACTCCGATAAATCAGGGCGTTTATTTTCTGTCATCCATCATCTGCTTGTTATTTGCCTAGCTTAAATATTTTAACAAGGGCTTTGAAAATATTTGCTGTTTAAAAATTTAAGTGGTGAATAATTTGTCTATTTCTAATTTCTTTAACCCCACAGATGCTAGTAAAGAAATATTAATGGGAAAGCTTTTCTGCTGAGAACTTGCCACAAGAATTACACGTTCACATTGTTGTCAGAGGGYTTAGCATTGGATTGAATCAGTTCAGTGCTCCCAGCACACAGTTCCTTTAAACATCTGTAAATGACTAAAGCATGTCTGATGAAAATCTATCACACGTTAGTCATCTGCATTAGCAGATTTTAAAATTTTCGTGAGAATTATATTAGACTTTAATAATAATAGAAAACCTAACCTTGCTTGCACAGAACATGTGCATAGATTAAAAAAAGATGTTTTTTGCATAGATGTTAAGGCATTTTAAGTGTAAAAACTATATAGTAGATTATACACAGTGGTGACCAAGAAACRCATACATAGCCTACTGAATATTTGCAGGATATATATGATATATATTRTATAAAGATCAAGTAAGGCAAATCAATAAAAAATGTGCACTGAATAAATCCAGTATATTTCTCTGAGTGGAAAGAAGAAGAAAGATCAACTTTCTTCAGGGAGATTAGCTTACGTTTCATTTAAAGTCCCATTAAAATCCCGTGCGTAAGGTTGGGTACACCTGGGCACTTGATCAATGCTGAGTTAAGCTAAAATGGAAATTTAAAAATTACTTTTCAAGAAAAAAGCAGCTCTATTTTGGCCAAGAAATTATCCTTGCCTAAGAATCAGGCCTGTTCTGCTCTTTTCCCAGTCTCTCTGCAGTTGTGTCTGGATAATTGGCAGTCCCCAGAAAGTATTCCTTTTTCGACAGCAGAAGTTAAGTGATCCTGAGACTAAAAAAAAGAAAGCAGAAACTAAATCAAGGTGAGGATTAGGGATTTTTTTCTTCTTTTCACCACCCAATCACAAAATTAGCCAGGGACCAAAACAATGGATCAAAACAGAACCTCAAATTTTTTTGAAGTCAGYTAAACAGCAGGATATTTTTCTTTTTCTCATCTCCATTGAGATCAGCCTGAGAGACGTAAACAGCAGCCCACGATTATTGACAATAATCCTTTAATAACRTTCCCTAGCCGGCTGTGGTGGGGAAGAGCTTTGCACAGCACGAGCCTTCGCAAAGCACATGTTGGCCATCCTGTGACTTCATCCTTCCATGTATAAAAAGTCATACAGAAAGGTTTGCTTCACTACACAGCAGACAGGAATATATGAATCTGTCTGGTTAAACAAGACCTGCTAGAAATGAAAAATGACATTTCTGATACAAGGCAATTACTGTAGTTCCAGTCATCCAGTAAGAAGCATGGTATAAGGAAATGCTTCTTGCATTTAATTCCCTACAAAATCACAGGTATTAATTAACTTGACTTTTTAGAAAAATGCTGCCTTTGACATTTGAACACATGCAGATTTTACACAGGTTTGTAACCATCTGGTTTTTGAAAACATATTCTGGTCTCTGTGGCCTGACTAAATAGCTATGTGGTACATTATTTAWCTGCTGGAAGATGGAAAAATTTAGTTCTTCCTTCACCCAAGATAGTCAACATTTGTAGTAAGGAACAAGCYATGTTTCAGATCAAGGCTGTTAGCTTTTCAACAGCACCAACAATTGCTGTAGATGTTAGCCTGGGGGAAGGAAATAAGGAACAGATGAAGAGCTCATGACCATGCTGATTTCCTCACATTGGAAAGGGAGGAAGGCCAGATGATTAGGTTTATATATGAATAATGAAGCACTAGGAAAATTGYGGGAGGGAGAGGGAGAAGCAGTATGGATTAAAAAAAAAAAAATCAAAACTTTATTTCCAAAATGGAAGCCTTTTCTAGAAYGAAAACAAGATTAGTAGGCTTGGTTGAGTGTTCTGCTCACCAAACTATTTGGAAGAAAACTGATTTTTCTACTAGCACAAAGTTTATTCTGGGGGAGAAAAAAAAGTCTCTTCTATTTCTGTTCATGTCATGTCTCAAGTCAGTTATTCATCCAGTTACTGTTACATAAAAGCAGCAGATCAAAAAATTGATCATTCTCCTAAGGTCAAAGTAATAAGTCTACTGCATCTCCACAGGCAACGTGTTCTTCCCTCCCATCCRTCTCTGAATACCAGCACAACTCTATGCATATATGGCCACATACAACTCTCACCAGCTGCAAATGTCTGCTTAAATATTTTTCCTTTTCTGTAAACAGCAAAATATCTTCATAAGCCCTGCCCAGAGCACTCTGGCATAGGAAGGCAAATATAAAGTCTGGGCTGTCGTAGCCTCACGGATGCATCACTGGCACGAGGCCTCCACGGACACTCTGTGAGCTGGCACAGTGATACGGCTACTGCCAAACATCAGTATCTGCAGGACCAGGACCAGGACACTGAAAGCCCTTGCTAGAAATGGCTGAACACCCTCTCAGTCCCTCATTGCTGTTTTCATAATTGTAATCACGATCTTTTCACCGTACGCATCTTTCCAGTGCATAGCTGTTAACAGGCACTATACCTCCAGTCATATGTTTCAGATAAATACAAATCAGTAATTAATAGAGAGTAACAAATCATTTTAAAGGATATTGGCTTGTCCCAGCATGAAAAATGACTTGACTGTCACTGCAAGTTCAACTAGTCTTCCATTGGATTATATGTGCAGTTCACAGGGCGAATCGTATAGAAATCCCTCATCAGCAAAATTAGATCCATTAGCCCTTAGTTTGGAAAAGAAGTTCGTAAACCAACTTTAACTGCTCTCTGTGGGATGAAGAGAATTTTGATAACAGCTTTTTAATTAGACAAAGCTCCTTAACATCTGTGTGCAGATAAGTGAAACTGAAAGAATTACCTGTATTTTGCAGGAATAGATCCTTTGATTTGGAATAAAAGCAACAAAAAGATTTTAACATCAGGAGTATTAGATAGATAGGACTGCTTATGAATAACAGTATCTGCATAAATTATAGCAAAACCAGCTGCAGCAGAGATGAACGCCTATAAAAGTGAGCCTGCTGGAAGTCTGTTCAAATAAAAAAATAGAGGCAGCAGGAACAACTGCAGGAGACCGGAAAGCGTGAATATTTCATATGCTCCGTAGTTGCATGATTGTGTGCTTCTGGGGCACTCCGCAAACGACAAGGTCTGATTAAGGCTATTTCCTAGGAAAAGGCTGCCAAGTTTCCCCTTTGAATCTTATTGTCCCACAACTTCTTGGAAATAATCAAGAACGTGAACTCAGCTCCTTCTGCAGCACTGAGGCTGGGCTTCAGAGAAAACCCAGCTTCCTCACATCAAGTGCTATTCACATAACTAGACCAAGCCTCTTACAGGCTTTGTAGATGCAAYGCCTTCTTTCTTTGCTGCTCTTTCTATAGAGAGAGGAGAAAAGGGAATCCATAGGCTGGGGAAGACCACTGCAAAAGCACTGATGGGAACAGGACAGGATCCTTTGTTTCAAGGCTGGCAGTTCTTATTTCCCACCTGAGAGTTTGTTTCACACATCTGACTGACCCAACCAGTGCCCAGCATAGAATTGAGACTGGCCAAGTGGGGCAGAAATTATTTTCCATGGGACTATCAAAGGGAGCATACTCTACTCAGCTGGAGAATTGTGTCCAATGCAAAGCACCAGTGTCTGTGGCAGTCTGGGAAGGAAGAAGTTTTTCRCTGAAACTATATTTAGAGAACTAAAGGTTCGTGGCTGTGTGGATTTCCCTTATGGGCATTACAGAATGTTTTCCTGGAGTAGTATCAAATGGATGCTTAAAAGGAGGCACTAGCTCTGCCCATGACCTTCTGTGGCTCTTTTCCTCTGAGTTTTGGTAGAAGGCAATGCCATTAACGCTGGCTTTGATCCTCTTATTTACTAGTGCATGGAACATGACAGAGTTTGGACAGCCACTAAGAGGACCAGGAACTTGCTATGTTTATACGTGAACCTTCAGGTTTTGACAAGCACCYATTTTTCCCCACTAAGTATACTCACACAGATTTGTGACACTAATGTGTATTTTCCTTTAGTATTTATTGTCTGCACCCCAGACTTCCCTCTTCCCTCTCACCAGCTCCATATGGTATGTGTAGAGAGATAATGTGCTTCTGATACTCAGGGTCAGAGCTCTCATTTCCTTACTGAATGACCAAGGGTAGCATTTCTAGGACACTCATTTGTCACTACTGCTCCCTCTGTCAGGCTCTCCTAGCTGGAGGTAACCTTACCTACAGCRTTATCTACCGGTGTTGATACTTTGAAAATGAAATATAATGCTCCTGCTGCAAAGCTCAGAAACAGCAACCTGGCATAAAGCCTTCCGACAGAGATTGAAATCCTTCCTGTGCAGAGTCAACCACAAGACCCGAGACCCTATTTTGCAGCCTTTTTTTTGGGGGGGGGGGGGGGGGGAAGAGTTAGTACAGTGGAAACGTAACAGCACATCCTAGGCTGTAGGCCCCGTTCTCTTCCTATCCACATATCAAATGACTTGTGCCACCTAACTTAACTTAGAAGGCTGTTCCCAGGGTCCTAGACCTGACTATCACACTGATTTCTCATCAGTTCTGTGAAAGACTAATGCAGCTTCAGCAAAACRCAGAGCCAGATGGCTTCTGAAAGCACCAGCAGTGGCAGGATTTCTGAGGTTTTCGAGAGCATACGACTGCCTGGCTGACAAACTTAAAAATCTGAGTTAGGAAGAAAAGGCAGCCTCCTGAGCAGGCATTAGGCTACTCTCGTGGGGGGCTGTGCAGTCCTGGTATTGAGTGACCCAAATTTAGCTCTAGGATGATGGATGGGAGAATAGCTGCCAACAAATTGTCTCCAAGTCTTACAAAGGCAGCTGATAAGTGGCATCCTAGGAACTTAGGGCCTGGTCCTCCTCTTGCTGCTCCAGAGTTATTTCACAGAGTCATGCTGCACWAAAAATCAAGAGCTCTCTTAGGCTCAACTGTAAACATTCAGGTCCTCTGGCTTTAGTCATCTCCTTCATAGAACCACTCTCCCCCCACCCCGGTGCCCCTTCCTCCTGCCTCTTGTGGGGCAGCACCGCAAAAAGGCCTATGCAGACAGCCGTGCTCAGGAGAGCAGCCAAGGAGGCACGAGTGTGTGCACAGGCACCAAGGGCCGGGAGTAACTCTCTGGCTGCTGTTACTCTCGGCACTGTGGTTCCTAGACTCCAAGGCTCAGAGCTGGCAGTGATTTGGTCCACTTGACAGCATCAGCACTTCAAAACCATCTCCAGCAAACTCCATTAATTGCTACAGCTGCTGTCTCCTCTGTAATCACCCTCTTGCCACCTTCTTCCACCATGCACACTGGGACTGGGCCCCAGCACCTGCCAGCTTTGGAGTAACAACACTACTTGGCACCAGCTGAAATCCATTTGGCAGCACTCTCCTGCTGAGATTCAGTTAACAGACTTCATTAACATGCTTCTTCCATACAATGCTTCTCATGGAGCACAGCTTTAAGTTTCCTCCTGTGACAGGTAAAGCCGGCTCCCACATAGTTCTTCACAAAGACCATTCACATTGCTATCAAATTCCTTTGAAAATTCTGTTAATACTYCTCTGTTTGCTCGACACTGTATTTTATGGGAAGTGATCTTGCCTGCAATTGAAATAGTCATGGGGAGGAAAGGAGGCAACCAAAACAAGCACACACCTTTCTGAAAAAAAGATAGCTATATTACATACTACACAGCATCGTGGTAATTTAAATGATGTCAGATATAGCTCTTAGGATCTCCCTGCTCCAAGCAATAAACTTCCAGACAATTTTAGTGCCATTCAGCTGTCAAACAAAGTAGTAATTTACATAATAGTATACTCTAAGCCTGTGAAAGGCCCARTTCTTTCATAAGGCTCCTTGGCATAGCACTTCTGCCTCCAGGCAGAAACTTGCTGTGTTTGATCCAGTACAATGCAGTTCTGTGGGCCTCACTGAACTAACCTGTTCCAAATGCATTACTCTTGAAACTATGGAAGTTTTGTGCTTTGACTGAAAAAACTCYGTCATGTGGTCTAAAAAGATTTGCAGGAGGTCATTACTGGGTTCAGCATGTGRCAAAGCTATTGCCCACCAGCTCTGTCACAGAAACCTTGCTTGCTTGCTCCCACTTCATGGCAAATAAGAGTCAACCTGAAATAATTTAAACTTCAGAGAAARGAATAATTCAATCCTGAATTTAATTCATATTCTGCATACTAATGCCTCTTTGTACTTWWWMYYCMRGRMMWWAMCCMRRWCMWYYYMWTYCYTTWAAWKSYYMRGRRKTWAWTTTTTTTTTYMWTTTTTCTTTCCTCAAACAGTTAATRTTGRTATTTGACAGAGCTGAACACATCTGACCCCAGCTGGTAGAGAGAAGCAGTGCAAACACACCCTGAACASCTGGCTTTTATTCCCATATCAACTAATCTGATTAATAGCTGCATTTCAAACATCCATAACTTCGTCTCAAGCTTTTTTCTTCCACAGCACAATCTGAAGAAAACCAAGAAAAATAGTGCTTGCAGGAGAGTTTAATGCTCCCCAGTGTCTTGGGAAGCAGAATTTGCACTTACTCTCTTATTTCTATTTCAAGGTCTGAGGGCAGAGCRGACCCCAGTGCTCTGTGCACACAGTGCGCGAGAGGATCTGTTCACTGAACAAAGACGACCGGGACAGGGGTACTGGGCAGCRTAAGGCTCGAGTTGCTGAGGTGCAAGAGGTGATTACATGACCTGCTGTGATTTGCTGAAGATCACACACTGTGTTTATGTATCACTACTGATCCTCCCATTATTATAATGCTCCTTCTGAGGGACCTTTCGCATCACGTAATATGAAGGACCTAATTTCAAGCTGTGTGAGGTCAGTGGCAAAGAGAGCTGAAAAGGCCTCCAGACTGCAATGCTTCTCTGAATTACCTTCTGGAGATGTCTTCTTTCTTGCTATTAATTCTATTGAAAGTCAAGGTCTGAATTTAATTTCTAAAGCTTAAGCAAGGCAGTAAGTATGTTTCTTTCACTAAAGCAAGAACTTCTCTGAGACACTCCTTCCCCCTTCATCCAAGGGTCTTCAGCTGGTGGTTTTAAGGAGGTAGTTTGGAAGTGGTAATCTGGAAGAATTTCATGTTGAAACAGCAGAGATGTGTAAGGAGGGCTGTGGAGCTTGCTGTTTTTCATGTCTTTCTCCCCTTACCCCATTAGCTGACCCAGCAAAGAGAAAGCTGTATGACCTACAAACTGCATTGGACAGCACCATTTCCAGGAATCCCAGCTAAAGGCGAGCTCAAAGGACTGCCTGCTGTTTTTGATACTTCTGCAATATGTTAATTTAGGAAGAGTACAGTAACTCTAAATGTAGTTTTGYTTCACATGGAGTAGACCAAGGAGGATATCAAGAAATGTGTTTTCCCACGCACAACGCTTTTGAGTATGTGTACTGCACAGTGTAATTATGCCAAAAGCCATAGTGACTGATCCTTAAACTCAAACAAACAAAATATCCTTTCTATCAAAACAGGACACCAGATGCTTACTCTAGAGCAGCTTTAGAGAATGCTTTTGAGTGTGTTTCCAAATTAGAGAACCTTTAAAAATAACCATTTTGTTACAGTCCCCTTTACCTCTGGAAAAGATAGCTGAAAAACAAGGATAAATCTGGAAATCTTTTTGTTTTAACTAGTTCTTTTTAGCTTAGCTGCAAGGGCAGAATTATGGGAACATCCAGAMATTCATGATGCTACTCTTCACTTGAACATTCCCATTAGAATAAAAACAGAATAAAAGCCATGTTTCAGCTTGTGAAAAATCTGCTGAAAAACAAACCACTTATATAACTTTGAGAGCACATGATCAGCCTAAAACAATTCTGTTGCAGGATTACAGTTTAGCTGTCTCTGACTTTACRCTGATGAAAATCTAAACCTTGCTCTTCTCTCAGAAGGGTTGTCTTGGCTCAGCCCCTATGCTCTGATAACCTTGCTCTGAATCCAAGCAGTTGCAGCTCACCACTTTCCACTGTCTTAAGTGTATGCTGAGCATTTTAAGAAGCACTGCAGTCATTAATGAACAGAATTTAAATCTTCTGTAATTTAGGCATGTAAATTTGGGGACCTTTTACTTCCTTTCTGTCAATAACTCTGCCACGTTTTTCATACTGGCTTCCAGGTATTATACTTTCTGCTTTTAAATATGATATACTGTAGAATAATAGTCTATATCTTGCTCGAGTCAGTCTCCATTTGAAGAAGTTGAAGCTAAAGCTCCCAGTCTAACGTTAAATGAAGCCATGTTTTCATTTTCTTTACTCCATAGCATCACTCAATCACACAGGCATATAAACAAATTTGGAGAAAGACATCTTAAAATGCCCAAAGAATATAAAAAACAGAAGGGAGAAAGCCAAAGAGACAACAGCAAAGCTGCATCTTCTACAAGACCCAAACAGTCCTAAACASCAGGAATATTAAAATGGCTCAAACTCTGTCCCTTTAATTCTGCTTTTACCACCAGAAACACACTTTAAGAGCTATAAATACTCTTTTTGCATCAGAGTATTTTTCCTATTTGCTATTTCTGACTTTGCTTTTAGTGCTGAGATGAGACAGAMTAAGAGAGACAGTCCTTGAGAGTCAATTGAACTTGGGTCTTTAGGTTATAAATCTCTCCTGTATCTCTGTGGATTCCCCGTAGAAGTATCTGGCGAGCATCCTCGTCTAGATAAAGTCATCTCACTTTGGATGAAATTTCCACTTTGCCAGGGAGACAGAATCATGATTTCTGTGTGATACAAATTCCATCCTTTTCATCCCTTCCCTTATTTTTCTCTCAGAAAGTTGGGGGTCACAATGGCACATTTGGATCTCATTTTCCTGAATACGTATAATGAATTTTACGCTTAGCTTTACAGCGTTGTAGAACAATGACTTGACAATAGATTGAAAAAAAAGATTGAACATTGACAGCTTTAATATATCCCAAAGTGTTAGAATACACAGTAGAAAAATGTCTAGCTTGATTTAAGTATTTTTTGCCTTCCCTTCCACGTCCAATACCTGCCAGAGTAATAAAACAAAATAAAAAAATAAATAAGCATCTTACTGTTGCAGAGATGGCAGAGGTGAAACTGATGCAAATATTAAATAAAGATTGTGTTTTAGGTATTTTACAAGGTCGCTTATACCTTAGAATAGCCAATTATTTGGTACAGATGGAAACAGATGAATCAACATGCAGTCGTTTTTCAGAACATTCAACTATGAATTAGTGATTAACCTTTGAAACGTGCTAGGAAGGAAAGCRGCCGATTCTCTACCTCGTTGCCTTCATATCAAACCTGTTCATCTTCCTACAAGGTATGCTGCAGTCAAGCCCTAGTTATCGTGCTCAGCACAGGTCTATCTGGCTGAAATTCTTCATCCTATTCTTTGTAATGAGAGAGACCATATACGCATTTAACATATATGCTGTAACTGTGTCATTTAGTGTGTAACATTTCTAGTACCTACAAGCTGATATTTTAGTGACCAGTTCACAACCTTCTGCTCCAGTTTAAGAAAGTCAAAYGTCATTCTTTAATATTCTGTAGAAAAATTACTATCTGTTGGCATTGCCGTATTCTAGCCGCTCTATGAATAGTGCATTAGTCTTTAATTCTGAAGCTTTTCTAATATTTTGTCAAATTCAGTAGATATCAATCAACTTCGCTTGGAGCAGGAATCACTCCAATTAGCAGCCAAATGGAAATGTACTGACAGAGTCGCCACAGCTGATGATCAGGTGATGATGGCACAGCGCGAGCAATGTCAAATATTGGCAAAAAGCGCCATCCTGTCCTTTGTCAGTGGAGAAAATATTATGAATGGCAAACCAACAAAACTCATCATGAGTACGTATTGATTTTCTCTCTGCTTGGTCTTTGTGGAAATAAAACAAAGAAATTTTTTCTTAGAATTTGTCCTTTGCTTTAGAATTTGTCCTTTATACTGTGAATTTTATACAAGGGAAAAACAATCTTGGTGTCAAAACATGGCTCCAAAGCCGATAAAATGGCTGGTTGTCACCACCACCTCAGTCACCTTTGTTCATGGTTTCCAAACCTCTGCAACACTGTCACAAAGTGAGCAGGAAGTGCTTTTCAGGTCCTATACACCCTGGTTTCTGCTCTACCAAACAACTTTATATCTAAGCCTCTAGTTTGGAAAAGCCAGTTGACTGGGGCGGGGCGGGRGGGGGGAGAGATTTACACACCTGTAGAGTATGAAAATTAGAAGGGATGGCTTTCTGGAAAGTATGTATTCTTCTTCCAAACCCACAGTCTCCAGTAGATACAGAAGTTACTGCTAACTACTCCAAATTAGGAGAACATTAAGAATTGATTGAATGAAGACAGTGTTGSGAATGGAAAAATCTCTGAGAGTGAGAGAAATCAGGAGAGAAAAACAGATCACCTAAGTTTGAAAACAAAATCGTGTTTGAAAACAAACTTCTTCAAAATTAAAAACATCTAGATGCTTGGGTTCTACTCTAGCACGATGTCTGATGAATAACAACTTGCTAACACTGTCTTACTTCAAGAGCCAGTTAATACTCATCTCCAGCTGTGCTGCTATCRGTTTTACTTCTGCACTTACTGGTGAGTACAGGCAGGAGCTGCATCAGAAACTTCTGTTGTGTATCAGATCTTAAAAAAGTCTATAGCTTTTTTAGGCTATCCAAGTCTTTTTCCAAAATAATTTATACAGAGACTTCAAAACTATGGCAAACTCAACAAAGGATGAATTGCAAGGTTCTTTATTAGATGACTAACACTAGTGTGCTATTGCATATTTTAAAAAAATCATATGACAAATGGCGTTGACATACCTGCTCTGTTAAACTCAGCCTTTTGGGATAGAAGCCAAGGTGAATGATTTTCTTTCTACTTGACCTTGGAAAAGTCACTTGACCTTTGAGTAACCATACTAGAAAACCAGCCTAAAAGAAGAACTTTAATGAGAACCAGATGCTGTATCTGAACTGAATCTTCATGAGTTCATAAATTATAGAAACCCCAGCAGCAGAGGTCATATAAAACTCTTATCATTCAATTTTTGTTGAAGTTTCAGGTCCTTTTCCAGCATATAGAGATCCAGTGGGAATGCAAACAACTTTTATGAGTTATTCAAGTGTAATAATGAGAAGAACAATTTTGCTTCACACCTCAGATAAGAAATCTGAGCCTGATTCTTCTTTGTTGATCTCACTGGGTAGCTTCATGTGCAAATATCACTRTTATGACAAAGTACCATGTTTCACCCTTGATGTATACAATTAAAAGAAATACAGGACAGTAGAAAACCAGATTGTCTTTCAGATCACCCCTAGTCTCACTTGAAGCTTTTTAATATTTTTCTCCTGCTAAATACTTTAAAAATATAATCAGCCCACAAAGTGTAGGCTAAAGGCATCCCTTAAACTGCCAATGACCAGTATCACACAGTCAGAGGAAGCTTTTCAAAAACATCCCACCCCCATTCTCTTTTAGCAGCTGTTAGCAACTACTGCAGAAAGGAAATACTTTTCTGTTATAAAGCTTATGTGATTTATTTTTTTCCCCCTAGAACAAGAARGAAGACAAGCAGAAAGCAAAGCTCTTAGCCTACTCATTTTTCTACTTGGATAGTTAACTGATGCTGAAAGTGAATTGCTTTCTTCTTTGTCAACATGTAACACACAGGCCTTCAGTTCTCGTTAAACAGGAGCCAGCCAGGTATTAAAGCAACCTAAGACCCTGTCCTATAGCACCATCTTTATTTTTCTCTTCCATCTCAGGTCTTGCTGGTTGAAAAGAAAAGGTAGCAGTGTGCAGCAGATGGCCRGATGCGCTTCAGTACACTCACATCGCGTGCAACGCTGTCTATCGTAACCAAGCCTGCCGTTCCAACCACAGACCTCACAAGCCCAGTACAGTCCCTTGAATTATTTGTTTCCCAGATCAAGCTTAACAATCATGTGGGGGAGAATTTTGTGATGAAGAGTGATATAACAGAACTAATAGTATGCCTACAAGTTTTGCCAGGGCCTCTCAGCAGAGAGGTGAATGCTCTGCTTCTCCATTAATGGTTATGGGTAGTTAGTCATCAGGCATTAACCAGCTGCCACAATTATAATCCCTGCAATCTATTTTCCAGACATGTTGCAAAGCAATCTGTACTACAGACAAAGCTGCTGCCTCCTGGATCAGGTGACAGGAGTACAAGATGTTGCAGTTTACTTTGTTTTTATTTTGCTGTGAAACTGGCATTCTTGTTGTCTGGATCAACCCTAATGAAACACCTGCTGGGTTTTAATTAAAATAAAATGGAATGCAGTTGCATGAACAGGTGGAAAAAGAAGATGATATACCATACAGCTCAA
Organism: Rhea americana; assembly: GCF_003343005.1. Taxonomy (NCBI): domain Eukaryota; kingdom Metazoa; phylum Chordata; class Aves; order Rheiformes; family Rheidae; genus Rhea; species Rhea americana. The sequence goes on along the minus strand of NW_028186845.1, from coordinate 414,191 downwards.
ATCTCTCCATGTGTTTGGAGACTTAGCAAATTCCCAGCCATCACATCCATAAAACAACTATGGAGTGTGTCAAGAACATTTTGATTGTGCACATGAGTCTGGTTAAAAAGGCATCTACTTAGTCAGGGAACAGCAGAATGATAATACCCAAGCAGCCTCACATTATCTCCAGGTAATGACTGGTGTAATGGATTCTTGCTTCTGATGTACTACATGGTGATATTTTCCAGTTGTGAGAAGCTTACCTACAGAAATCATTCAGAATAAAATGTTATACATCTAAACAACATCCAGACATCAAAATAGATGAAGTATAAAATAGYTGTGAATCTTTAAAATGTTAAAAAAAACCTCCTGATTGCAACTCCTATCCTGTCCTTGCTCTCTATCCTTCTTTGAAGAGACTCATCATGCTCAATAGCCATGAGGCTGCGTGCCCCTAGCCAGCTGCCAAACAGAACAGGGCAAGTTTTAGCAACTTCATTTCTGAGGASTGCGTATTGTGAATAGGCAAGGGAGAGAGGTGGTCCTCTTCAAGGGGCCTCTTCCTCCAGAGCTCAGCACAAGGTTAACTGCCATCTGTGTGTGGCAAAAGATGGAAGGTAAWGAAGAGCTGGAGTCACACTCTGCACAGTTATTCCCCTCCTGGCYTGGGCATTAGAGAGAACATGAGAAATTTTGAAACGTGCATGGTGAGCAGTTAGTGTAAGAGCCAGTTCTAGTGCCATCATTTCAGGACAATTTAGGTTTTGAATGACAAAGTGAACTTAGTGGGCTAGAAAATGTGGCCCTYTGCCAAGAGAACTCTTAATACAGATTGCTTTAAGTTAGGCCTGTCCTCAAAGCATTGGCTTTTTATGTGCTCACCATCTCTTTTAGTGAGCCTGTAAGTATTCATCCAGTATCACTTTGCTGGGTACTTTCTTCTAAAACTGTAGTGCTAGAACAAAATAATAAAAATCTCATATAAAAACCGAAAAAAAAATCCTTTTATTTCCCTGAGAAAGAACTCACATTGTGATTTTTCCCAGCTGCAAATAAACTCCTGCAGGAGCCCTTGGAGCATATTGTGTTAATAAGCAGATAGAAACTATTTAGTGCATAGSTTACTGACCATTAATAGTCTTTTCAGTTTATCAGGTTGAAGCATTTCAATGTTCTAAAATGCTTATAAAATACTAATGCGAGAGAGGCTTTCTATGCATAAACATTCACTTTTTCCTGAAATACAATGCACATAGCCTTTCTGAGTTTTGCTTTCAAAATAGRGTCCTTTAAAGACTAATGACTTGCCAAATTTCAGTTCAATATCAAAGAGTAAGTGGAGAGCATAAAACATCTGTATTGAAGAGAGTTTATTTGAAATAAYTCCAAGGACTGCCAAAATGTAGCAGATGGAGCTGGTAGTTTGACCTTTTGGCTACCTCCTTGTTCTGTCTGCTGTATACTTTGCACAGGAGGTTGATTACTCATTATCTCCTGTAAAGCAATGAGTTTTCTGACATGCTGCGCTCCATAATTTGAAGAAATCTGTGGCTTGTGATTTAGAAAATGAAGCATAAATGGCATTTAAAAAGACAACTCTGTAGAAGAACGCATGGAACTTGTGGAGAGATAAGGTTTCCAAGGTTGCAGTCTAGGGCACTGGCTCCGAACAACGGGCTGTAAGGCCAAATGAGGCTGCAAGCTCAACAGAAGCTGGGCTCATCATCAAAACAGATTTGTAGAATGAGCTGGAAACAGCACAGTTAGGATGGAAGGACAACCTTAGAATGAGTCAGATCTTTTTCTAACCCTAAACAGGTGTCCCATTTGAGAGCGAGGAAGTTACAGCTCTGCATCTACTTGTAACAGATAACTCAATATGTTTAARTGTCTGCTCATGTACTTCCTGGAAATCAGAAAATCCAGAAACAAAGCAATTCAGAACAGTTGATTCTGGCCTCCCATATTAAGGTCTACTTCCACATTTTTTTCTCATAGCGAATTTACCACCTATATAGAGTTTTGGCTTGGGTCATGATTTTTGGACAGATCTCCAATGACAGAGCAGGCTGCCTTAAGAAAATGGGCTTTTGTATAGATCAAAGCCGTGTTTCCTTTCACTCTCAAAGCCTACATTTGTAAACCACTTCCTGGCAGCTCAAGTGATTGATTTTCCACTGGTTAGAATGCAAAAAAAGTAATGTTTGATCTAGAAAATCCATTTAACAAGTTTTTTAATCAGTTTATGCTGTCACAAAATGTGAGTAATACACATTTTTACATGACATGACAGTAGGTTTATTTTTAAATGTGAATCACCTCCTACATTAAACAAAAGACGTTTCTTAAGAAACCTTAAAAACAATTAACAAGTATGAAGTTTGGCAGTCTGACAGAAGTTCCTAAATAAATATCTTTAAAGATTTGTGCCTGTWTGATCCACTTTCATTAACATCCTGAACTGCCTGCATTTGCTGTACTCATACATGCTTTGTATAAACACGATATTATGACTTCGCAGCACTCTTCATCCGCTGGTCTAATTGTTACTTACAATATAGAAAGGGAAAAAAAACCCAAAGTATTTTCCTCTGGTGTGTTCATTGACTGCAACTATCTGCAAGGCTAGGGAAGAACAGAAAGCATGTGGTAAAATAGTCACGGGGCAAGAGAGGTAGGGCAAGGAAGGCCAGCAGACATTTATGCTTTTTGTATTGTGTTTCATTTGACACTAACTCTACGTTTCARTAAAGGCAAAGGGGCATGGAGCAACAAGAGCAAATGTACATCACATTGCATAAAACCAGACACAGATCTTGTTCACATCAGACAAGATGGCCAAGGGATACAGAAATACGACGGTAGGGGTAGGAACAAGGAGAAATATATCTCAATATTAGATCTGAGCTCACTTTTACAGCATTCACGCTAGCAAAGTGCTTATGGTAATACCTATGAAACAGAAGAAAGATCTGAGACTTTGCAAAGTAGCCTGAACTTTGGGTTTTATTACTTACCATTAAATTGCATAAACAATTTATTTTCAAAGACACCCACTGTTCTACTCTGAAAAAGAGATAGCAATTGCCATCTTGTATTAAGCAAGCATTTAGGCTAATCCTGTATGGGGTCTCAGTCAACAACCAAACCAGATGCTTCAAAGAATGGCAAAAAACTCCACAGTGGACAATCATACAACAACCTATTTAAATAGAAGCACTTTCTAATGCTGTTAATTAATGCTTCATTTTTCCCAGGAGTCTAATAATAACAAACCAAATTTCTGTGCAACTTCAAAAGAATTCCACATTTAGATAAGAGTGAAGTGAGACAAGTGGTTTCACTGATGTCACGAATAATAGGATTGCATGTTTGGACAAGTTACATCTGAGATTTGCAGTGAATGGCACTGTTAGCTGATCCAGTTCCCCACAGCTCTCAGTTTAGGAATAGATTCAGCTGGAAGACAATCAAACATCTTTTTGTTCTCTGAAGTCCATTGATAGAATGATACTTGCATCACACACAACCTCTGCAACAAGGTTCCCCTGGTTTCTTTGCCATCTCAAAACTGTCAAACCAATAACTTTAAGTATCTTCTAAAAGAGATGTGCACTTCCTGCCCTGACAAGACAACAGGGCACACTCTGGGTTCTTGTAACAGATCCTTCGGCATCATCAAGGAKAGATTACAGTAAAAACTATATATTTTAATGTACTAAAACAAGCCATTTTTTGCCCAGTAAAAAATATTCAGCAAAGGATTACAAACTAAGAAACAATTTGCTCATGTACGGTTAGATATGACCTCGTGTCAACCAGTCATATGGTAGTAACATCAAAACAGCAAAAGAAAGGCACTTTTCAAGGCTAAGCCTTCTCAGTGTTGTCATTCTTAGTGATGTTTGAACAATAAGTCATCGGGGTCCACATCTCTCTTGGCTAATGCTAGCAGGCTTTGGAGATCCTACGCACTCAGGTGTCTCATTTTCATCACTTGTTTTCTGGTCCTGAGGGATAGATAACTAACATTTTTCCCTAAGGAGTGAAAAGCAATTCTGTCAAACAAGACAGCAGCATGAATTAGGCCAGCATACAGTCACTGTAGCTGCAGGATGCTATTTTCCCTAATACTACAGCTTCTCACGAGCATGTAAGAACTCTAGGTGATTACATTAAAAATGAAGTTCTATTTATTCAATTAAAATAGATCTCAAAATGTATGTTAATTCCCTTATGCAGTTTGGTCTCCTAAGCTTATGGTCTGACCAGATTAAAAAAGAAAAGGCACATAAAACCTACTGACTCTTTGTTGTTAAAAAATGAATAAAGAYACTTTTGGACTCTATCTGCAAGCACTATGCATTCAAACAAATTGAGGCATTTATGTGAAATATCAAGGGTTGCAAACATTTCATAGGTCAGAGATTAAGTTTAACTAATAAGACTGGTAAGACCACTAATAAGCAGTTTAGGATACTTTACCAGACATTTTATTTCTTTCTCTTACCTCCTTTAATAACTGCAGTGAAATGAGTCCCCCAAAGTGCCTTGTTACTGACCTATCAGGCAAGTTTAATAAGCTTTCATCTTAAATATTACATTGCACAGGGCTTTAAGACATCTCTTCCTATTTATAACTCAGCTCAGTCTGGGTTAAATCCTTCCGTACTTTGGCTATGTTTTTTCCAATTAAATTCTCCTTCTCTTCCTCGATATGCTTACAAATTTGGAAGCTAAAACTCAGGAGTGCCAATAGCTCCTGTCTTCCCTAGAGAGGTCAGCATAAGCTTTACTTACACCACTGCTTCCCGCTGCAGAAGAAACCTTTTTGACATTTGCAGGTCCCCAGCATCAACATTTTATTTTACTAAATCAGAACAGATTGCCCTACTTCTTACATCTTAGTAGTTGTCCATTAATAARTCCTGTTTCTACTCAGTCTTATCCCTTCAGTTATCCAGCAATATCACTGGCACCAGCAAGATTSAATTCAAAGTTATTCCTAGGAGGGCAATGAGAAGCAAGTAAGTGGTCAAAGCTTTTGCGCTCAGCAAGCACTGATGATAAGAGATAGAGTGCTGATCTATGTCTCACACATACGTGATTCTAAAGAAAATCTTGAATGCCAGCAGTCAGATCCGGCTCTCCGTCCCAGTCTGACCATGATGGAAGTTTGGTTTGACCTGCTATAGAGATGGACCCAGAAACACAGTCAGAAACATCTGGGTTAGGGCCCAGGGAAACTATGCTTAGTGTCTGGGCTAAACACTCAYGACCATGCTTGGCTTTAGAGAGGAACAAGAGCAAAGGAAGATCACACACCTGTGGAATAGCATTACACATCTGCACAAGGAGTGGRGAGAGGAGCAATGGGTGAAGGAGCTCAAGGCTGGAGGCACGCACACATGCATGTTCTCTAGCAGTACATGGGTGCATTTGGAGAGCAGGAGAATACTGTTCCCTGGAACAAGACTGAAGGTGACTCCTGCTCCTGAGCTAAGGGAATCRAGAGGGTTGTGGTTCTCCATGGAGTTCCTCCTGCCTGCTTGTCTCTGCAGCAGTACAGATGTGTCCTGCCTGTTAAACTGTAGACATACTGCCTGCTTATCTAATTCTCTCCATACCTCTTGGTCAAAGGTGYTGAAGGTCCTGTGGTCTTGCATAAGAACCACTTCAGTATCAATTCTGTTCCCTCTACACATCAGACACTAGAGGAGTCTCTGCAGTTTGATGCCTAATCTGCCCTTGCTCCTCTGTTTGAGCCCCAAGCCAATGAAATCTGCTAACAGAAGCCTGCTTCCACTTTGGGAACCTAGCTAAAAATACTGGATTAAATGSATTGAATGAGTCATCGCCAGTGAAACTATCACACACAGTGGCACCAGCCAGCAAACTGCAGCCATGCGATGTTATTTTTTCCTTAAAGCACTCAAAGTAAGCTTGCACACATAGCTTATGAGTTGAAAAGCTGTTCGCATGGCAGATATCTTTATTTAATGATGAAGCTATGATTTTTTTTTAAACATTGCTCATGCAAGATTTCAAAAGCAACTTCAAAGCATTTCAGCCATTTCCAAGTTACCGTTCTTAGCCAGATTCAGCCTGAGACAAACTCTCAACAGGCAAGTCTAGGACCAGAAAGAATGCTTGCAGTGCAAATCTCCTAGCTACAGCAGTGAGGTAAACCAAAAGTCCAGACACAATTAATCAAAAAAAAGCAAGACTATAAAAGGTGAAACAAGAAGTACGTACAGGAACATTGGAATGAAAAAAAGGTATCTGAAATACAGTGCTTAAAGTGTGCCAATACAGAATGACCCTAAAAGCATTTTAAATCCACATGCATACACACAGTGGTACATGGCATTACATTGCGCAGGGAGGAACCAAATGCCCAGTGACCAGTATTTACACGATGCTTCTGGTTGCAGATATATTTAGTTATTAAGACTTTATACTACAACAGTGTGGGATCCGGAGTCTCAGTTGATGCATTCATTGTATTACAAGTTGCAGGAAGGCATGGTGAAAGGAAAGAACAGGAGGCCTTATCCAGAATAGCAGATCCTAAAGGCAATACAAATGTAGATTCAACTTAATGTGTTGACAATAATCCATGGATGAAACCAAGACTGGAGATCAGTCACTTCCATGCTCTCCAAAACCATATTCTGCATCAGGAATTAAAAAAAAGGTTTCATGCATGCTCCAATTCYTCTGCAAATGTCTGGCCATCTTTTCAGTCTTTGCTTTTTTCACCTTTGCTTCAAAAAATTTAAAAAAGAGCTATTTTTCATACTGTGAAAAAATCAAACAGAAAATAAACTTGTTAAGATACAGCTTAAAATCATTCATAAGCCTTCTCATGGTGCTCACTGTGACCTACCCTTCAAAAGCTATCAAGGCATTGTAAAGCAGTAGACTGCAACCTCTACATACGAAACAGATGCTTAGGGAAAGACAGCACTGCATTTAGGYAAGCATCTAGATAACCCAGTGCCTCTGCGGCTCTTCCATCTCATCTGTACTGAGGAGAGTGTGGGAGATACAGAAATGGCAGCTTCTTTATTAAAAGAAAGGAAAAAGAAACCTCATTGTAAATGTGAATAACCTTCTCTCCAAAGGACAAGGACAAATCAATTTTAGTTAAAGAACAACTTGGTTCACTTTGGACTRTATTTATCTAGAAGATTCAAAATAATCCTGACAAAATGTGTTTCACTGAGATGCTAAATGGCTCACCTGGAAATGGTTAAACTCTGTGTGTTGACAAAGCCAAAGAGTCTCTATCCCACTCTCATGGAAGTCTCACTAGAATTTTTTTTTTATCTAAATTGTTCAATTGTTCAGATTCCAAAAGAGAAGTTACAACCACAGTCTGACTGGGAAAGTTAGRCACTCCTGCACTCTTTTGAGAGGAGAGAGATGATAATAAAGAGATAATATTTTCTTCAGGGAAAAGCTTTAGAGCAAGTGTCACCCCTTTGATCAGTGTGCTGTCTACTTCAGCCGACTCTCCTCTTTAAAAGACTAACAGAAATAATTTCTTCGGAGACTGCTCACAAAGATAAGTGCAACAGAGTTTTAGACCTCTAGTGAACTTGCTTATCAGCCGCTTTCAAAGGGCATGAAAATGATCTGKCTCAGCATGACTTCATCAGCAGAGTGGGAGCAATTCAAACACTTCGACCCTGCAAGCATCAGATTCGCACATCCATAGCAAGAGGAAAGGTTACAGCAACATGTATCATATTTCCTTTCATGCAGAGTCAGAAGTACCTGCAACTTGTTTTTTATTTGCTTTATAACATTTCATAGAGAAGATTAAAAAAATTATTAAAAACTCAGCTCCTCGAGCGCTTCATTTGTCTGACTAGTGCTAAATTTTCACTTTTTATTTTGAATAACGATATTTGGAGGAAAATGTCAAACGTAACCTACGAAGAGAAATTTATCAATAGTTCTTAAGAACAGAATCTCATTTGTTATAAAAACATCTTCTCCTGGAGCAAAACAGGGGGACTGAACTCTGCCTCGTGAACTGAGCCCAACSGGTATTATCGCCACTGGAGTTGAAAGCCTGGCTGTAAGTCACACAGGGTCACCTGAGCTAGCACCGCGCGAGGCAGCCCGAGTACCGACAGGCAGCGCAGCAGCATTTAGCTTAGATGCTTATATAATTCACTCAGGCCCCAAACCGATTTTGCAGCTCCGACTTCAGTGAACGCGCCTGATCTCGATGTCAGATTTGCCTCAAGTTGTAGCCACTGGGGCTACAGTACATATATCCTGAAGCAAATTTCTGCAATATAGTTTTGGACTACTGGCAGTATCTCAGGACACGGCAAGAGGGGTGCAGCTGGTTCACAAAACTTCTGTGCTTCCTGTGAGCAGGGCTTCAAAGGGGCACACTGTSCTTCAAAAGGAATATTGAGGTTTGATGTCCACTGGCCCAGAACCTTTGGGACCTTCTGCTCTCCAGCAAGCAGGCAGCGCTGCTGCTTGCATTGACACCGTTTGCTCTAGTAAGCTGTATTGTCATAAATTTTAGCGTTGCTGCTCTGTGCTAACGGTCGTGATAGAGTAGCTAACAGCCAGCCCAGTTTATACAAAAATTTCAGAAACTACTGAAGGAAAGAAACACAATAAAATCAGTATGTTACATTATGAAAATAAGTTGCTTCAAAAATATGACCCTGTATGCTTTTCTGCGGTCATAGCACAGGGAACATCCAGCAAAACCAGTTCTCTTCCAGCAGCTTGGAAGAACCTTGGCCTCCTTGGATACTGCTCCTCTTTGGCCCACTGCTGCCTTTTGTTCACAACCACTTACCCCAGCTTCTGTGGCACTAGTCAGTTCTATCCCTTTTTCCTCCAAAGGGCTATGCGAAGGCAATTGCGTGGGTCCAGTGACACTCCACACARGTTTGCTGTAATTATTTGGCTAATTTATTTTTTCCACACATTTTCCATGGTTTTACCCCAAAGCATTTGCAWCCATTTTCTCATATTTGTACCCAGTGAAGAGATAAAACACCCATGRAAAAATTAAGATCATCTTTGGGAGCAGATACTTTAAGTCATGAAGCTTTCCCAAGAGGAACTGCTGTATTGGCTTTGGCACAGAAGCTCRTATGACATTTTTCCATAGAGTACTACATCATATTTCTTTAAACTAAAGGCCAGACTAAACCAAAGAAGAAAAAGAGTAAGGATGATCAACAGGCAAGTGATACAGAGACTGGTATTATCCCCATCATACAGAGGGCCGTTCTGCCAAAGATTGTTGTGTTTATGCACTTTCCTCACCAGTGAAAGTTAGTATATCTAAACAGAGCAGATTAGTGGCAAGCTTCAGGCAAGGTTTCCATTTAGTTGTTGGAGGGAGGGATAGAGCAGGTATATAGAAAGGGAAGTAGGAAGATAAATTGTTTATCAAAAAACAAGGCAAAACAGAAACCACACAGGAATGCACAGTCATACTGTGCAACTGTCAGCATCAAGGTCCCTCTTTTTGGTACCTTGTGCTCATGCTCATTCCCTTGATGCGCTCTCAGAAAGATGTAGCCCTGCTCACTATTCGTGTTTGCTTTTCAAATGCTATTTGCCTTAAAAGACTCCTGGCAAGACAGTCCTAGGCTCAAAGAATAATTAAGACAGGATTCAGAAAATAGGTTCATGATTTCTTAATCACTGCCTGTGCTTCTTCAACTTCACTGCTAACATGTCACTGCCCCTAGAACTTGGCTGTTACTCTGTGGTGTCAATCAGGTCTCTCTYGGAGGACTTTAGGAAGGAGAATGATCTTTTGCATTTCAAAGTGCTAAAGGAGAACAGGTAAAAGTGATAAAGACACAGCTATTAGACACGGTTTCTATTTGCCACTCACTAGCACAGTGCTCTGGGAGGAGACTCTTCCATGCGCTGYCCCCCGTGGAACCGCTTGCAGTGGTTTTCTGAGCCCTAATTAAACTAGGGACCCTAGAAGCAGAGGCCATAGCCACAAGCCTCCGCTGCCAAACCAAACCTCCCTCCATCGTAGAGTCAGGCTTAGCTGGTAAGTTTGGCCCATGCTAAAACATGGCTTCAGATGCTTACCCTCAAAGGGCCTATGTTTTAAAGGTTATCACCATGTCTCTTTTRTACAAAGAGGACTGTCAGCCTTTTACCTCCCAGGGAGTTTAAACGATGGGGTAGACTCTGCAAAAGGCATTCTCCAGAGACAAACTCAGTCCTGTTCTGGACAGTGCAGGGAGCTGTGAAAGCCTGGGAAAGTGTTTTATCGGTCAGCGCTAACCTTGCTGAGCCCAGTAACCCCGCAGCTGCCTGCAGCGTTGCTGGAAAGCCCCAACCTTTGTAACAGCTCTGTTACAGCTTTCAGCACTAGCTTACACACGTTGACACAGGGCGTATTTCACCGAAAAATAAAACTGTCAGACAGGGACTGTGTACTATTACGTTCTCTTTTCAAGAAGCTACAAAGCTTTTGACATGCATAAATACACTTTTCTTTTTTAAACTAGCAGACAAAACAGGCCTCAATAGACATGAATTCCTGAATGCAATGGCTCTGGATCAAAATAAGGCAGCTTTATAGATGCGTTCATGTAAATATTTTTTAAATTAACTCTGGTTATTAATCTTTGCTATCCAGTTCTCCAAAGATGAGTTACACTTGCTCCTGAAGCATCATGTTGCCTAAATTTTGCTTTATTACAGGAGCCTGACTAGGGCATAGTGAAACTAACGGAAAAGTTCCCACTGACAGGTTCTTTTAGCTGGGTCACTTTCAAGTGTTTCGGCAATAAACCTGCCCATTTATACAGTCTGCTGCCTAATTTTGGAAAATTGCTTTTGAGACAAGCAATAATCAGCCAACCTCAATATTTCACAATATAAAGCGAGTAAAACTTGTAGTTAATGCCTTCACAAAAAGCCCTTAGTGCCATTCAGTTCTTACAATGGGAAAATTGGTTCCTTCCTGGCAATGAAAAGCAGGAGAGAAAAAAGATCTTATAAACCCATAATCAAAAATACAAAATGCATTCTTTGAGGAGAGCTGCAAAGGTATCAGTTTTTCAAGCAATGAATACAACCACAAGTTTAGAATGCAAGCAGCCATAGAAAAATCAATGCAAGGACTGAACACTTCTCTTGACATTTTTCCCTTTAAATGCTTCTCATAAATTAGTTTTTTAGTTTCTCAGAGCGCTTTGCTTCACTAGAGACATAGAAGTGTCTGGATCCAACATTCCAGTCACTGCCTAGCAAATAATTTACTTGCTCATCCCAAGAAGAGTTATTTAGAAAGCAAATTAAAAAAAAAATGCAAGATCATATCAAATGAGAGTCAGTCTCAGATATTAATGTCTCATGTCATAAAGGTACAAAAAATGATAAAAACACTCCCTATAGGCAACTGAAAAAGCAGCAGCTCGGCAAGCAATCAAGAGAACTACAGGCCTGGTTTTCAGGTCTGCTTGAGCTGGCTCAGCACAGGAATGAGGCTCCTATTCCGCGGTGCATCCTAACACACGCATGCTCAAACCCCACGGTTTCTAACTGGGTGCAATCCTTGCTTACATGTTTTGTGGCACAAGGGCTCTAAGATGAGGTCATGGAGAAGGGTCAACTTTACAGACGGGTCACCCTGGATTAGACCACGTTCAGCATCTAGGGCAAATTTATCAGTTGGCAGCATAGTAGAAGTCGTATTACCATTTATATAAAATTCTGTTCCACTGCTAACAACTGTCTTAGGTCGCAGAACCAAAGATGACAGAGCTGATGTAGGAATCTTCCTTCTCAGATCATGAATTAATGAAGGAACCGTTCTGTTACTGGGCAGGTGATGCTGCTGTACCATTTATATTTGATGAAGCACATTTGCCATCCTCCTCTGATTCCACATAGCCAAAGAGTGACAAAATTCCAATACAAATTTGACAGCTACCCTGAAAGATGACATGATTGATACATAGTTCAGTTCCAGAAGACATTATCTTGTCCACTTACTAGTATAACACAGCCACAAAATTTCATATAGTTAGCCCTTTAGTGGGCCAATGTGTTCACCTGAAGTTAAACTAAATTGTCCAGACAGGCTTTAGGCTTTCTCAAAGGCTTAAAGAGAGAGAATTAAGTCACCTATTACTTAGTAATTTTTTCTAATTACTCATTATGCTCATCTTCCTTAAAAAAAAAGTTCATACACCTCATTTGAATTTGTTCAGCTTTCTTCAGCTGCTGATCTTTGCAAGGTGTGCATTTCACTTGAAGTGAGGGAAATTCATCCAACAGCTAGGAAGCATTTAAAGCTTTTGATTTCTGCTGTTGGGAGATCACCACAATAGGACATCCCTAGAAAGTGAAAGGTCTCTTGTTCCCTCTGAACATCCCCAGCACCGGGCATTTGTAAAGCTGATCTGGGACTGAAAGCAACACATTCCTGTAGCAAGGCTCCACAAAGTACTCCTGCAAGTCCCAGCCAAAGTGCATCAGTCAGTGCCATGCCACCACTGACATTAAACGACATCAGCTTCTTCCCACCTCAGTCAATAGCACTGGACAAGCACTGATCACAGCAAGGGGTTCTGGCTTGCACGGCTGGCCAGCTCCAGTCCTGGCCATCTCATCAATGCAAATCAGGAACTTCATTTTATTCAGGACTGAGCTGCCCCTACTCTCCCTTTCTCTTGGTTTCACTTTACCACGCTTGAAATTTTTCCTCATCATGAATGATTCTCTGCTTTTACAAGAATCTTTCCTTATTATAAGAGTGTATTTTTTCCTTTTCCAGGCATATTCATTATTAGACTGTTAAAAACCAGCAACAAAACCACACTGCCATGTGCCAGTCAACAGTGCAATTACAAGTAGTGCAGTTTACTCTCCCCACCCTAATGAGCTGATGAGTAAATAACTGTCAGGCCATTGCACTGAGCTATTGACTGTGYCTTCCCACAAAGCTGATATGCTGCATAGGTACCTGCTGCTGAACAGAGGGGATCAATAGGGGAATCTTCTTCTGAAAAAATAAGAAAGTATCTTAAAAAAAAAAAACACTGAAATCTTTCTTTCTCTCATGTGCTGGGGCAGCACCTCCTCTGTTAGTTCATCTAGTCCTATTTACATTTATAACTGAATGGTTCTGTTTCTCTGATGGAGTCACAACCAAATTTCCCATGTTAGACCACACTTCCCACCTGCTTTGCRCATTTGCCCTTGAAAAGGTTAAACATGTTACACAATCCCCTGAGATAGAAAAGGCTGAGAAGTGAGAAAAGTAGTTTATGGTATACATTAAAGCAGATGGTTCAGATAACTTACATACAGCAAGTACTCCAGAGAAACATTCTCAAAGACTTGAGGTTTACCTTCTCGCCCCTTCACATCACAGCCATCATATCACCCACGTTGGCCTCCCATTCTGCTCAGAGTTGCACTCAGAATTCCCTTATTTCCCGAAGCTTTGCGGAGCCTCTTCCGGTGCATTTCATGCTGTCTTGCTCTTTTCTGTTTTTCCCATTATAGTCTTTAATTTACTTCCAAACTCTTGGGGCAAGGCCCTTTTCTGCTACACTTTTTTCTCCCCCTCCTGTCTTTTCTGGTCTCCATTGAAAAGTTCTCTCCCCTTCTAGACCTCRAAGTATTAATTTCTTTGTCCTCTGATCCTATTATTTACTTGGTTGGTCTAATTTTTCAAAAGACTTCCCATAGCTTTTGTCCTCACCTTTCCTCCTTGAAACTAGTTAGACACACAGATGTCAGCCTTGAAAGACAATTTTGAAGTTTCCAGAACATTTTTTCATTTTTAAAATTACTCATTTTAACTTTTATAATCTATTTTTAAAACCCCACTTACAACCACTAAAACAGGAATGAAACATTCTGCTTTTATCAAAAGAAAATATTCCAACTGATATAGCTCATCTCGTAAGAAAAATTCCAGGGTATGAACAATTGCRAAGGCCTTGTTTCATTCAGAGATGAGGAAGAAAAAAGAAATTCAGGGAAGTTCTTATGAAATCTTAAATTCAATTCTTACTCTGCTGTGCTGCARAAATAAATATTAACCTTGTATTTCATGTAATTATCATTTGAATAGCCCACAGGCAGGGATACCTAAAACTTCAGGTGGACAGCATGTAAGTCACCAGCTAGTTTGCTGAAGATCCCCCATTAGATATCACGCCTAAATCAGCAACATACAGAGGCATGCTGTTCTCCTTACTACAGAGCTGAGATTCTGTAAACAAACCATAACCTCTGTCTTATATTTATGTTTTGCCTCTCAGAGGGGAATCTTGAAGTATAGACACTATTGTGATTTTTATGGATCAGTACCAYCAATATATTAAGGTAGTAAGTTTACCAAAAATGTAAAAATATATTTTCCATCAGAAAATGGGGCATGTAGTATTTTTGAAKGCAATTAGAAATTTGGATAGGTTTTTTTCCCAACAAGAAAATAAATAATAATAAAAAAAAGTCAAACAATATTGTATTTCCGAAACACACAAACATTTGCCTGCATGTAAAGTGCATGCTGACCTGCACCCCTTACTCCTAAAGACATTGGTTGTAAAGTTTAAGTCAGCACAAGTTTCCGCCTTGACATTTGGATCTGTGATAGGAAAAAAGTTTCAGAACATCATAATTTTCTGCAGGGTAGAATCACGTTTTGTGCATTTGCTGTAACGGTTCTTTCAGGTGTATTCATAGCTTTAAGTTCCCAGCACAGTTCATAGCTTTTTTGAATAACTCATGTTGYGGATACCGCATCACATGTGACGCTTTATCACATACCCTGAAAGCCTGTCATTGTAATAGCTATTTTTYCCCCCCTCAAATTCAATAATTAACCATAAAAATGGAAAGTGAATTAGATGAGACATTCTATCCCTCCCTCTTATACTGCCTCAAATTGGTTTACCACAGGGAAATTCTTTTCAGTGCATATATATATATATATATGTATATGTATGTATATATATACATATATTTTTTAGTGTATTGGCTCACTTAAAACACAGCAGACAATTTTAGAAGTGTTCAAGAGCACACATGGAGCTCTTCATGTTAAACAAACAACGAGAACTTGATATACAATTCAGAAAACAGGAGATTAAAAAGAAACCTCTCAGACAAGGAAAAGGGATAACAAGATACAGAGAATAAGTTATCAAAAAGGAAACCTGGAGCTAAGCACATTTTGTTCATTTCACTAGAAAATATATGATATTCTATGCAAGAACAAGATGGAAGATTATTATTTTTCCAGGGCAGACTCACATATGTATCTTTCATTAAGTTTATTTTTATATGGCTGTACTATAGTAAGTCTCCTCCTTCAACCTCTRCTCCCAATCTGTAGATCTCAAGACCCAGAAGATAACATGCAATTGAAACTACTCAGCTGGAAGATGCTGTCAGCTATGCAATTAAAAACAGTTGAATATAAGAAATTTGGAATACAATACATATACAATACATGAATTACAACAGACAAAACAGCAGAACACATTGAAAGCTACTGTGCAAAGCCAGAATGTAGCCTGTTAAACTTGATATGAATAAACGGACAACAAAAAGAATCTTTCTTCTTACAAAACAATTTATTCCAGTCAAGGCTCCTAATCATTCAAGCCATGGGTCAAAAAGCAGAAAATAGCCTTAAAATTTTAGTGGCTCTAAGCTACTGTTGTAGAGGGCATACTACTAAAACTTAGTGCTTGTATTAAGTGCATAGATCTAAACATGCAAAGTATGGTCTCAGCACCCTACTGATCTTGGAGAAACACAACTGCATTTTCTCAATGAGCAAGCAAATGGTATAGGAACACAGAACAGGGAGGACCTACAAAAAAAAAAAATGCCACCCACTTTGATAAATCAAGAAGTAAAGACAAAAAAGACAAAAAGCGTTGATCACAAACAGAACCTTGCTCAGCATTAGAATCTCGCTAGGTTTTTCTCCACGTTTCCTTGCACAGGTCACCTTCCACACACAGCAAAACTCAGAGAGAAGCTGTGAAAGTGATAATCAATAACGCTAGAAGAAAAGATGAAAGAGCTGATACAGTACTCTTCCCACCACTGTGGGTCACGGTACCGACAGACAAGCAAGAGCTATGATCTACAATCGACTATCGCAAAAGGATAATCCCCCTGCCAAACAGAACGCCAGCAGGCATCAGAATATTAACGAAGGAAAAACTCTTCTGGTGCTYCTGGATGTGATTTGTATTACACTATTGATGTTCAGAGTACAAAGGTTTTCCTGCCATAAATCTGAAGGTACCGTGTGCCTTCCTGCAGTTAGGATCCATGACAGGTTGGCTTTTGCCTCAGAGCCCATAGATAGTAACATCATATTTTCAATAAACCAGAAATGCAGGGGAAAACAAAAGGGGCTCCTTTCTATTAGAGACTTCAGTAGGCACACGTCAATCCTATGGTGGCAGTCAACATTAATCAGAGCTGCAGGGTGGCAGGTTCAAAAAACGCTTAAGAAAACTCTACATGCAGGCATTTTGTCAGACTGAGAAATTAATTGGCTACTGGACATTCATTAAGGCTGAAAYCATTAATCAAATCTGAAGAGGGACCAGATGTTAGAGAGCGCAGCTAACCCTAACACTTGAAAGGCCACCAAGTCTCCAGTTTCTGGGCCTAAGCCAGTTTTTTTGCGACTGGACATTAGAATGAAAGCATCAAGGCACAGGAAAGGCAGCACAGGTTATTCCTCCTCCTAGCACRGGAAGGAATTTTCTTCTGAAGTACTTTGTTATAAGTCAGAATACCAGTCTGACAGTCAGGCTACCAGTAGGATATACTGCACTAGACAGAGGTACAAGCTGGCCATTACAGTGTCCATGGGCAATTCCCAGAGTTTCTCATTATTGCACTAGGGTATTGCTCCTGGTGTGTACTAGCTGCTGTCCAGGCAGCCAAAAAAACCACAGTCTACAGTCCCTTGTGCTGTAGGCAGGCCGTTAAGTACAGTTTCTGCCTTACCATACACAGCACAGTCCCCAGTTTCTTTTGAGACCTTCCACACCGCTGCTTCCTCGAGACTGCAAATTCGGATGGCTTGGGCTAAAGCAAGGTGGTGAACTGCCGTAATGAGGTCTCTTCCCTGCTTTCCCACATGCATCTTGTAGGTGCCTTTCCAAAATTGCAGGAGAGGAAAGGTTCATAGGCCCTTTTCCTCACAGGACTGGCCGTGATCCAGGCCTGAGCATCTGGTAGAGAGCTCACTATTGCTCTCTTCATAGCAGATTTGGCTGGCAAATCTGTAACAGCTGCATGAGCTATGCTTGTGATCTATGTAATTAATTGACAATTAGCAAACCCATCATTGTTCATCACTAGATGATAGCAATGCACTTTGTGCACACTTCAGACTGTTACGGACTAAAGAGGYGGCTTCTAGCAGCCCTGTGCTGTTGTTGCCCATTTCTTTACCATAATACCACAGCTACTTTGGAAAATGATGGACACAGGGTGCACTTTGGGGAGATAACTGCATGGATGAGATGGCACATAGTCTCAGAGAGACTGATGGCATCATTCCTTGTATTAACATGGGAATTTTTGTCCAGTAAAACGCAGAGTAAAAACATTGGCAGGGGCTCAGAATTTATCCAAAAAGCAAAGTAAGAAGTTTTGGCTCCCTTCCTCTTCTTCTATTACCATGGGGACAATGCTCAGAGGAACTCAACCCAACTGCACTGCTCTATTWTACACATGATTTTCCTATCCTAAAGCACAAGGGCTGATGCAGTTGCAATAGAAAGGCTGAGACACAAAAAGCAGAGCAGCTTCTAGCTATATGATACCACATATATTCTTGTCATATGATGMTAAACATGCTGTGCTGCAGGACAGAGGTACCAGAGCAGGAATCAAGCCTGTAGTAGCAATTCCTGCCTTCCCCCACTACTCCTTGACTCCATTGYGCTGGCAAGACCATTTGTGTGACAGCCTGCCAGTCAAGAAGGACAGGGACCTCAGCTGGCCTTGGATTGATTGGGTCCTTTTCCCCCAGCTTCTCTTGCAGCCAGGCAGCTTGCAGTGAGAAGCCCCAAGCTGTTACTGTGGCAACGCTGAGGACAGCAATAACAAAAACCAAGAGTCAAAGGGCAGGAATATCTTGATATCATCTTCCTTCACAAGTAACCTGGCCAAATTGTAGTTTCTGAAGAGGTTACAGTTTAAAGGATGGATAAAAGTGAGCTCAGATGGAAATGGAAACCGGGGGGGGGGGGGGGGGGGGGGGTGGAAACAAATACAAAACTGCAGCCAAAGGGAACAAACTGGTCGCAGGACTGGTTCAGCAGCAATCACTGCTAAACTGCTAATAACTGGAGCAACTACTTTTTAATCTTCCAAAGTTTTGCTGGAATACAATCTATAAATTTAGCTGCATGCATATGTATACCCACACTCACATAACTTCTTGTGCGAGAGCAACGAACATGAATATCTGCAGCTTCAGTGATTTCTTTCTCCTGAATGTGGGTGAAAAGAGAAGAATAATTTCTTCCTATTTATTTACATACATTTTGTTTATACTGCTCTTCTGCCTAATGTTTTGCCCTTTGCTCTAGAGTTTTTCATTTCTGATAATTATTTTAATTCTGAGACTGGCTTGGGGGTAGGCAATCTTATAGAATACAAATCAAGTTCTTGACTACTTGCAGTCATTAGAACTCCATGTCAGCAAAATGGTTTGTGAACAAGAAAGCTGTATTCTCCCCACCTACAAAAGGCCCGCTATTTGAATTTCACATAGTATATTTTTACCTCAAAGCCATTCCTGGAAGCATTCTGGAAATAAAAGCTAACAATGAAAGCAAAATCCTCAACACCTTCTTGTCCCTAAGGATTAAACTGAATAATGTAAGGAGATGCACTCTACATAGGAAAAATACTGTTATTTGTTTAAGAAGAACAAGGAACAGTTGGATGCCATGTAAGACAAAACACAAAAAAATAGTTATAAGACCATGGAAAAAATGTCTAGCCAAGAGAAAGAGGCACCAAGTGCTCCAAGCTATCCATCCACAGGATGGATAGGATGAATGCCTCTCCAAGACAGAGGACCACTCACTGTTCTCCCACTTTAGTGTAATAATTTGTGCTTATTTCTTTCTGAATGAGACCATTTACTAACAAACTAATCATCTGGTTCTGATGGGAATCATCAGCCAGAGCATGCATCATACCATAAAGTATCTTATCAATTCCTCATCCTGATAGGAACTGAATCTTCTGAAGACAGCTTGCAAGAGAAGCTGCCAGTTCAGATATTCTCTTTCCTAACAACTACTCTGCTAAAATTCACTTGTTTCAGAAATGAGATGAATAGCAAAAGTTGTAATCGTACAAGTTTAGCATAATAGCTATATTATGGAGACTTAGGTCAGCAACATTACAGCTTTTSTTTCCTTCTTAATGAGTCATCAACTCACAAGTCCATAGCCCCACAGTTTCTTGGAAAGTCTGAGAGGGCTCAGCCTCCAATTCTGCTAGGCAAGACCTGTGTGCACAGTTGTAGGAAGGCACAATAGAAGACAACGTTGGGCCACTCCGGGAGCTAAGCTTCCTTTAAGTTGTTTAGCATCAATTTATCTGACTAACTGAAAGATATCTTGACTATTCTCTGTAACATATTCGACTTCTGTTCAAGAGAGGGTTGAATCCTTGATATTTTTATGCAACTAAAAGAATTGTTTTAGCCCTTCTTGTTCTACGTAAAGGAACCTCATCTCAGGATAGTCCCAGAATTCTTCAAAACATAATGGAACTCATCAGTTCTTCTGTAAATGAGCAGATGAGCCCAAACTGCTTTCTGACAGACTCCATTCTTACCCTTAATGTCTATTTTCTGGTTTTATAATTATCTGCAATTTGTGTTCGTTGTTCTACTGATCACAAGTGCAATCAGAACAAGCAAGGACTCTATTCCCAGGCATTCTTCTGTACCAGATCTCTCTTACCTCAAGTGGGAGTTGCAAACTCTTCTTTTGTACAATTTCCCCTCACAGCCCTCCAGCCATCTGCAACTTTGCTAATAGAGAGCTTTCATCCACAGGTAGTGAGGCATTTTAATTACAGAAGCACTTAGTCTGAACTGATTTATTTATGAGAAAATTTTTAAAAAGTCTGTTCCAAACCCTCTACCAAACACAGAATTAAACCTGGAGTTTACGAGCAACTAAAATAAAAAGTGCTACCATCATGCCGTGAAAGGCTACTTGCAGACATCTCAAGAGACCTCAGCACAAGTGTCAGACAGGTTCAGCATGAGCAATGGTTGTGCAAATGTAGTGGATTTAATTGGAGAGCACAAGTTTTCCCAGCGCTACACTGTCACTGAAGCACTGTTAGCAGTAAGCAGTGCAGCATAAAATCCAGCACACATACCAAATTGTACAGCTCCTTCCTTCCTCTTTTACATTACTATTCTCCCTTGCACTGCAAACTTCCATGCTCTGTATTCACTCCCTTCCTTACTTGCATCTAAACTTGCTTCTTGCTCCAGCTCCTGATCTGCTGGAAGTCTTTTTCCAGAAACAGTGGCACTTGTTCCCTGTAGCCCATTCAGTATCTGGYATCTTGGAAAACGTAGCTTCTTAAGAAAACATGAGACCATGTCATTGTGATTAAAGGACCCTAATGATTGGTAGGGGAYGGACTACTCCCTGTAATGAAAGGGAAAGTGGATCAGGCTTCAATGTCTGCTGCTCTTTGGGGAGGTGTTGTTGTTTTCCTTCTTTAAATAAATTTTGAAAAGACGACAGGTGAACTCTTATTGCATCTCCCTCTGTTGGCAATAAAGCATCTSATGGAATCACTGCACATCTGTGAGGGGGGTGATATGGATTAATCAACATACCTCATCATCTATACAGAAAGCATTAAAACTTCCTTTGGACTGCTTTGCAAGAACATCCTCTTAACATTATTTTCATATTCATATCTTAGCTTTATTTGTTCCTTGTCTTTTGGAAGAAGGAAGGTTAGAAAAAACAAATCTCAGTGAAGAATATTTACTTTGGACACTACTTGTCCTAAGTTTGCATACTGTATATGAAGAAAGATAGGACTACATTAATTTTCTCCACTGACTTTCATTCATGTGACACATGAGGGAGAACTGACTGGCAATGCTTTAATGTTATTTTTCCCCTCAATAAAAAGTGAAAAAATGACTTTTTTTTGGGGGGGGGAAGGAGAAGCATCAATTTAAGCAAAATCTCCAGTTAGAGTTTGATAACTATTAGAAACCTCCCATTTTAACATACAGTAGGAGATCCTTAAAGGCATCATTTCACATTAGCTTTGACAATATGAAAAAGCAGGAGTGAGATACTTTACAATTTGAAGTGACTGAAATTAATAAGACAGCACCTTTCAATCACCACTTGAGGAAAAAACAATCAGCAAAGATTAGTTTTTGATTTGCAAGTTTAAAATTGATAATTTGGGTCTAAAAAAATCTTTCTAATTCTCTCGAGACAAACACTACTCCCTCTACAGTTCCAACCCAAACATCATTTGATTAAATTAAAGCATGCACCAGAAGATACCACTGCTGATGTCTTCAGGGCTCTGGATAGATTCTATTCCAAATTTTGGGTTGAATGGCATCTTCTGACTTCTGAAATAATCCTACAAGTTTCTCATAGGGCTTATTCAAAAGAACAAAATCCACAGCAAGGTCACAGCCACCATCTGTGTGCCACACGAGCATCTTGTGCCAAATAGGATTAATTTGGGGTTCTCCCTCTCTCTAAAACATTGTTTTGTCAGAAAAAAATACTAAACTAAAAGCTTCACTTTTTTTTTAATGTCTTCTGAATAAATTTACATTTGAATCAGAGCTTGTTTATACCTTATTTAGTTTTTACCAGTGTTATCTTCTAGTCAGGAGAACTATCCTTGGTTGTTTTTCCCTGCTTTTCTAGTTCTTTCCTCCTGATGAGTCTTCCATACCTTGAAACTGCTTTTCCGTCAGCTGGTTCAACAAGTAKGCTTATTTGTCAATTTATCCCTTGAAATGTTCATAATTCTGAAGGTGGTTCAAACACCATTTCAAGTATTTCCAAATAAATCTACTCATAGATCTTTGTAACTGAAACTCTGTCATACACCTAGAGTAAATTGAAAGGAAAAGGAGATTCACGGCCAGTTACTTGCTTTACTCTATTTCTGTTTACTGGTTCATCTCTGCGGTCGCCTACAGCTTGGCAAAGATAGAATTTATGGCAGCCAGCTCCGACTGCATGTGGAAAGGTTTGCTAACTGACCTTTTTATTCCTGCCTGAGGACACAGAACAAAGCCAAAAGGGACACGCTTTCAAGACAGACCTGTAGCGCATCATCAAATACAACTAGCACCAGAAGTATTCAATAACAAGGGTACGTGGGTGAGAAGAACGCTCAAGTCTGAATAGCAAAGATTAGAGCAAATGGAAGAACTGGAAGAGATATTTAGGCCAGTTACAGAACACAGGCCAACCTCTAACAAATAGCGTTCAGAGAAAAACTTTACTTCTGCAGTCATTCCATTACTGCAAGGGCTGCAGGTACCAGAGCAGCTGGTCCCACCAATGAGAGAGTAAATGGTAAACTGATTTATTCTTACATGCCTTCYTCAGCTGACTAATTCTCACATGTACTCCTCCATTTAAATCAATGATTAGGAACGACTCACGGAGTTTATTAATATCACATAGCAGAAAAGAAATCAAAAGGGCACCAGGGAATCTTACAGGCCACCAGAAGCAGGCTGCTCCATCTTAGGGGCTTACTTCCATTATACTGATAGATTACATCTATATTATTTGTCAGCTACAGGATAAAACAGCAACAATGTACTCTAATTGGAATTTTAAAAGAAATTACTTGCTTAAGAGTGTGCTCAACACTATTAGGAAGATGCATTACTTCTTGTGTTATGGAATGGAAGGGAATATTTTAGTAATAACAGCTTATTTTGACTAAATCCATTTCTGTACCCTGACAGGGTAATGTTGCTTTAGTACCATGCCTGTCGGTTATCTTAGAATGATAACTCTGTCTCCCAGCTGAGGAATAAAGCTCTAATAAAAGATATTTATGGAACAACATGATTTTGCTTAATGATGCCCATGTTGCGCAAACAACTTACTCTTACTGTAGCTAAGCAAAATACCACCCAAAACAATTACATTTKTTTTCAATCTATCAGCAATTACACTTAAAATATTAACAATGAACAAAAAGCTGGTTTCATGATGTTTTAGTTATTCTCCAAATAAGAGACCACACAGTCATGATTATTTTCTTGTTTGTTTCTGTATAAACTTGGAGCACTTAAGGAAAAAAGTCACCAGAGTGAAATCAGCACAACTGAAAAGACATTCTTGTTCTGAAAGAATTGTGCTGCAACTGCTTGGACTATGCAACCTTATTATCCCACACTATTCCATCCATATATTTTGGTTTTTAATGCTCAAAAAAAGTCACTGCTTCATAATTCCAAGAAAGTGACATTAAAAAAAATGGTCAGGGAAAATAAAGTAAAAACAACAGGCAAAAATTCAGCAAAGAAACTATCACTCTTTCACAAATGAACAGGTGGAAAAAACAACAGAATTACAAAAACAGACAAAAAAAACAAATAAGCAAACAAAGAACATATGGTCCAGAGACACCACTGCCCATCTGCCTCCATTCACAATGGAAATGGCAGATTTGGGAACAAATCTATCCTTTGGGCAGTGACTGGCCAGCTCCTTATCCCATAAGGAATACTGCTCTTTGAAATGATTGCTTCTACCAAGAATCCTCCTTGTTTACCTAAAGAAAAGCTTATGTTCTAGCTTTTGGCTGCTCTCATCTAAAGCCTCTCTGCTTTGAGACATCTGGTTCCTCTGGAAGCAGATYTGGCAGCCCCAAGGCAGGAATACCTTGCTGTGCTCTGAGTATGATGCCAGCTGAGGTTTTTTTTTGTGCATTTTTGTGGTAATACAGAACATTTGTGTGCTTGCACAACTGTTCAGGTAACGAGACAGCAGAGCTGCTACTGATTTGGTGACACAGACTAGTCAAGGGAAGAAAAAAAAAAAAACAATTTTTGTGCATCCCTCAGCACCATTGAGCACTGGTTCTGCCTTTTCAGGAGCACATGCGACAAAACACACTGCATCTGCTGACATACAGCTAGTCTTCAGCTCTAGGCAACTCTTCGGCCTGGTATTTTCCAGGCATTCAGGTGCCTGGAACAAGAGTTYCTGCTATTGTTTCCAGAGTCCTAAAAACAATAGCAGGGGAGATTTTCAGCTGCACAAACAGCCGTGAGGTGCCTGACTGCCCGCTCTATCAGTTGTGTGTGTGAGCTCTCCTCAAGATCCTACACAAGAAGCTTAATGAATTAACACCTCAGTGAATTTTCTGTCCCTCAGATTGAAGCTTCTCTAAGAGGTAGATTTTCCTCTGTGAATATCTCGATAGGAAAGGTTAGAGTTTATAGCCAAGCATTCTTCCATGATCTCCTTTGGTGAAACATAAGTACTCATCAAAAGCTTTGACAAGATAACAGTTTTCATTTACAGCTAATCAACCACAGTCTACTGTTTATCTCAAAGTGACCAATCCATTGGTGCAGGGCCAGCTTTTAATTTGAGGGATACACCACAATACATTATCCATCAATGCAGACATGCAGGCATGCAAACTYTTCTGACAGTCATCTTCAATTATTTCTTTTGTTCCCTCCCTCTATCTTCTTGTCTCAGCCTCATGAAAGGTTGTGATGCATTCTGAAATCCCACAGGCATCTTAATTTTCTTTTGTCTCAACAAGATGCAAGGATATCTGTGGCACAAGTCTCTGGCAAAAAAAAAAAAAAAAAAAAAAAATCGTAGCCTGTCTCAAGTAGATCTATGACCTGGTACAATTGGTATGCAGTTGCACTGCAACTGTTTGAAGAGCAAGAAGGGAGAGTAAAACACACACACACAAACGCAGCCCAGAAATCTGTTAAAGTGCACTTACTTGTAAGCATTACTGTCAAAACTGATATTTAGACTTCCTATTGGGCTGTCCCCATGCCTCCCTTTCCTCCAGGCAACAATGTTCTTCAAATCTTACCCAGGGATGCAAAAAAGTAGCAGCAATTCTATTGGTATCTTCCTTCTAAAAGGAAAAAAAGGATATGAAAACTAAGCTCCATGATGCAACAGAAGCATTCATGGACTGAAAGAAGAGATCAAGCAGCTTTTATTATATTGAGCTTAACTAATCCCAGAGATTCCTGTGGTAAACCCACTAGGAGCTGGAATTTGTTGAAACAATATTAATCCATTTTCAATCACATAGTAATCAGCTGAGAGASTTGTACTATTGGCAGGGGACAGTGAGTCCACCTGCCTTTAGAAACAGCAGTTGATTCAGAGAATAGCATTTTTAAAAATCTTTTCAGGGGACATATTTGTTTGGATATAGTCCAAGGCATTTTCTCTGAACAGAGAAACTCGATCATTTTGCTATTCAGGTAAGCGTCTGGCATTAAGAGAAAAAGCATGCCCTTCCTGTATAGTGGGTCCATTGTCACTCCCAGTGGCTTTGAAGGGCCTCCAGAGCGAGGTAGCTCGGGTTTTAGTTCTGCCCAGATAATGCAGTTCATGCACATCTCGTATTGCAACCTGACCACACAAACCATAGGCTTTGAGGAAGCATAGAGTTGGAAGAAGAATTGTTATTATTTTTAAAGTGCTGTCGTTACAAGTACAACCGAAAAAGCTTGCTGCATAAACATCCGTCAATGCCAGTGGGAAAACTGTGATATTCTGAAGTGTCTCAAATCCCCAAACACAGGAAGTTACAACCCTTCAAGAAGCATTTAATTCTCTCTTCCCTTCACAGTAGAATTAAATACTCAGTTAAGAACAGATTATTACTTTCCCAGTTTCTTCAGATTCAATCTTTGTTATGATGTGATCAATATATTACCCTCGTCTTTTTGCAATCAACTTTGCCAATACTTCCTGCTGAGTGCTCAGTGCCTGTCCATCTTAAGCCTTCAACACTTCGCTATTAGTTACACTGCTTAGTGCATCAGGTCACCTACTGATGCAATTAAACTTCGTGCATATTTGTCCTTAGTGGAGTCTAATTTTCCTTGGGGAAGAAAACATTGTAATTGAGAAATTCTTCAAAATAATTTTCATGAACCTCGTACTGTAAAAGCAAAGACAAAATGCTCCATGCTGAATTTAGTTCATAATGAAATCACTTGGCAAATGTGGACTGATACCACCAGATACACAAGATGTGCAGAAAGCAAGGTTTAATGAACAAGAGAAAAAGTGTTTCTATTAGGATTTAAAAAGTTTACAAGTCAAAATTATGGAGGCATGTCTAGATRTTTCTGAATTCATTTGATTTGAATATTAAATAATAGTAGCTTAATGAGATGACTGTGGTATGTGCAAGAAACGAATTCTCTAAAGACTCTCAGCCAACTATTTCTTATTTATGCTTCTTGACCTTTTGCTTTAATTCTTCTATTTTTAATGCAATTAAGTACCACTCTTGTCTTCCTACACCTCTGTTCTGCTTTCAGAACAATTTTACTTTCCCTTCTGTTTTTCTAAAGCATCATTTAATTTCTAATAGCTGTTTTCTATTCCATTTCCATTACATTTAAGGATAGGAAAAAAGGTTGACTTTGACTCTGCATGGTCATCCTTATCTCCTCACAGATAAGAGATGGCTCATATGTATTTCACTCACAGGAACACGTTACTGGACATCTGTTTCATTATGTTTTCATCTAATGAGCTAGTTTATTTTCTTCATGCTCAGATATTTCTGTGTTCTGCTTTACATAAGCAAATTAAAATTCTACTTTAAATAAGTAAAAGCCTGGACTAAATTCAGACGTGATATAACATGATGCAGCTCCTTCAGGATCAATTTTCAGGGAAGCTTTCAGGATAAAGAAAAATTTAGTCATGTTAAGAACAATGTTATTGAAACAGGCTGAAACCCAGTTCATTGTGGGTTAAAGACTATGCAATCATTGTCAAGAGGCAGTCTAAATCCCACAGAGCAAAACATGCTCTGATAACTATGTGAGCTTGCAAATACTCTCAATGTAGGCACATGGCCCAATGCTTGTCATTATTTACTGTTCTATCTTTTTTTCCAGTGTCTTCCAGTTTTTTCTTATATGTATTTTTTAAAAATGTCTCTATATAGCTTGTGTTGAAGCATGAGACTATCAGAGAATGCAAAGAGTCAGCTTTTTGTTCATGTATATGTGACAAAACAGTCCCTGTCACCAATGTAAGTATGGTTTCTACCAGCAATTTTAGAATCAAAGGGTATCCTATTTAAGAAATAGATGTGCCTTCTATTCCACTGTTGGCAGAGTTGATAGAAAAGCTGCCTTGCAAAGTTGCTACACCCTTYAGACTAGGGGTTACCAAGAAACATTGGCCCCGACACCTCTATCTTCAGGAAGTGCAGCCATATAGTACCCAGCAGGACTAGTCCCTGCAAGGGTATCATCCCTTGCATCATCCTGCAAGGTGAGGGCTGGCACAACATTCAACCTACCGCTTCCCCCAGAACAGCTCTCCTCAMACTTACTCCTTTACTGTTGAATCATGATTTGCTTCTTAAGCTGTGCCTAGGACAACCTGCTACTCCATACATGGGTCTTTCAGCAAGCCCCTTTCCCCAAAGGAATGAAGTTTGCTGGAAGAACACAACAGTACTGCGAACTGGCTCTGACCAAACTGGCTCAGGGCAGGGAAGTACTATGTCTRCATTAGCACAGCATTACACCTAGGCCTGATAACTGCGCTAAAAGCTATCTCAGGATTGTTAAGTGTAATAGGTTAACGCAACTACGCTGCTTTTCAGATCTAAAAAAAAAAAAAAAAAATGCTCACGTTCTTCTGAGCAACACAGTGCTCAGGTAGCGCCAGGTAGAACTACAACAATAGTCGTGCTTTCCAGAGAGATAACAACAGCTCAAGCATGCAGCTAAGATTAGCCGTTGTTTTGGATCAGAACTACATCAGAAATACTGAAGAGATTCTGAGTCTGCATGCTAAAGACAGTCATTCTCTACACTTTAGTATCTTTTCTTGGTCACCAGCAGGCTGTAGTCATTCTGCTTTGCATAATTAGTTTTCAGTATTTATAATGTACACACTGTCCACTATTTGTGCTTAAGTTTATAAGCTTTTATAGCAGTGAGTAGTCTCTACCTCCATTTACTACCTTTTTCAGAGCAGGAAAACCCAATCATAAATCGAGCTCTTCTTAGTTAAAGTAATTCTTCTGCTTTATAGTTACCACAGACAGCAACATTTAATCACCTGCTTGAATTTATTCATATTCTTTGAGGCACACTGCACTTCCATCATGCTGTAACTGATGTGATCCAGGAAATCATTTGCTGTAAACAGGGGTAAGTACCCTTGGCATTTGTAAACTGATCATCATCATCAGGTGCTTTTAGTGAAATCACAGGACAAACTGCTCATTACAGCTACAATTCATATCAAGCTTAATTTCCAGCATCATGTAAATGGGATGTATCATGCTGGGCCACAGAACAACACATTCACCTGCCTGGTTTCAAGGTTCATCTTCTTTAGAACTTGTTTTCCCAAGATTAGCTATAATAAATCAGCTCTACCAGAAAGACTTCAATAGCAATTCTCCAGTCTTTGTTTCAACTGCCTGTAATTAATACTTCACCATTTTCCTTGCAGGAGAACATCTGTTTTCACAGATCATACTAATGTTCAGTAAGATATAATCATTTTTACTATTTCCAAAAACATATTTGGTAGATTCTAAACATATTATATTAAATTTCTTTTCAGACTACAAAGGTTTTTCTAGTCTCCCTTTGCAAAACCCATGCAACAGTTCTTTCATTAACTGACAAGGAATTATCATCATCCTACTTCCACTGCCTAGAAGCATCAGAGCTGCAGTATGATATGATCATTATTGTGTTCTCATTATTCCCAATTACACTAAGCTACAGCCACAAATAGTGCATGATATCAGCATTAACATCATTGCCTGTTATTACTGAGGAAAGTAAAGACAATTAAGAAAGGGATACAAAGACTTRCAWCAAGMAWASTWTKCTTGWTGYAAGAGTCTCAAACCTCTGCTGTCCTTGAAGTCTGACATTTCCTTACAGATATAATATAGAAAGAATCTAATGAGAAGAAAGAGTAGTCTCTGCACTCYATTTGCTTACCCTTTTCCTTTCTAAATAGCACTTAATTCCAGCATTTGGTCTTTTACACTGAGGAGTTGTCTCTCATAGGATGCCAGCAATGCCAAGACYGTGCTTCTCCATGGAAAGTGCCAACAATTTTGATTTGTAGAGTTGATGATTTCACTGAAAGTAATAATGAGCTTCAGCAGAGACCAAAACTAACCCAGCTGAGCATACAGGGAAACAGCCAAACAGTTCTCCCATAAACCATAATTTCCAGCTGAGAGAAAATAACCACAGACAGCAGCTTCCCAAATCACTCAAGCTAAATCATGAGCATTTTTTTTTAATAGTTCAGGCTATATAAATGACAAAACACAATTTCAGTGACATTGGTGCTAAGGTCATGGTGAAACATTCACTGCAGGCTGTAGCCCTTGAAGATAYGAAGTCTTTCCACTCCAGAAAAGTTTGTTTTTTGCATCAACATGGATTAGGAGCACAGTGGTTATCAGCCTAGCTTAGCTCCAGAGAAAGAACCCAAGCACAAACATACATTATCATTTTCCCCAATTAGACTTGTGTCTTCTTTTTCGTTTTGTTTTTCTTCTCCTTGTTATAAAATTCTGATGCTTTCCCTGATCCCTGTCATTTCATCAGAAAGCATGAAAGACATCTGAAATTAGAAGACACATAGTCTAACAGGGTGACCATGCAATACCAAGAAACACCACAGACTTGTTTCCCACTTCCATACTAGGCTACAGCAGCTGTAATATTCCAAAGTTACAGCACCTGGCTAGGGACTCTCATACCAGAGGGTGGAGCACAAATGGCAGGTCAGACTAATTCAGCTCCTTCCGTAACAGCACTCTAGGTTTCATTGGCTCACTTCGCCTTTCTGCTTGCCCCACATTGTGGGTAGGGAGGTTAAGCAACAGGAATGTAACAGATGCACTGGAGGCAACCTCCTGAATCAAGTCCTACTCTATGCTACTGTTGCAAAAGCATCATAAAAACATCATTCATTGTCACTGCTTGCATTCTAGCTTACCACTACTTAGCTTGCTTGTCCACACTGAAATTATAAGGCTGTTYTAGACTCTGACTCCTCAGATGGCCAAAACCTGACTATGTTTTACTAATAGGGACACCGAGAGCTAGTGAACGGGGATGTGCGTGTGCCATACTAATAATTACTATGCCACAAACRTGTTAAAGCAATAGGAGAGAGGAAATTATCAACCAATAGCCACATTTCTGGGAGTTATTTACCATTCACTCCCCATCATACCACTCTACTCATCACTCTTAGTTTCAGGTAATGTCAGTAACATCTTCAAAAAAAACCCAGCCTAAAACGATTATAGGACTATACCATACTTGAGATATGTTTCATTCATTCTCACACATAACAAGAAAAGAGCATATGCTCAAGGCATTGTTAGGATATTCTAGGATAAGCCAACACATACCCATCATCAAGAATAAAACTGCATTTTAACTGTGCAAAGTGAAAGCAACTGACAGGAGAAGATAATTCTAATGATCAGAGACTGCAAAGGTGATAGTCTTAGAATCAAATAATCATATTACCAATGAAACCATTCTAAAGAAAGTATAGCTCATAGTAGTTTGATAAATAGCATCTCATTAACTGAAATCCAAAGAGCCAAAGGTCAGCGAGAGTCAGAGCCCAGCCAGATTTGTAACAAGGTTTTCAAATTAAACCCTTCAGTTGGAATATCCAGACAAAGCAGAGTTCTACCGCTCCTGTACATTTGTTACGCTAATCAGGCATCAGCCATCATTTTCTCTGCAGTTAAAAAAAAGATTTCCCCTTTCTCTCCTTTATAGAGATACAATTGTGTGGCATTTTCAGGTAAAATGCTTTAATTGTTAGCACATGGTAAGCATAACAATGGGATAATTCGCACATCTGATGTTTCTTAAACAGGGAGCAAGCCTTGCAATCCAATTAGCTGCCTTTGATGGTAACCTTAATTTCTAACCCTGAGTAAGACTCTTTCAAATAAGCCACTTTGTGCTTGGAGTTCTAACTGGRCCTAGTATTTATTTGTCACTGTCAAAAGTGCCAGCAACCAACACAGTTTAACTCTGAAAATTAAAAAGTAAAGGTATTATAAATGTAACTAGTGATTGTAGAAGTGTTCACAAGCCTATTCCAAGTTTCTATTGCATTAGTCACTGCAGACTTCAAGACTTCATACAGACAAGTATAACTGATCAGTCACACCTAAAAGCCRGCTCTTCTGAGGTCAGGAAGGTAGCGAAAGTAAGAAGCTATACAAAGCACTGATGCTGGGATCTCCAGTGTTTCTTACTGTTCTCCCYCCGCCAAAAAAATAAAATGGTTCCAAACACACATAATGCTCATGCGTCAAAAACAGTCTCAGAACCATACATAACTCCTAGAGCATATTATAGTGCTCGAATGCAACGTACCCCGACCCATACCTTAGCTTTGACCTGAACGCACATTAGAAATTACATAGTATTTTGTTTCAAACAAAGCTATAAGAGCATCTGAATTTTGTTATCATCACACAGGATAGTCTTCAGCACCCTATCAAACCAGACCTTTCTTTAACATTAGACTTAAAAATGGTTAAAGCAAAGGATTGTTTTTTTTAACCAAATATTTACAGAGAGCTACTCCACAGAAAAATACATTGAATTATTATCTGATAAAGAATCAGGCCTTAACAATATGATTAAAAGRCTAGACAACACAACTAAAAATACAACAGTTATAACACATAAGAACTGGTTTATCAGTATAGAGTTTTCCCCATATTAGCACTATAACTCATCACTTCAACTAGTCAGCAAACTCAAAAGCAGCCAGCTATCTTCAAATTCTTCATTCTAAGAAGTACCTCATAGTACACAATTTCCCTTCTGTGAGACAAAGTCAGGGGAACATTTAAGAAATATTAGAGYTCAAAAAAATAAATTACCTTTCCTATAAATTCAGGCTTTCTTTTTCCTAATTTTAAACTCTTAGCAGTCCTAGAGCAAGCCTTCCACCACCTTATTTTGTATGGCTAAGGGCACCTGCTTACCAAACATTAATTGAAGATAATTAGCCATCAGTTAAGAGAAGATACATTTTCACCTGTTCCACTTCAAAATCCTCCCTAGTTGTAGCTTGTTCAGTTAACCTATTCTAAACAGCAAAGAAGCTGACCTTCTGTTTGAAGTTAACTCCTGCCTTACTGATTCATTAGATGACAGTGTGTTTCCTGTGTGCACTTACAGACTTGTCTACACAGAATATTTGTAAACTCTTCCTGGTTAATACTTTAGAAGTGGAGTAAATGTATCTTTAATGCAAAACACTTATTCTAAAACATGCTTGCTAAAATATTTTGTTAAATCATAAGTCATTATTCTAATTAAAAATGCCTTCCTTATAAATACTAATTCCTCTTCATAGGCAGCCTTTTTATTATTTTTAACCATTAAAAAAGAATTCTTAAAGGATTGTATGCTTTGATAAAGCATCTTATTTTCTTCCTCAGACTTTTAGCAACATTCTTTTTGTCTACAGTTCACCTGTTTGCATTTTATTACAACTGAAGTCAAAGCTGACCTGCTGCTATGATCTACATATGTCCAAGATCTTTCTTCTCGTCTAAAGTATTTTGGCCTTTTCTTAGGGAGGGAGGAAAACCAAATAAAGTAGGAAGTTAATTTTTCTGAAGCCATCTGATTTCTTAATTTTCAGTCTTCACAAATAAAAGACATCCAGTTCTGGAATAGATGAAAAATAGCTCAATTATTATGAAGTTAAATTAACTGTAAGTGAATAATGTTGATACCATGGGTACTTGATTTGCAATAATTTACTCACTGAAGAACTATAAGCCAGTAAATTTGCATTAGAATGGTTAAGTGCTTTAATTCAATTATGGAATTACCATTGGGTGTTAAAGACAGAACAAATAACAAATATGTCTGAGTTCATTTTATTTATCTACTAGCTACTAACTACATGACTTAGTGAGACTGTCAATTTAATTAAATTTGTCCCTTACGGGAATTTATTTAGTGTTGGTAAATGCAACTAATATGCACATGAAGTCACTATGGAGCAACCTTGTCCTTCTAGGAATGTTTTGAGATTGGGAAGGGAGATCTTCTACAAGCTCCTTTTTCAAAAGTATTAAGAAACAAATTTCCATGAAATGAKGTTGTAAAACCAAGAATAAATATTGCCAGACTCTCAGTTTGGGCTGAGATAAATATAAACAAATTCATAGAAAACTGAATGAAACAGAGAACAGAATTAAAAACTGTAGCATAAATCTGTAGCTAGCTTCTCATTCAAAATGGGATCCCAGATGAGGAACTGATGACCTGTTCACATGAAAGAATTTAGATCAAAGKGAAAAGTCTTCAGGTAAGCCCTTCATGCTATCTATTGTGAACTTGCCTTAGCCAAATAAGCATTTAGCAGTATTTGATTACTGTGTGTGGAGGGGGGGAAATGGGTCTGTGGCAGAAAAGGATTTCCTTGTAGTTAAACACCTAGCATTGTGAGGAAGCATCTCATGCTTCCTTGCTTCCCAGGCCCTAGGCATTACTTCACTGTGCTTCTTCTAGAGGAAATATAGTTTGGAAGTTACTATATTCTACATTCAGAAGGCCAGATTTTAAATACTCCATTATTTATTCTTATTTTCTAATGATTTGTCCCTTTTAGCACTACAAGAGGATTATTAATGAAAACCTCAGTTCTGCAAAGCATTTAAAAGTACATTATTAAGTCTGGCTAATGAACAACTTGCATTAAATTTGCATGCATAGTAGGAGCACCCATAAAAATCCTCCAACACCACTAAGTTATCTTTCAAATCTTGGTTTCTAGTTCCTTCTTGGGCATACTGAAGACCACCTGGCAATGATTAGGATGCTAGACTGTTTTGATCACTAATTACAACTCTGCCTTAATCACATTACTGAATCATTGGCTTCTCCCTCACCCCATCTCTTTAACTGACTCTGTCATTACATCCCTTCCTTACAAAGTTTTTGGGCAGCTGCCTTTCTGTAAAAGCTCTGTTCAGAACAAACTACAATGGACCAAAGCATTCTAGGCATGCTGCAGACCAAACAATAAACAAGCAAAATTATTAATATCAGCAATCATACAGCATGCATTCACTGCACAAGGGTAAAGCACAAGATGTTGTATTTGTCCATTCAAACCCGGCAATAGCAGTATTTTCCATTAAAAGATACTGGCAATTTAAATATTTCAGGTCATTTGCTCTTATTGTACAGAATGCATTTCTAATTTCTCATAGGCTCTTCCAAGAAACTGATTTAACATGTAGTGCTGATCTTCCATGTAAAAGGACCAGCATTTTTAATCATAGCCATTTCACAGGATCTAATAGCAGTAAGGATCCTAGAAATGTTCAGAATCTAACAAGCTTCGCAGCACTTTGCAAAGCATAGCCATCATTCAGCAGAAATGTTAGAATACCCTTTATTCCCTTCCTCTATTTCCCAGCAAGCATCCCAGGAGGATCATGAGTTTTAAATTTGCTCAAGCATGAAGGGATTGTGTGCCCCTTGAGCCTTTGTATTATGATAATGCATAGATAAAGGTAAGTTTTATTAATTGGAGCTCTATCCACAGGGGTTATTGCAGCAAAGGAGGTAGGGGAAAGGGAACTAGATGGAAAAACGAGTAAGCCTGCTGAGTAGTGATTCCAGAATCCAACGTTCAATTCTGATAAACTCCCCCTTGAACCTGTCCTCGTTACCTGAGCACTGATTTAACATGAACTGTTCCAGGCAGCACTAATTTTTAACAACTCACTCCGATTTATTGTCTTAAAAAATCAATACTCCAAACTCTCCTTTGCACTTATCTTAAAAATTGCTCTCAGGCAAGATTGGAATTCATTACTGTAGCCTTTGCATAAAAGTACTTTGAGTTCACGCTCTGTGCCTTCCTAACAGCTCTCTCTGCCTTGCTAACACCAGGAGCATAGATGTGATAGATTTCTCAGCGTTTTCCTCACTGCTGTAAAATTACACTATATTTCACTGCTTCTTATTTGCTTCCTTTTATATCTTCAATTCCTATGATTATTGCCTTCTTCTTTATCTTCCTCCATTTTAAAAGCTGAGGGATGTACAAGGATGTTTTGATGGTCCCAGATCCCTTCTTCTATTCTTGYTACAAGAGCAAATATGTCTCATCCATGACCAGACTGCTGCAGAGACTTTCCTCATCCCCCCCTCCTTAAGGATTTTGAGCGGGTAGAGAGGTGAGCACCTGCAGTTTAGGAGACAAATGCCTACATGACAAATGACCTCTTGGCTTTCCTTGTTGGCTCTCAGGTTTTGAAGGAAAGAAGAAAAAAGAAGGTGATGGTGGGCTATGCTCCTGCTCCACTACTTATTTGCTCAGGAAGCCAGCAAACATACTTCGAAGACAATTTGTAAGCTCTGATTTAGTAGAGGGGATTTCATAATGAAAAGGTTCCATACTCTCAACAATGGATTATAAAGGCATCTAGGTTGAGCAAATTGGCCTAATTATGCTTTCAGACATTTTCAGTGGTTTAATATGAGATACCCAGTGAATACCTCAGGGTAGGGTCCTGTCCAAAGACAATAAATACTAGAAAGAACCTCATCAGTGTTAGAGAGTGAAGGAGAAGGCAAAAATTGGCCTAGGTTGGGGAAATGCAAAGAAGTCTTCACACTTACCATGGGTTGGGAACTCAGTACAAGCACARAAAGAATTCAGAGATGTACTTGTAGGCTCCCACTATTCCTCTCCTGATCACCAAGAGTCTTTTTTTCCTGATCTCTAGTCAACACAAATTTCGGGGCAAGTTAAAGTTACTTGTTAAGTAGCAGGAAAAATTGTCAGTTTAAGGAAAAATAAGTARGTTTTGAAATTTTTAATAATCTTGTTTGGTGTTACATTTAGTAATCATATCACATCAATGATAAAATTCGTTCAAAASCAAGAATATTTTTCTCCAGCTCCATTTTGTTAGGAAAAACTGAAAATATSGCATTCAGACATATTTGAAATGACTTTTTTTTTCCAATTTTAGCCACCAAAATTAAAAGTTATTTGCACAGGCCCACTGCTGTATGAAGGCAAATATGACCTTGAATATACTACAAAGATCTCTTTATAYAATATGCAATAATAAAGAGCAGGGGCTGAAAAATCAAAAAAGGGAACTTCCAACAACTGCAGCTTTTTTTCATTGCTGTTTCTATCTCTGATGCTTGAGCAGAGCCTTTTCACAGTTAAAAATTAAAACACCTACGAGGCTTTTCCCCTCTCTTTCTGCTGGAGAATCATTCCCTTTTGAGCTAAAGGGCACCGTGCGCAGATGCAGAGTAGCTAAAATAGACCTCTTCAGATCTGATGGCTGACAGTTGTAGTTTTTAAGATGTGATTTGACGGGAATGGGGAAAAGCATACAGTGATTTCAGAAAATTCAAGCAAAAATAGGGAAGACATAAAATGGTCCTCTGTCCCTTATCCTACCGCATGGTTGGCATGTATGTTCTGAGTATCCCCAAAGCTGGCTCTGAGCAAAGACTACTCTGAGCTACCAACAATTTTTGTGCAGCATACAACATAAAAAAGGGAGTTGGCTACTCCTCAGAGCTCCATGTTTTGCAAGAGTTGAGCAAAGTTGGCCCCTTCTCTTCCTGAGCTTCTTAGGGCACTATGTGCCTTGGAAACAAACTTGGTGTTCTGCAGCATATGAGTGCTGTTAAATCTGACAACACCAAAGCAGACCTTAACTCATTCCTCTAGTATTTCTGGCAAAGATAGCATTTCTGCTTTATCATATATATACATATATAGCCACACATATATAGCCTGAATAGTATCTGAACATCCCAGTATTTTGTATATTCCCCTGCCCCACGTGCCTGAGCAATCGTGCCCCTCTCACAGGCAGCAGGCGGCTGTGACTCAGAGGGACTAAGAATCAACCTCATAAAGACTACCTAAATCAAAAATCACAGTCTTCAAAATCCTCCTCAGAGACATCTTCYGCCTCACTTGATTTTGATGCACCAGGTGCCTAAACATCTTATTTGAGTCTACCAGCAATAAMGAGACATAAGTGCTGGACCTCCACAGAAAGGCAGAAAACTAAACCTATATTTTTCAAGATATCATTGCAACCTTTAACTTTCTCTGGGAAGTATCATAAAAATCACATGAAGAAGAGACAAGACCTTCCTCATCTGACAGATCACCACAGGAGGAGCTACCCCAAGTAATTTTTGTTACCTTCCTGTTCACTTCCCAGCTGCCCCATCAGTGCAACCCAATGTAGTCACAAAGATGCAGTATTAAACCCTATGACCCCATCTAGCAAACACCCCAGTGATGCGGTTGGAATGTGAGTGTTCACAAGCCATCARTGAGTCTCCCCACACCTGCCACGTATTAGAAAAAGAAAAATTCCTTAAAAATGACTTGCAGAGTTGCTATCTACRGTTTGCTGAGTTGCTGTCTGCTCAGGTAGCTCCAATCCTGCCAGGCCTCCTTGCTACCTTCTTGCTCTGACAGATATTAATAAACAAAATTCTATTTCCTACACTGAAAAATAAGGGCAAATGCACTTAGAGAGTTTAATTACTTTAAAAAAAATACTCATGCCATTGGTTGCCATGGAAATACATTCTCATTAGGAGGAACAGCACTGGCAGTATTGGAGAAATAGTCTGTCTTCATAAGGGCTAGTCTTACAATAAAACACAATTATCAGCTGTAAAAGCTTCTTGCTGTTTAGAACCCTAAATACTATGGCTGATACAACAGTCAAGGACTACTTTTGAGGTACTGCTATAGAAATCTCTGTGCAACTGATCCAACGTGCTGCTGCAATGGTAGTGGGAAAGGATCAGGCCCAAACACTCCTATTTGAATAGTATATGACAACAATAGCGTGTGAGTTCAGAGAACCGAGAACACTGCATCAAGGGTGCAAAGTTTGATTACTCAGAGAAATAACCATACCCACGTCTTGGTCTTAGTCTTSCCTTATCACTTGCTTAAAACAATTCAAATAAACCAAATAGTGTCTTAAATGCTTTATTGATGTAAGTACTAAATAAAGCTAACCAGTCACTAAATGTGCAGTTTGGAGCTTAACCAGATTTTGCCAAAGGTGRAGGTGAGGTCCAATCTTTTGCTCTCTTGAATGTGGAATTTTCACTTGCTTCTTCAAATTTTCTTTTGATCACTTCTAGTTCTTCACATTTCTTCTCTCTTTTTTCTCTAAGCAGTAGAGCTTAGGCAGTCCTGGTTCTTCTTGCCAAAGACCATTCTCACCAGCAATGCTCAATATAAGGCAAACTTGACAAATTAAAAAACACGCCCTRGAAGAAACATCTTGGGGATGACTGAAGAAGTAACAGGCTGTCTCAATATACTCTCATGTGTTTTGTTTACATACAGTATAAATATTTCATATAATTAATGCAGATCTCTACAGTGGAAAAATTCTAAAGCTCTCCCTCTACCACCTCAGCTCAGCCCTTCAACAAAACATTGGCAGGTATACATGAAGCATAAATTAACTTATTATCACCTTTTTCCGAGAGATACTGAGAGTAGAGGACATACAACTGGTATATTTCTATTGGCATAAAGTAGGTCTTGATTTACACCCTTTAATGTCTATCTGCTCCAGAAACATTAATTACAAGGCAACAGAAGAACATTTTCAGGGGTAATATTCTTTGCATTTCTTTTGTAAGTTTTAAATTAATATCAAAGATATCCAAAGCCACAACTTTAAAAATCTCTTCTTAAACAAAGGTGCACAAATAGTATGCCAGGAAACTGTTGAAGACACTGAAGTTATAGACAAATTCTTACTTAATAAGCTTGTATATTAAGTGATTATGCTGAATTTTGGCAAGGTACTACATGATAGGTATTAGTTGAATTAATTTAAAATTAAATAATCCCATCTTTTTCCTCAAGAAATTTTCACAATAAATTGTGGCTTTGGCAAGACTTCTATKTTGCAAGCATTTTATAAGGCAGATTTATTCCAATATTCACTGGATATCACAAGGACTGGAAAGAAAATGCCATGAAACTTTCATGTATCCCAAAAAGAAATGCTTAAACAAAAATCCAAGAATTCTTCAGGCAGACCCTCACACCTTATTGTTTACAAAAATAATAATTAAAATTAGAAAACAAAACAACAACATATCAGAGCTACTAAAAACAGAAAAAGCTCTTTTTTCCAGTAATGCTATACTCTGCAAAACAGTTTCAAGAAAAAAGAAATATTTATGTTAAGTGAAATCAAATTTATTTTAAAGCTTCTCAATTATGTATTTTTCCATGACAAAGGGAAGCACATTTTCTGTCTTATAAATCCTTGACAAGATACAAAGCTGCAACTAACCCAAGATTAATATCGCAACCTACTATTTTTCCTTCAACTAACAGTACCAAAGTGTTATTTTACTGTTAAAAATTGGGACACATTGGGACTCAGCACAGCTGAATATTATCCTTTGCCCTTGTCTCTCAGTATTTGTATCCTAATTACTGAATGAAAGAACATACATATAATGAATGTACGTGTTACAAGTTCCCTGCCCACCCCCCAGCCTCCAGAAGCACACAACATAGCATTTTAAGTGGGTTTTTTTTTTTAGCTTTTACATTTTTATTCCTAAGTTTAAAGTGGTTTTATAAGTATATACATTTTCCCCATTTTACATTTGACTGCCTGACTTCACACTAGATCCACTAATAAGAACTCAAGTCTAATGGCATAAACTAAAGACTGGTGAGTGGACATGAAACTACAGCATAATGTGCAGGTGCCATAAATGCATCAGCTATACCAGTGCAATGCATACTTAGCTTCTATAAGCTGTTGTATTTCATGAAGAAAGAACTGCAGCCACAGAGGCAGTAAATCATACTACCTCCAAAGCAGCCAATTTATAACAGTAGGGAAAGGGACTCTGACTATCTCTATTTTATTACAATTTTGTTATAATGAGCTGCATAATGGAAGAACAAGGCATCAAATTCACTTTGGGCTCCTTTCTCCTGATGCTGATTAGCAAGAAATAAATCAAATCTCATTAGCTGGATGCACTAGTCCAAACAGACCATGGTGCAGCTGAGTGGGATCTAGGTGAGTAACTACCAGCCATATATGAGTCAGAACAGTATCATCCTCCCCCACCCCCCAACTCCTGGTAAGCCTTCCTCCAACTCCAGTATTTCACAAGTATTAACACTCTTTAAGTATCTGTATGGGGTTTGATCATTTACATGCATCACTTTTCTCTCTCACAGGGAAGAGAGAGAAGAGTGATCATGTGTGCTCTCTCCACAAAAACAGTGTACTRCCATCATGTTCTTTCCCCATCTCTCTTGCAACAGTCCTGCTACTCACCTGAGCTAACCAACAAGTGAAAAAGTGCTGGGTCACAGTGACATGAGGAGCAAGTCTGTCATTTATTTCCTAGAAATCAATATGGATAGTGTTAAGGACCTAGCTAGAGTGACATAATATTATGTAGTGCAGCTAAGGAGAAGGAATATCTAAAGGAAAATACATGTGGGTCACAGCTGGGTATCAAAGCAGGGTCACCCAGCGGTCAGACAAGTCCCCTGTCCAAAGGAGCCCAAAGAAGATTTATAAGCAGGATTCAAATGCAATGTAATAAGTAGTGAAACTGAGGTGGTGAGTGCGAAGACCTAGCAATGCCCTATTTCTTCTCAGCTTCAAGCTGTGGAAATAATTGGAGGAATTTTATGGTATACTCTTAGAGTATAAAATCTGTACTGTTTATACAGACCTGTGGAATAGAAGGGTTTCCAGAAGAGAAAAATACTTAGTTTAAGGTAAGTAGCTGGCCTGTGTTCGGGAGGTGTGTGGGGGGACCTTTAATTGTACTGATTTTGCTTGTGGAGATCATCTGGGCTCTTCTAAAGAGGAAGAAATTGCTTCAAGCTAGGAACTGGGGTTTGAAAGTTCGAGTCTTGCTTTTGTTCTGTCAATATGTTTCTGAAAAGCTCTAGGAGAGCCTGTCTACAGGTAAGGATTTTGCAGCTTTGCTTGAAAACCAYAGAGCAGACAAAATAAACACTTCCAAGTTTTCATAGCTTACATTTATGAGGGGCTGGCCTATGGATCCTAATGGTGAGGAGATGTGCAAGGTATAAAATTCTGCCCTTCATTAATGGCTTTGAAAAGTTCTCTGCTATCAAATTAAAAAACAAATCATCATAGTATGACAGCCAAACACAAGAGGTTTCCTGTAGAAGGCATACTTTTTTTTTTTTTAATTTTTATTTATTTATTTATTTATTGTTATCTAGTGTTCAGGAGAAACCTCTCTGGATWTCACATTTTATGAAGACTAGAAAAGAGCTTGTCATACTGGCACACTGTTGAAAAGTGAAATGGATATTGGATTGTTCCTTTAATTCAAAGGATGAGCAGATAGTCATGCAATATTTATTACTGAAGGGCAGAGAAAGCAATCAATAATGTTTTCCCACATTGGCCATTTTTCTCATTACTTTATAGGACAAGTCCAGGACTCCAAATGTGTGAAGCATGGATGAAATTCACCCCTGCACACAAGGCCAGTGTTAAGACCCATCTGCCTCTAATGTCCTGCTCTGAAGGTCTGAACTAATTCCTATGCTCAGGAGTGAGTTTCATCCAATAGTATTGCTTACCCCTAAGAAAGAACAGAGTACAGGCTTCTCAGCTTCGCTGTAAAGGCTACTTTTATAGGAAAAGATAACACTGGTCTGTAAGTAGAGTTAAAAAAACAAAACTAAACAAACAAAAAAATCAAATCATGACTTGTGAGTTAGGAAAAATAAATCTTTCTTAGATACACAAGTGCACTTTGCCTTCTTTTTTTTTATTCTTTTCCCACTTTCCTTCTTCCTTAAATCTAGACAGTTTTATTCCTGGTGCAAACAAAACTCAATGGCTTCAGCCAAATACTGCAGATTAGTATTAGGGGGGAGGAGGATCCAGGAAAGGGGAAGAAAACATGTAAACAAAGGATACAAGAGATAGATACARTGATCTTTCACCTTCAATTAATAATGCCTGGAATCCTTAAAGGACTGGAATTAATTTGTATGAGTTTCATAGCATGCACTGTGCTCTTCAAAAGAAAACAAACAAACAAGTTCTGTCAGAATTTGAATTCAASTCTTAAAGATAATTTATTAATGAGAATGGCCTGTCAGCACCAGTTCATTATTTAAATATGCACAGACTTTCCAAATAGCTACAAGAAAGGAGAACTATATCCATGCTGCATGCAGTTAAAAACAAATAAATAAAAAAACCCTGCCTCCTCCCCCCACCAAGAACTATGGGTTTCAGAGTTAAGCAGAACCTCTAGGTTTCCTTTGCTCATGAAAAGCAATATTTTGTAAAGCATCATAACCTTGCTTTATGCAGCAGCTTTGAGGATAGTAACAATACAGGTTCGTTTTTTGAAGTGCCAATTTAATTAATTTCACAGTTTTGTCATACTTTCCCTTTTTGCCAGCAACTCTGCCTTGTATTTAGGCAAAACAGAACATCTAGAATGGAAGCACTTCTGTTTTTCTCTACCTGTAAAAAAGAAGCAAGCAAACAAACCCTCATTCCAAATTCTTAGTGCACTGGAGGAAAATAAATAAATAAAAGTGATACAGAGGAAAGTCTAGTTTCTGCACTCCAGTATTGCCAGCTGTGCTGTGCTGAGCTGCTTATACCACAGTCTCTCTACCTCTCACATCCATGATTCTGATGGATTTCAGTCTTTCGTCTTTAAGTCAAAAGAGAAACAGATTACAAAGCCCAAATAATTTCATCTCTTAGTATCTGTATAGCATTCCACGTAAATGGGCTCCTTACTTGGAAARCCACAGGAAAGATCAGAGACAGACATTATTCCTATCTCTGTGTATTGATCAAGTATGTGCAACCCTAGGCAATCCAAGGGCAGTACAGTTGAAAGGTAAAGCCTAATGCAATATTTCTTCAGCTGATATTATTCCACTTACCATTTCAGTTAACTTCAGCTAAAAGTAGCATTAAGATATTATTAAAGGAATTTATGAACAGTAACAACATAGACTTCCTTTTCCCCCGTGAACAGCCCTGAAATGAGAGCACTTACTACTCTATTCTTCCAAATATCTTTATACATCAGTGGGAAAATATATGAATAAATATATATATACCCACTTTAAAAGACTAAGACCTTACACACTTTATAAACACATAAAGCAATATATCTCATTGTAGCTAGAAATCAGAAAGAACATGCATACTTGCATCATAAACAACAATTATTTGCATAACTATTTGGGGAAGTTGTCAGAAATAACATGGAACTGGAAAAGAAAAGACTGATCAAAAACCTCCAGGGTCTTTTATGATCCCATCACAGGACAAGTTCCTCTCACTATGAGAAAGAAAAAAAATGAAGCACTGAAGTCTGAAATCTTAAAGCAATGGTATTATTCTATTAATTAAACCAATAAGAGAAAGTTATTTTGATGAGTGGCTGATGATGATACGTGGAGATGATGAGTGAACACTCAGTTCAGTGTGGAGAAACACTATATTTTGATGTTGAAATAAAGAGACTACATTATCATGCAAGAGATGAAGGCCATTTAGTTTCTTCCTGTACTCATATCTGCACAGCTAAGGCAAAAAAAATTCTTGATTGGATGTRTTATCCTACAGAAATAATTAACTATTCCAGACAAGGCCACACACTTGCCGATGAGTTAATCCACTGAAACCTGAGCTTTCCAGGTGAAGAACAGAAGCATAATGTGATGCAGGCACTCTAGATGATGCATTTTGCCTCTGTGCGAACATTTCACTGCTGCACAAACAAAAGGCATCCTCTCAATTTTCAGACATCAGCTAAGCACATTCTATTCATTTAGGCACAGCAGTCACAATGTGATGTGCTTGAGGTTTATGCCCTCAAGTTTCACTTCTGACAGCTTATCTGTCTCCTGTGTTGGAGCATAAAAACTGCTAAAAAGAGGAAGGTACTTACATCTTGCTCTTTGCTCAGATAAAAGGCAAAAAATAATGTACTTCAAGTCTCTTTGGTTCATTCCTTATCTCCCACAGAAGGATATGCACCCAAAACTAAAGGTGCACATTCTCATGCAGTCTTTGCCTACCAGCAACTTTGACTATAGAGTGCTGGTACATATGAGTGCAGTGAAATTCACTTGTCATTAACATTCTTCTTCTTAATGCCAGGTAAAGATACACATCCCAGCTGAAATATTAATTGTATATGTTTTTGCTCAAAATTGCTATATTTGAATATATGCCATCATGTATAAGATTTTGACTCTGATGTAAACAGACCTACTCCAATAGGAGTAAAACGCCATAATCACTGAAGGTCACCAATAATACTTTGCCAATATAGACTGTCTGGCTGAACTTTAATGTTAAAGTCACTGAAAAGCAAGGGACAGCACAGCATGAGGTTAGAGTTCAAAGCAAAGTACTGTAGGTCTGGTGTAAAATGTTTGTTCAAAGTGTGCAGTTAGTAACTTATCCATATGTCAAATTTTTCAGTCAT
Source organism: Rhea americana (assembly GCF_003343005.1). NCBI lineage: Eukaryota > Metazoa > Chordata > Aves > Rheiformes > Rheidae > Rhea > Rhea americana. Next base: position 369,295 of record NW_028186845.1, on the reverse strand, counting down.
TGAAGTTTCAAGTTCAAATATAAAGCTTCTATCTACACAAATGGACACCYATTTTCCAGAAATATTCCCAAGATCATTTTGTTCAAGAATAAACATCTCTACATACCCGTAACAACAAATTAGGTGAAAAGTCTACATTATTTTTTCCTCCTACAAAAAAGCTGATTCAAGGATACAAAAACACTTTTTAGATRTGTGACATTTTTGTTGGACATTCAAATCTGATATTTTTGCATAGTAATGAAAGATTTAAGTGAATTTTTACTCTTTTTTACCACACAGCATTTCATTTTTCCATTAGCTTCAGACATTTAGCTTATCCTTGATTTTTTTTCAAATTAATAGCTCATAAGTTTTTAATTTAAAAAAGCTTTAATCTAGATCTATTTTTTATTGACTTACTAAAGATTTAGACTAGTTTTGTTATAAATTCAAACCAGAATAACATAAAAAAATTTGAGCATCTACCCACAGTTGCAACCACATAGCTACCTATATCCACTCCGTCTCAAACTCTTTGTAAACAAGTCTCCATTTAAAGTTAGAGAAGGAGCGAGAGATTGAAACACATCTCACTTGAGAGATCTCAATTATTTAATCAAAATCATCTTTGGACATTCTAATCCTAGCTTAGGTTTAGTTTTCAGTCTCTGTGGAAGGAAGTGATTACTAATGCAAGCAAATCAATATTCTGCAGCAGTGTGGCACATGAAGTGTATCTATAAACAGGAAGGTATTAAAAAAATAAGGAGCTCCCAAGCTCAGAATGCATATGCAATTAGAGTTGATTATGAAATTCTGTCATCATCATAAACTCACCAAGAGAGGTTGCTGAATCAGTACAGAGTCCTCGGGRACAAAGGACTGATGTCCCCTTCCCCCAGGCCTCCAAGAGCAAGACTTGCTGCTCAAATGGCAAAGAGTCAGAATTAATTTCATGTGGGCCCACACATCCATTCTGAGATTTAACCTTTGCCTTTGAGTGGTGGAAGGTGTTAGCTAATGAGATCTGCTTCAGGGTTAGACACGGGAGGGGTAGCACGGCTTGTTAATGCAACAGGAATAAGTAAGCAAGGAAGYCAAACTGCACTCCTCTCTCTTCGTCGTGCAAATGCGGCAGCGCCTCTCAGAAGACTTCGCTACTTCCTCGGCACCGAGAACTGCCTTCATTCGGTGGAGAAGAATTACCATTTAGGCTATTAAAAATTGCAACAGCAGTATCAGTGATTGTCAGCTAGCTTCGCAAGGGAAGAGCCTTTTATTCCTTCTTGCTATTAYTGCAGCGTATAGCTAAGGCTATGAGCAATGCTAGTGGTGTAGGTAGTAAAAACTGAGCACACTTGACGGATGCAGGGTCAAGATCTCTCTCCGAAATGAAAGCCCTCTGGAGCCAACACATCTGGATGTATTTCTTTACAGTTCATTGCTCTAATATGGCTTGAGGGATAAATCAATGCATTTTAAAACATTTTCTGGCATTATTTTTCAATCACATAGATTAGCATAAGCTTGTTTGGTACCTCTAGATTACAGCCCTAGAAATTTACAGCTCTGCACGATGCTTCCATAGCCCAGGCTCAAAAAAGGTCTTGGCACCACCTTCCTCAGGTTGCAAAGCAGGGTGGGGGATAAGGCCTCCTTCACCGAAACTGTCTCTCTTTTGCTTTCCTGTGATTAGATGCAATGCCAAACAAGAAGGAGAAGTGGAGTAGGAAAAAAATAAGGAAGCAACTGTGTTTTAAGGACGACACTGAGAAGTGGCATTTACAACACACATAAAGATTATATTCCGCAAATCAGCTGTCTGTACTTCCCATTAGCTGTTTATCCACAGCTGCCTCAAGTCCAAACACAGCCATAAATTACATATTCCAGAAGCGCYGGAGTCCAGGACCAAAGCACGACCGCCTGCGGTGCTGGTCGGCAGCTCGCCGGGTCCTCCTGGCCATGTGGCCTGGTGACAGAGCTCCCTGCGAGGTCTGTCCGCCAGGTTCGGGTCTCCGACCTTGGCAGCGGAGATCGGGACGTGCAGGATTGAGTAYGTGACGCGCTGGGGAGCGGCAGCAGGCCCAGCCCGCCGGGGAGGACTGCCGCCAGCTCCGTGGAGGCCTCGCAGCCCCCCGAGCCGGCGCTTCCCAGCAAAAGTGCTGACAGGTGTTGCACCTTCAATGCGCYGCCAGAAAAACTGCAGCCTGCAAAACCTTCTTACAGCTGGAACTATCTTTAGCACAGCAAGCTGAAGTCATTAGTTATTTATTCTCTGGCAGCGTAGGCGGGTAATTAGTGCRTAATTTGAGGTTTTCTAGGCATGACAGCCTGCTCCAATAGCTGACCCTAGTCCTGATTAAATCCCYGCCTCTGATCTCACAGCGGAGCCTCCTGTGAGAAAATTCCAGGTGCTGCCAATGCCAGGCTGTCGTCTTGCAGTTTGAAACCATCACATATATATATTTTTTAAAAGATCTCTCCCTTCCCCCCCCGCCTTGAAGCTTTGACTAAACAGTGCTTTGCATCTCCAATACCTGCGAGAAGATGGAGGCTACTGCCTCCTCCACCCCAGCACGGGAAAGCATCTAGGGCTGTTTAAAAGCAGCTTCCCGGCCTTGCTAAGACTGTTCGGTTCCCAGGGAAGGAAAAGGCTATGGGAGCTTTCCCCAGCGCCACCCCGGGGGGAGCCGAGGTTCCCCGGCTGTGCGGCTCGCCTCACGCGTGTGYGGCCAACGTGGCGCCTCACGGCTCCGCCACGTCCCTGAACAACGGCCTCAGAAAGGCCTTCCGGAGGCAGCAGCCCTCCCTTCCAGCCCTCCAGGAAACCCTCCGTTCCCTTAAAGTCGAGGCCTGAGGGCGGCCTGGAGCACCCCCCCCCCACCCGGCCGCCATGTTCCTTCCGGAAGGTTCCGTGGCGCCTCGCTGAGGGCGGACGCCATTGCCCCCAGCGGCAGCGGCCGGGCTGGTGAGATTCATCGATATCGCAGCAGTGCAGCCTGGTGCAGTTGCTCGTCGTCAGAGAGATCGGCAGATTTTGCGCGCTGTGCTTGGAAAGGTCACGGCTCTCTGAAGTCCGCCATCATCATTGTCTCCTTCATCCCTTTATTTTGCTAAATGTCAGTCAGCTGAACGGCCTCCGGCAACAAATTAAAACCAGTGGGATGAAATGAACCATCAGCTCCCATTCATAGGCTGGGGATTCTGTATAGATATTTATTTAGAAAGGATTTTCTGCCTGCTTAAAATACCTGAATCCGAAMTAGTTCCCTTTCCCAGGTTGCTTCCTCTTTTATTCTTATTTTCTTATAGTTGCCACTGTGTGCGAGAGCGCAGGAATAAATGCTTGCGGAGCTGGGCCCAGAGCACGCTCAGCTCCCCGTGCTGCCGCGGGTCCTGGAGCCGAGCAAGGCCCTGAGCACTGGGGATAGATGTTACCTMTACCTCCTTTGTGGATATAGAACTGATAAAGGCACCTGTGATAGAGCCAGAGCCCAATTAAACATCTTAATTCTACTAATGTTGAATAGATGTGCCCCTCCAGCTCCCATCACAAAATACCACCTCTCAGCATTTTAATACACACACTTCTTTCTTACCTAAGACTGGTCCCTTATTGCATTCTGGGGGTTAGCTCGCAGAGGACAGGTTCATTTGCTAATATATGAATCATTATTGCTTTGAGCCTCTGAGCTAGCATTTTTATGAGCACGTTTCAAAATGTATTTGATTGCTGTTAGAAATCATTTCGGTTCACACTCGACAACCGGGCCAACCTAAGCCAATATGCTCTGCCTGGCACTGTGAAAGGATGTTGTGAGAATTTAATTACTAACTGCAAGTTACTGTGCATATGGTGAATTTTAAATGTACTATTCTTTTTTTATTATTATTATTTTGCCTCCAAGATAAAAAACAGCAAGTTATTTATCACCAGCTTATTAAGATTTCTATCCAGCAATTCTGATAAATTGTATATCCTGCAGAGAACAAGATGCTGTATYTACCGATTCTGAGCTGCTTGCAGACAATAAATGCTATTCAAGCCAAAGAAGGTCCGCTTTGCCCTTCTGTAAATCTGGGTTACACATTTGAGATTAGAGTTACTTCATGGCCTTCACGTAAAAAAAGTCTAGAAAAAACATTTGTTTTATGTGACTAGGTACAATTAAGCATTGCTAGAATGAAAGTTCTTAGTTCTGGCTGCAAGAGAATCTTGGAGAAGGGTTGATGGAAGTGTAGATTATTAAAAAGTATAACAAATAGTCTAAAATCCACTCACCTTTTACACCTTTTATCTTTTTCTCCTATTATAATGGTGCTGATGCTCCTTTATACTGTTGTGGCTCTGTAGTATACATCACACTGTGATATACATGCACACAGGATAAGTCAGAACCTTGAACAGGAATCAGATTTCATCAGCATATTAATAGGACAAGGGTTTTTTCAGAAGGTCTCTTAAATAATAATACATATGCTATGACATAAAACCTATGGAAAATTCCACTCCTGTATGCCTCTAGTTCTATAGTGTGCTYGTGTCCAGTTTTCTTTTCTATATCCTTCCAATGTCATTGAATAAGATACCTGGGGTCCTGACTCTTAAGTGTATATTCTCTTGACCTTCTCTCCTCTGGATTACAGTATGCCTCACATTCCCCACCATTCCCCAGATCACTTTTACTAAAAGTGCTAGCAAGAACAGCTAGCAAGACTAGGAAAGCTAGCAAGACTTTTCTGTGATGCACTCTGGATTGCCGTTGGTTAGGAATCCTGCATCACATATTTTACTACAAGTTGACTGCCAGACCCACAAAGAGGCAGGATACTAGTTCAGCCTARGTTCAGCAAACAGTAGAAAAATGAGAGGGAAAAAAAAGACATTCTTTAGACTGCAAAATAACGTCTATGTATGTTTGCTGTTCAGTTCCTTCCCTGTATCTTTTCAAAAAACAGGTATCTCAATACATAGAGCCTTCTTCAGGACAAGTTTTCTCCACATTCAGTGGCATGGATTGCTTTAGATACATCCTACCTGTAAGTGCTGAATGCTTACAGGGACAGGGAGAAAAAGTGATCATTAAGTAGGTCTGGAAACCTTCTTCTTTCTGGTGTATTTTTTTCCCTTTGTTTAAATTCTAGTGCTAATCTGCTTCCGATGAGCTTTTTGTTGTTGTTGTTGTTGTTGTTGTTGTTGTTGTTGTTGTTTTAAATCTCAAGCAATTCAGATCAGAGGACTGGATATAGAGAGTGTGATTTGAATTTATTGTAGAAGAGAACCTGCAGTGGACAGTGAAAAGCAAGACTGGAAATCTAGAGTAACGATGCCAGAAATAGAATCATAAAACCWGATTTAGAACTAGCAACCAAGGAAGCATCTCCTGACTTCCACTTCATGATAAAACCAAAGCTCCTCCTGRTAAACCCACTCTCCCTAGATGATACTTTTCTTGGATGAGGATTTGAAGGGATTTGATAATGTACTACTCAAGGAGAACAGCAGCACTGATATAGAAATKAACTCAAATATACTCTGTAAATGTGGACTGGCCTGTCTGGAGGCCAGCAAGTCATGATTATGTTTAAATGTAGGTCTGAGAGGACACATTCTTACCCACTATGCCCCACTGTTGCATTCAATTGCATTTAACATCCCCATGATTTAAATGCATCTRTTCAACTCTCAGTACAACTCCACTCACTGAACATCACAAGCCACTTCTACCTGAGTGCATGAATAAAGGATGAAGCACATCTTGTCACTCAAGAAACAAGATGTTCAAACCCCTGTTCTGTCACAGACTTCCTCCAGTGAACTGCTTCAGCCAGGCCTTCTGCCTCGGCAGCTTTAGGCCATGAACTCAAATTTTGTGGTGAAAGGTGGGAAGAAAGAAGAAGAAAAAAAAAAACCCTCCATGTGGGTGGGGTCTTTTTTCCCCTCTGGACAGGGCCATGTGTAATAACTACTTTTGTTCTTCAATTAAGTGTTTAAAATGAGCTAGGATAAATCCCATCCTTATCCTACTTCTACCTCAATTCATACTCTTTGTAAGGGGGAAGGCACCCTGCAAAGATATTGCAAGGATGGAWTCATTGGTGTTTATGAAGTATGCAGATATATAACAATGAGAGTCATATCAATACTTAGAAGTATTTGCAGATGTGATACCCTTCTCATAATGTTACTTTTGTACTTCTCTCTTTAGATTTTAATTCTCACTATAAAATGCTTAAAGAAACTTGAGAGTACATTTCAAAACAGAAATTGTCATCACCTGCTACTTTCTATGCTTGCCCTTTCAGTAGTTCTTTGATTCTCATGGTTACAAAAACAAACCAAACAAACCAACTCCCAAACCTATGTCTTTCCTTTTTTTCCTCAGGGCTGGGRGTTGTCAAGTTTACTTGATGCCTGCTGGTCCTTGTGAAGCACACATTCAACTCCAAATAAGCATGAAGTCCTCAGACCTGGCACAAATTAACTAATTGGGAGTTTTGTTTTCCTAAGCAATAAGCACTTTTCTACTTGTTTGGGGCAAATCCTCTGCWGGTGTAAGAAAGAACAATCCTGTGAGACATGAGAAGCTGTGTATATTTACCTCAGACTAAATTTGTGGCTGGTGTAAACATACATACCATATTTACCAATGCATTTCAAAAGGAAAGGAAAAGAGCAAGTCTATTATTTTGTCTTCTGCTCAGGAGAGGAAGTTAAGAAAGGGCTTCATAAGCCTCAGAATTGTAAGGATTTAAATAGGTTTAATAGTAACATGGAGTCCCCTTCTACTAAACTCAGAGAATGCTGTTACCAAGAACAGCATTATGTCACTCTGTCCTAATGAATAGAAAAAAGGGTCTCTGAAACTTGTTTCAGATTTAAGAAAGGAACTTTGGCTCCAGGGTCAAAGCACAAAACTGGTTCCTAAGAGATGAAAATTGTTCTGACTTTTTTTCTGATGAAGTTGTACACAGCATAAATCCCTCAGCACCCATCATGAGCTCTCTACTGAAGCTTTGAACTTCATTTTTGTTCAGGAAAAGAAGGCAGTGAAATGTAGTATCCTAGATGTCAGTATTATGGTAGCTTGTGACTGTAAATAAGGGGAAACACTCTACTGACATACTAGGATGTATTCTGAGTGCTTAAAAAACAAAACAAAAAAAAACAAAAAAAAAAAAACCCTACAACAGGATCATTCCAAAGGCACCTTTCCAAAGAACAAGAAATAATATTTTCAGAATGCCTATGCCACTTAGGAGCCTATACTCTGCTCTCAAAAGTGGTTCAAGATGATCTACGTCACATAAAAGATGAAAACTGTATCCAAAGTCAGTTAGTTAGGTTTGAATTTGAAAAAGTATTTATCACTTATTACTATTACTTATAACTCACTTATCTTTAGTGGGTTGCACCTCAGCTGATCTAGTTGATTCTACTGACTTTCACTTTGTACCATTGATGCAGACCACACTTCTCTKCCCTTTTGGTCCTTGATCTCCTCTTGCAGCATGAGAGTGACCAGCCAGAGCAGCATCTCATTTTCGCAGAGCCGTCCTGAACAGACCAAACAATCTTCCTGATTTTTAAGTGCAAACCCATTATCCTTSCTTCAAGAATAGCAGTTTCTCAGAGTTTAAATAAATTACTTTGCTCTTCAATTGCCTCCTTCTTGCTGATAGGTGGCGCCATTTTCTGCACAGAATGACAAAAYTTGAAAGTACATGGAGAATTTCAACAGCTTCTGGCAAATGCTTACTGGTAACACACCACAGCACCAACCATGCGTGTTTTGGAGCTTTGTCAATAGATTAGATGGAATTCACTGTAATAAATTGCAAAAGCAGAAAAATACATACACGTGGTCTAATGAATTTTATACCATTTCAGGGATCTTACCTTTGCATCTTATGTCTATAAATGGCAAAATAATTTTTGTAAATTAGAAAAGCACCTTTCTCCAATGCAGACTTTTTTCCAAAATACAGTCATCTACATTATTACCTCCCCCCAGTAAAGATAATAATAAAAAAAACCCRAAACCCATATTACAGCCACATTAAGGAAACCAAATGATATTWAAAAGGTGGGAATGAGATGAAGGGAAAGTCAGAGAATATGGTTAAGCAACAAAGTTCAGCTACTGACAACAAGATCATAGCTTAGAAAAATGCTGGTACTAAATTTGCACGAAAGGAGCCAAGTTTGGTTTGCTGGTGCTTAGGATCATGCTTCTTGTTCTTTGGATGCTGAAAYAAGCTTTTGGATTTGTTCACAGGTTATGAATGTTTCATAATTTTTAGCATAAAGGGTTTGTTTTCACCTCAGCATTTAGAGAGGTTATCAYTTCAGTCATTATTTTCTTGCTTTCTGCATTCCAGATAACTAGTCAGGATGCAAAAGCAGTTCTAGCTATATTAGATGCAGCTATCTATAACATGAACATACTAGGATGTATTCTGAATGTTTGAAAAAAATTCCAGGAGAATCATTCCAAATGCACCTTTCCRAAGAACAAGGAATAACAAAGGACATTTCCAAAGAACAACTGTAGCTATATGCAATGAGTGCTCAGTTGCATTACATGAACAACAGATGGATAAAACAGACAAACAAASAAACAAAAAAAMGGCCAGGCAATTTATATGCTGAAAAATCGTTATCCAAACTACTCAGKGCTCAGTTATAGGCACATATACATGATTCACTGTTGATTCATGAATGATTTATTGATCAGGAAAGAAAGGGGGTATCTACATTCATAGTATACATTCTTCACAGTGAATAATTTGAGACTTTGATAACTACTGTAATACAGGTATTGTCAGATGGAGACCTGCATACAGAATATTTACATGAATCTAATTTTGCTTGATATTATCTACAGACCATTCAATCTAAGCAGCACAATGGTACCTTTTAAAGTGACATTTTTCCTTTGAAGAAATGCTGGATTTATTATAATAGGAAATTAAATTCACAGAAGAGTCTGGCTAGCAACAGAGTAGTATTTCCCACAGAGTCCTCAGTGCAAGTTTATGAAGTATATCTCATTCCCAAAAAGGCTGATTTCAGAGATGTAGGAGCTAAGTAGGTTTGCCAAGTCTCAGCAAGGCTGTTCCTTCCAAGCCTGCCTGTAATATTGCCCACCTGAAGACTACAGCCAGCTGTACTTCCCCTGGATAAGTCAGGGAATCACTTAGCAGCTGCTCTTTGACTTGTGCAGTCAGATGTCCTTGTAGAAATGAGAAGAGGGAAAGCTTGAGCACTCAGTCTTACCCAGTTAGACTGAAGCAGAGGCATTCATTTGAGCCAGGAACATGGAAACATTTCCCCAGCCCAGTCACAAATAAAACCCATGCGTGGGCCCTTGCAGCAGCAGGAGGAGCAGGCTGGGGAATTCTTTTTCTTATTTCTAGCAGAATGGAAGAAGTTTATCAGATGCTTTCCCAGCTGCTCTGTGCTCTTCAGTCTGCTCATCACAAATTGCAGGCTGAGCATACACAAATAGAGTAGAAGCAGTCTGTCCAAGATCCAAAATCAATGTTAAAACAAGTAATACATGTCTTTTAGTGCTGAGGAGTCCAAGAATCTGATCAGCTGTTATATTGTGCTATCACCCAATCTAGTATATGACACAGAGTATTTGCTTGCACTTTTACAAACTTGTTTGCTAGTGATACTAAATAAGTGTGACATCCAACCGATTCTTAAGTATATTTAGGAGGGGATGACAGAGGTCAAACTAAGAATGGTGTGAAAAAATTAGTTGGCAGCAATTATTCAGCTTTTCACCATACAAGAACAACAGGGCAGCCTATAGAATGAGCTGGCAGTAGGTTTAAAAGTAGAGATACTGTCTTACACAGCAAGTGCAGTATTTATGATGACAGGGTGTTTTGACATCCAGAAATGTAAGTAAGATTAGATACATACAGGCTAGACCCACAGTAGTTATTAAATCTAGTGGTTGGTGTATAGCCTCTGGCCTGGGAAGTCCTTATCTGTTGGAAATTAGGGGTAGGTATTTGATGAAAAGATCATTCTACATTTTCCCTGTTTCCTATTCCATTCTTCTAAACATTAATTACTGACTGTTGTCAGAGACAAGGCGCTAGGCTCCACAGACTTCTGTCAGAAGTATGACAGTATGGCAGAGAGTTCATACGCACTTCATATCCTCTTTCTGTTCCCTTTGGGCAGATGAAAATGACTTCTGAAGCAGAAAAAAAATCAAGTCAATAGCGCTGTTATTGAAACAGACCAGGTCTATAGATAGTATACATTACTAAAGTTCCTGCAACTTTCATTGATTTCAGCAGAGCAATGTTATTTTATATCATCTGCAAATTTGGCCTCTATCTTGCTATAGGTTAGGTCACAGGACGTGGGCTCAATCCTTCAATACTTTGTGCTAAACTATGCAATTCAGGAAGTAYATGTTGTTCTATTTCTTTGGTTTTGGGAGTGTTCTTTAGAGGAGTAAATCATCAATGACAGCTAAATTGTACTCTTACACATTGCAATTACTACAATATAGCTCCAGTGCAAGACTACAAAGAGAACACTTTCATCACAAGCTTCCTGTCCTATTCTGTAGTTCGAGAGCATATTTTCCCCACGGTTCAATGATTCCAGAAATGTTGATTGCAAGGTCAGAAATTTTTTGTGAGGATTTTTAAAATCTCTGTTTCAATGCTTCTTGAGGAGCATGTGCTTGTCCCAACGGACCATGCAAGAACTTAGCTTGTATTGCTGCGTGGACTGGCACCTGCAAGCATTATGTAAATATGCCTTTGTATTGGGGTTGCAAGACAAGTCTTCCCTGAGGTCTAACAGTTACAATGCAATCATAGCCTGTACTGCTATCAGTCTGGTATTGGATATGCACTTTCCAGGGCCAAGCCTCTAGTGAGTGTGTGGTGATGCATCTCCTTGACATGCTCAGAGCTTGTCCCCTTTAGAACAGCTCACAATCTGGTGTGACGTGTGCAGTGCTCATCTCAAAAATGGGCTGACTACCTTTCAGAATTCATTACATGCAATTTATATTTTAAAATGTATACATAGAATGCAATTTTAAATGTACAGTTTGCTTTCCTAGTTTTGTGTGCCAACTTTGAATTTAATACAAGGTGCCCAAATGTACAATAATAAAAAATACAGCTCATGTCAGCAGTAAAATGCATAGTAATTTATTAATTTTTCAAGTGTAAATACAAACTGATTTAATGATGTGACACATAATGAAAAATGATTTGCAGTCACCACTTGCCTTGCAGTTGCTGCATTCATTTAATTTTTTAAAATCAAACTTATTACAAATAGTCTAAAACTCAGGTGATTTTTTTTGTTGGCCAATAGAAAACTGTAATCCTATGAAAAGCAGGAAGTGCTTCTACAAGTCTGAAAAAAACTCTAGATAAAGAAATTATCTTCTTCAAAAGCAGGTTAGGATATATTGCTTCAATGGGATATTTATAAGTAAATATTCCTGGGCAAACATATTGTTTTGACTTAGGGCAACCCACAAGCAAAATACCTATAGTACTGTATTATACTTTTGTAATGTGAGTCAATATATTTTGTGAAACCATTCTAAAATCCATTACAATGTGCTAAAGAGGTCACCGTTAATCTCTTTTCTAATGCTACTTATTGCTGGCGCATTGTGGAGACAGCTAAAATCTTCACACAGCATAAACATTCCAGTCCTTTATAAGGACAAGATATTTTCAACAGTTACCAGAGTAAAATAGGGTGACTATTAAGATAGAACCTGAAGCTAATCCCTTACAWTTTCTAGACTATTTCTAGGTGACGTAAATATTAATGTGCTTTATGCCAAACTCATTGTTATTAGCTAGATAGTTACAGGGTCTACTCCTTGAGTTCCCTTACTTCACTAGGTAAGTAGACTCCATTTCTATGAGGATATACAGACTGCATTAGTATTTCATGAATCTCCATGTTACCATACAAGGAGCTATAAATGCATAACGCACATACTTCATTAGATCATGGTGCCAATTAGTATATTTTTCATGCATCCTGTAATTGCAGCTCTCACCTTATGTCTACTAAGTCACTGGAGAGGGAAAAGAAAGTGTTAGCAAACTAAGATTTAGAGGTACATGTTATGATAGCCTCTCAAATACGTATTCCTAATGAAGCAATACAAGAATGCATAAAATTCATGATTCCTTCCAGAGAGAACATAAAATCAAATCTACTTTGGTGGCATACGGACGTGCAGATATGKGAAGACCTGAGTCTTCTTTGGTTTCTATCCGAATTGTTAGCTAGTTTTTCTAAATTGCGATACCACCTTTTATCTGTACCATGACCTCAGGATTGGCCTTCATTAGCAGTAAGTAGCAGTTAGTCAAAATAACAGCAGTCAAAAATGGAAGATCTTCATTCCTAGGAACATTTTCAGTTGTGAGAATTTTGATACTTTTTCTTCTTTGCAAAGCCATTCACAAAAAAACAAAGGTATTTGTGTCCTTACTGAATAATAATATGTCAAACTCCCTCTGGACTCCAGATTCTATTGAAATTCTTCTTACAATCCAATTCATTGGGACCAGAAACAGGCCATAATGTTCTTTTGTATAGCTGCTAATGAACCATTTCAAGTGAATACCAGATACTGAAGGAATTACATACTATGTAATTGATCTAAAGAACAGATTAGGACTGATGCTATTTCATTAAACCTTATTAGTTGTGGCTTAAGTACTTAAAATTTCAGCTGCCCTATATTTGATAGATTATGCCCTTTGTCACATGGCCAGTGAGGTTTTCATCTACTGGAACAGTTTTTGTAAAGGAGCAGGCTGATAAGAAGAGATGTAAACAGTTTGCCACGGAYTGCGAAGGGCTGATTTTCAGACATGCCAAACCCCAAATCATTCACTGAAATGAGATACTTTCAGAGTATGTAGGAAGAACTGCTTTTGTCTTTATCTTAGGTCAGTCTTGTGGAGCTGCAGGTCTTTAGCTTTTTGGATGTGGGACAGTCCTGAAGAGTTTTCATGCTGCACGGATGGCCACAATATAGACTGTTACGGAATTCCAGTAGAACTTATAGGGTCCTTAATCTATACCTCCATTAGCTCTTCCCTCTCTCAGTTGCTTCCCAGTGGGGGTAGGCGTGCCTCAGGAACCAGTGAGCCAATATAGCTAGAGGACAATTCTGGCTCAGGAGCAAATGGTTTTCATCAAGCCAAGAATACAGTCAGCTTGGAAAATAGTTTCAGCCTTCAGAGGAAATAGGTCTTTTATTCACAGCACTCAAACTAATTTTAAAGAGATCTTGATATGCTTACAAAAGTATTATCAGACATGTTCGTCTATGACAGCAGCTTGATGTTCCTTTTAGCCTTCTGTTATTCTGTCCTTGAATCTAGCATTTAACTCTGTAATCTCTTAAATCAAATAAAATAGCAATTGAAAATTCTGTTCTTAACTGAATTTCCTCTACAAGGCATCTTACATTACATTAAATACTTCTCAGAGTATCTGGACTGCAGCTCTGTTGGAAACCAGAATGAAAATGTGAAACACTATTAAGCAGGACTTTGGATTATACTAAGAGATGAAATACGACAAGAGACCAACAGACTTTGGTTAAAATAGATCATACTGAAGGCTTTAAAAATTATTATTATTCCTTTTATGAGAAAATATTTAAGACCCTCTCACATGCAGAGCCATGATGTTAATAACCATAGCCAGTGCAGTGGTTCAGACATATAAAGACTAAAGTAAAAAAAAAGAATCCTACAGATGTATTTCCCAAATGTAAGAAATTGTTTCAGTAAGTCTTAGGAAAATGACAAGCACAGAAAATACCAACCCCACCTTTAAGAGATATTCTGAATTCTTTTATATTATTCTGTAAATCTTAGATCCATTTATCACATAAATTTATTTTCCCTCTTATACTGAAAGTCTTGTTGCCACAAGCCTTCTGCAGAGGTCAGCCACAGTACTCAAAATTTGCCAGAGCTGACCCTCAGTTAGACTGTGTGATCACATCTGAATTCTCTGCACTGGACATTGAAAACATGCGGTAATGAAATTCCAAGGGCAACCAATTCACATTCGTTATGGTGGTGTCATACTGAAGGGCTGTCCTTTCCTGCTTGAAATCTTTGCCAGTAAAAGATTCTCACCTTCAAATCTCCTAAACCACAAATGCAACATTCCTTATYGGATACTAAATTGTAAGTCTGGTATTTCCCCAAATACTCAGCCTTTCCTTTTTACTTGCTCGAAATCTGAAAGGCTTCTTGCCCCACTGCTAACCAAGGATCAAGTGTAGACTGACAATTTGATACTAAGTGAACCTCCCCCCCCCCCCAAAAAAAAAAGAAAAAATAACATGCGGCATATTAGCCTCTGATAAATATAGTAACTTTGTGCTGTAATAATTAGGCATACAGTAATGATACTGATATACAATTACTTTTAACTTCCAGCCATCTTCATACAAAACAGCTATCACTTATTAACTGGGAGGACTACAGAGAGTGTGAATGATTTGTGGCTTTACTCCCCAGTCACTCATCAGGTAAATAACAACTTTTCCTTCTTTATCTTCCCCACCTCCCTCAGCCAAATATGTCAAGGAGAAAAATTCCAACAGAGTAAACAAAAGAACACCGYTTTCATATAATCTCTCCCTTTTAAACTGTAGCTAGAGAGAAAATAAAAGTCACTCACAAATACAAATCGTGTACAAAGTACTCAACACCTGCTTTGTAGATAGTAACTATCCTTTGAAATTGTCTAATAGAGTAACATAATGAGGTTAAATACAGGGCAACTGTTCCCAATCTGTATTGAGCCTGAAGCTTCCTAACTCTATTTCAGACCTGCAGGAAGACTTGAGTACAAAGGTTGTCCAAATTTATTACTGTATTGCTTGGTTTAATAAAGATGTTACCTCTTCCTACAGGTCTGGCTATGCTGCAGAAGATACCGTGTACAACCAACCAAAACACAGAGATTTAAGCACCAATTTTTATATTTGGAATCTCACTCATAATTATTCTCTTTATATATATTCAGGTGTAACCTCATCCATTTGACATAAAAAGATCAGGTATTAGCCACACACAAAAAAAACAAACAAACAAACAAACAAACAAACAAACAAACAAACAAACAAAAAACTCCAGGAGAACTGGCTTTGTGTTATGTCTTGTACACTCTGTTTCAAAAATAAAATAGGGTCAAAATATAGAGATACACTCTCTGGATAACAACCAAGAGCTGACAAGAACTGATGGAGCTTGCATGTTAAAAGTAAATATTTTATTAGATATCATGCCCTGGATAAAATTAACTTTGTTTCCATTTTACTTTGTTCAGCATGCTTTGACATAGGAATGGCAAAAGCTCTTCAAAAACCAGAACATCTAGATTCRTTGTACTATAGTGTCTGTATAGTGTATTACCTATTTTCCTGGGTCAGTAAAACAAACTTTAATTTAAATTATTATCAAAATATTCGGCAGCGAAGTTAACAGGCAGTGTCTCTGTCTCTCCTTCAGTATGGCTGAATCTTCTGTAATGAAAAGCCATCTGCCATTGACCCACATCCAAAGCCTGCTGACATTGACAGTGGTCATCAACTTCGACAGCCTTTGGATAAGGCCTTGTCATTGTTTCGGCTACCTGCTCATAGATACTGCATGAACCACTGRACACATTATTAAATTCAGGTTCACAAACATGCTCTCGCCAGACAATCTACAGTAAAACATTTAGATTTCAGAATAACAGTACATATATATGCTGTCTAGTTCTCCCTTGGTCTAATTTGTCTTCTTATTACTGTTTTTTTTTTCCAAATACTGAAATGACTTGATTGGTTTATTTAGAAAGTGCTCACAAAGCGTATTTGCTCACATTTGACATTTTCACATGGGATGGGTAACAAAACGGAGGCTTCAAATTAAGTTTCTAAATTCCACAGCTGGCAACTAAATAAACGGCCTTATTTTCAGAAGGGATGAGTATTCAGCATCCCCCACCGGTTTCTAGGCAGTTGCTGGTAAATGCAACAGTGCACCTGCATGCACTACACTGCAGGATGGGAGCCTTGCATTTATGTACTCAGAGCTTGTGTACCAACCGAGTCCTCTAGAAATCATCTACTAGGACATCTACTGCCTCAAAAGAGTTAAATATGCAAGTGCTGCATTGTGACGCCTTTACAGCCAAGAAATGTAAAATRTGGCCATGTGGCAATTTTACCTATTCAACATTTACCTGTTTCCTAACTGGAAGAGGTCTCTAAAATGCTGCTTTTTAGCAACCTGAAGGTTGAGAACCACCTGTAAACATTTGCAGAACAGTCTCTTTCTAGAAATAGAGACTCTTAGACAACCGCCCTTTAAATTTATCTTATATTTTCCAGTGTTATTTACAGGTTGTCTTGTTTTGTACAATGAATCAGACAAGCTGAAAAGGTAGGATTTTTCCAGTTCCCTTGTATACGAAGTACAGTAAAAAAGGCACATGATTATTCACCATAGGAGTTGTGCACCAGTCAGTAACTTAAAGCTAAAAAGCTAACCATCAGAGAACTCTCTTTATGAGGCAGTATTGGGATCTCTCCTTTCAACTCATCATAGAACCATCTGTCTATTAATTCCTCTAGGAGAGCTTAARGAACCCACTCCTCTGTTGTGTTCCGACCATCCCGAGTTTTCCAAATCAACAGAAAACTCTTTTGAAGTTTCACAGGTCATCCTCAGGAACAATGAAGAGTCAAACAGGGCGTGTAAGTGTCTGCTTTTTCTTTTTTTTTCCACTCTCTTTAAATGCCCAGCTATGGAGGACTGTTGAGAACCAAGTCCTGTTCAAACTGATTTGCTTTAGGACAAATGCCTTGCAAGGTATGGCACACTGCGCAATGGACAACAGCAGGAGAGGCAGCTTCTCAGTCCCAGCAGTCAATGTCGGCCATGCTTTATCCAGTTTCTAATCATCCATTTTTGCCCCGAGCACCTTTGTACGACTAATCTGAGCCCAAAATTTGCATCCTTTGACATTTCCACTTCTAGACAACGGCCAGTGTCTCTGCTGATGATTGGACCGTTCTGAAAGAAAGAAAAGAAGGATTAGAAGAACGAATAGAAAAAGATAGAAAGACTAGAAGAAAAAAGTACTAGATGTACAATTCTTTTGAAAACACTAAAAAGCAATTGAAAGCTCTGAATTCAAAAATTCCTAGGAAGATGCTACAAAAATCGCAAAGCAGCCCTAGAAACAGGAATTCTTATACAGTACTAAAAATTTACTGGGAACTGAAAATTATTGGAAAAATCTAGGAAAGTCGTAAAAACACAAATTCTGAAAAAGCATCAGAAGTTTCCTAGAATGCACTGGAAACTTCCAAGAAAGAGCCCAGGGATAACTTCCTAGAAAGGCCTAGAAGATCCCATGGAAAGTGATGCAGCAGTCATAGAAAAGGTATAGATTCATGACTTCCTAAATATCATCAGGAAAATTCCTAGATGAAAGAAATAATACTAAAACAAACCAACAAATTCCTAGAAAGCAAATCAAAAAGTCCTTGAAAGCATAGGGAGAATTCAAGGAAACTGTGTGGGAAATTTCATGGAAAGCATAAGAGCGATGAGACCTAGAATTTGTGTCAGAAAATTCCTAAAAAGCATGAGGTGGAGAGGATTCCTAGAAAGCATATTGTAAGGGACAGGGGCAGTAGTTCAAGAAAGCATAAGACTGGATTCCTGGAAAGTCTATGGAAAATTCCTAGAAAGTATAAAGGGGTCTTCCTGGAAAGCATAAAAGGTGTATGAAGGAGGACATCCTAGAAAGGATATCCAAAAATTTCTAGAAAGTTTGAGGGGGTTCCCAGAGAGTTGAAAGGGAGGATTCGTAGAAAGTGTATGGGCTGAGCAGCAGGGCTGTTCCCAGGAAGCTAATGAGAAAACTCCTAGAAAGCATAAGGAGGGGGATTTCTGCAAAGTACAAGGCGGGGAGGGGGGAAGATTTCTAAAAATCATAAATCAGGGGCTTTCTGGAATGCATATTGGAAAATTCCTAGAAAGCACATCAGAAAATTTATAGAAAACTTAAGGGAGGATTCCTAGAACAGTCCTCTAAAGATGTGAAGATCATTTGTCTTTGTTTTTTTAATAGCCTTTAGAACAGTATTCAACTCAGACTTATCGCTATGTGGTTCCAAGGAGCTCTTCTGTACCTGCGTGAAATCCCAGAACCTCTGTGCTGGCCTCAGGACATCTTCACACTTCTTCAGAGTAGGTGTCCTGCCCTTCCCATCATCCACGAGGCATTTTGAGTCTGGCAGAAAGGCTGTAGAGCCCAGGGGCCCCAGCTGCAGGACGCCCTCAGAGCTGTAGCGGACCAGCTGGGAACAAGAGCAGAGGGAAGGTTATCACTGCAGTCCAGGGACCCTGGACAACTGGGAGTGTCAACCATGGTGTCCTCCGGTGCACTTCAGGTGGAGGTGAGAGGTGCCAGCACAGAGAGGAGAGACCACCACCGCCAGCCAGGACTACGGCTGGTAGCCTCCTGTGTGAAGATCCAAAACACAGAGCCARCCTGCAGCTCCCCTTCCCTGCTCATCTTCAGCTCCGAGCTCGGTGGGTGAGTCCTCTGTCCATTCCAGCATACGCTCACCACGGTGGTCTGGAAAGAGGTCTGGAAAYTTGCTTTACCCACATGAGGTATCTTATAGGACACAAGATTTCCTTCTTTCACACATATGCTCTCCACTGTTCCCTATCCAGTATCTCCCAGCAAAAGGGCAATCAAGAAAATGARGTAATCAATATGTAAATCATATCCACTCAGTGGGAATTCGTTTAACAGGGACACAATGTCAATTTGCCACATTGTTTGTTCTTAAGAGCTCTATCAGAGGCTGTAACAACAAGACTAATGCATTTTTGTAAATAAAATGTTACTGAAAAAACCTAACAGTGCAGCCAATATACGAGGAAAAAAAAAAAAGAAAAAGAAATAAGAGACGTAACAGCAAATTTGCTAACATATGCTTCAGGCCATAGAAAAGTCACRCTCTGACTTGAATTTTGTAGGAGGCTTAACTATTCTGAAATTTAGTGATACRGTAAATGCTACTGGCTGTAATCAGAGGTTTCAGGTAGGTGCATGTATTATTTTTGGACTTTCAAATTTTTCTTAAATGAGGAAAAMGTGTAAGCAGGCTCTAGTAGTATAACATACACAACAGAATCGTTCACATTAATTTTTTACAAGAATTTACTTTTCTTTTTTTAACCTTTTTCCTATTTTAAGTGATGATTTCACTTACCTCAAGTCATTCACAGCAAAAGGGCCCTGAACAAAAAAAAAAAAAGAAAGAAAAAAAAAATCTAGAACGAGAGGTCAAAATTTGATCTCTTGGAACCTCAGTGTACCAGAATGCATTTTATTATGTCAACACTGGACTAAGGGAAATTCTGTAACAACAAAGAGAACACCTGCAGATGACTTTTGTCCATTAGGACTAACTGTAAAGAACGTGGTCACAGCAGCCCTTTTCTAYAGGCAGAGGGTGGCTGCCTGTTTTCCTTCTCATGGCTGCTACATTTTGGGTCAGATGGAAGGGGACACTGCCCYTTTCCTGAGCACTACAGGCTCATTAGGACAACAAAACCTCCTGACTGTGGGAGGGGACACCACCAGCATGGAACCTCTGGCACAGGACAGGCGACTCCTGGGCGAGCAAGCAGCAGACATAAAGCCAYCTCTCACAGGCACTGTGAAATAAAGCTTTTCCCAGGGATGCACAGGGAACCCTGCAAGTTCATTGCAATCTGAGAAGATGCCAAATGACTGCTGGAGGACAGCAGGCCTGAAGAACACAGTCTTGAGGAAGCAAGGCTGTCTTTAAACCTTTAACTCTGTCTCAGAGATCTGACTTTTCTCTGCTACAAAGTTTTGTTTCAATCTGTATTTTAGTATCATATCTTSTCATTTCTCTTGTGTTTAAATCCAGAGTCATTTACCTGCATAATATTTTGCCCTTCTTACACTAGAAGTAGTCAAGTACAGCAACTAAATGCCAAAAGACTGCAAAAAGGAGACTGCCACATGGCTTGAGGACAGGATCCTCAAGGTAAAGACTTCAGCCATTGAAAAAATGCAGGTATCATCCAGGAAATTCACTTCCTATCTGGTGTTATTGCCATTATATGATGGAAAATACTTAAGAAAAAATGGAAGGAAGGTCAAAAATGTTTGCCCTTTATTGGTTGCTACTGACYGGTACATGAGATATCATTAAGAGTCGATCAAAAAAATCTTGAATTAGAGTCTATCTTTGTATAGCCATCCTCTCTGACCTCAGAAGAATCATGCTGTGAATAATCATATCCCTCTGGTGGTAAGAAGAACATGGTCTATTTGTTCCCAGCCCAGATGCCCTTTGGCAGATTACATGTTCATTTTCCCACCTGCCACTTCTATTCAGAGCAATCATGTGAAGCATGGAGTTRGGACAGAGCCTACATCACCAAAAGCAGAGGAATAACCACATGAGGATTCTTCTTGGGATGAAAAATGACATCAGTTGAAGCAGTCTCTACATGCACTAGATCTTGACACTTTTTTGCCCTTCACTGTAGCAATATTGGGCAAGTATGTAAAAGAAGAAGAAAAAAGCAAAGTGATTCAAAGTATGAATGGACCACCAGCTCAGATAAGTGAAATCACTCTTCTCCCATACAAGGGTAAGAGCCTTCCTCTTTTTAAGAAAAACCTGTCTGTGTATTTCACACTTCTAATACCCAATGAATGCACAGCAGAGTTTCAATGAACTGAAGGCATGGCTGAAAGCTGCACTTACAGGGGAATGTGTTAGCCTTGCTGTCTTTGTTGCCCTTCCCCAGGTCCTAAAATAGCACCTTGCTACCTGACTGACACTGCCTTATCTAGATAATCAGAACTGCTGTTTACAATGGACTGCCTGCTGTGTAGTACTGGATCAATTTTCCCTGTGGTTTAAAATGACCAGAATTTGCTTTACATATATAAACTTTATACAGATGTATTTTTAGATATGAAAATTGTCTAAAATATTCCTTGTCTCTAGAATCTCCGTAGCCTGGAGTTGTACATGCTCTGTATCACAGAAACTATGTACTTGGGGAAGATATGTAATAAAGAAGCCTACCAAAGCAGAAACTATTGTTTCTGTTTCTGATTAGGCCTTAGAAGAAGAAGGTATGATACCTCTATTAAAATATCTCTGATATTGAAAGTGGTAGTTGTGTGACAGCTGAATAGTCAGAGATGTCTCAGTACAGGAAACTAGTATCTGTACAGTGATGAGACAAATGGAATAAATGGACTTAATTTTCCTGAATCTGTATTTTCTCACCAGAGTTCCAACAGTCAAAAATTACAGGCTTATACTTAAAAAAAAATGTTAATTAAAAAAAAATCTCAATTCAAGCCACATTAAGTAGTAAAGTTTTAGTGCCTACTTCTGCAAAATCAGTCCTGAAATTGAAGTTCAAGAAACTATTGTATAATATAATAATGTCTCCCTCCAAGACTTCATCACTTCCTAAAGACAACATAAACTGTGCAAATAAAAGACACATTAAAATAATTTTCTTATTACTGTAGACCGAAAAACAGGAGTTTGGGATAAAGAACCTATGAAATATGGAAAATTATAGCCACTGTATTCAAACTTGAGCCTGGATGCCATTACTGTACAAAAAAAGAAGTAACAACCTCTGCATTTGCAGTGAAGCTGTGAGCACAATACATCACACCAAAGTCAAATGGGAAAGTCTGCTTTATAAAGGTATAGCCTATCATCTCATCCATTAAAAAAAAAAAAAAAAAAAAAAGTAGTGTTTGCAGGTATTGATGGGCTAACAACCTGAAATATCAATATACTTTCACTGCATACTCCAGAACAC